>NC_067425.1:34473282-34817449 GCF_009764475.1 Pristis pectinata | reverse complement strand
AATCTCCATGCACTTTCTCGAGATCAAAGGGGTATCTATAGGAACTCAAATGGCCCAAGCTATGCCTATCATTTTGTGAGCTGCATGAAACAGTGTTTGTTTCCATTTGACTTAGACTCCCTCCCTCAACCCTTTTCCTGCTACACTGATGATTATATTGGTGTTATTTCCTGCACACATATGAAACTCAAAAATTTCATGACATTTCCTGCCAATTTCCACTCTGTTCACACCACCACAAGACCTATCTCTGACTCTTTCCTCCCCTTTCTGGATTTGTCAGTCCCTTTTTCAGAAGATAAGTTTGTGACAAATATCAATTACAAGCCCACAGACGCCCACAGTTATCTTGACTATATGTCCTCATGCTCTGCTTCCCGAAAGAACTCCATTCCGTTGTCCCAGTTCCACTGTCTCTGCTGCATCTTCTCCAATGACGAGGCCTTCCACACTGGTGCCTCTGCGATGTCTTCCTTCTTCGTGAACCATAGCATTTCCTCTCCCACTGTCGACAGAGTCTCATCTGTTTCCTGCATTTCATTTATTTCCTGCACCTCTGCTCTTGCTCACTCTCTCCCCAGAAAGAGCAAGGATAACGTTCGCCTTGATAACTTTCCGCCCCACCAGCCTCTGTATTCAATGGATCATCCTTGGCAGTTTCTGCCACCTTTATCGGGATTCCACCAGATACGGTGTGGTCTCCTCTACACTGGAGAAACCAAACCCAGGTTGGAGGACAGTATTGTGCAGCACCTTTGTTCAGTTCACAGGTTTTGACTGGAGCTTCCTGGAGACTTAAAGCCTGTTGCCTGAACTCTCCTTCCCACTCCACTCCGCCCATGGCCTCCTGCGCTGTTTGAACGAGGCTAACGTAAGCTTGAGGAGCAGCCCCTCTTCTTCTGCCTGGGCATGATGCAGCCTATGGCACTCAAGATCAAACTTGATCTTGGCACGGTAGCGTAGCGGTTAGCGTGACATTATTACAGCGCCAGCGATCGGGGTTCAATTCCGGCCGCTGTCTGTAAGGAGTTTGTACGTTCTCCCGTGTCTGCGTGGGTTTCCTCCGGGTGCTCCAGTTTCCTCCCACATTCCAAAGATGTACAGGTAGGTTAATATAGGTTTAAAAAAATGGGCAGCGCGGACTCATTGGGCCGGAAGGGCCTGTTACCATGCTGTAAATAAAATTCAAAATTTAATTTCTATTAACTTACTTCCTGTTTGTATCACAAACATCCAGTTCTGCTGTAGGGTTTTCCATCTGTAATATTAAGTCTGTTTTGGTATGGTATGGTTTGGTATTGGTTTATTGTCACTTATACCGAGGTACAGTGAAAAACTTGTCTTACAAACCAATCTTACAGGTCAATTCATTACACAGTGCAGTTACATTGAGTTAGTACAGAGTGCATTGATGTAGTACAGGTAAAAACGATAACGGTACAGAGTAAAGTGTCACAGCTACAGAGAAAGTGCAGTGCAATAAGGTGCAAGGTCACAACAAGGTAGATCATGAGGTCATAGGTCATAGTCCCATCTCATTGTATAAGGTAACTGTTCAATAGTCTTATCACTGTGGGGTAGAAGCTGTCCTTAAGTCTGGTGGTACGTGCCCTCAGGCTCCTGTATCTTCTACCCGATGGAAGAGGACAGAAGAGAGAATGTCCCGGGTGGGTGGGGTCTTCGATTATGCCGGCTGCTACACCAAGACAACGAGAGGTAAAGACAGAGTCCAAGGAGGGGAGGCTGGTGTCCGTGATCCACTGGGCTGTGTCCACAACTCTCTGGAGCTTCTTGCGGTCTTGGGCAGAACAGTTGCCATACCAAGCCGTGATACATCCAGATAGGGTGCTTTCTATGGTGCATCGGTAAAAGTTGGTGAGAGTCAAAGGGGACAAACCAAATTTCTTTAGCCTCCTGAGGAAGTAGAGGCGCTGGTGAGCTTTCTTGGCCATGGCATCCACGTGGTTTGTCCAGGACAGGCTGTTGGTGATGTTCACTCCCAGGAGCTTGAAGCTGTCAACCCTCTTGACCTCAGCACCATTGATGTAGTCAGGTGTATGTACACCGCCCCCTTTCCTGAAGTCAATGACCAGCTCTTTAGTTTTGTTGACATTGAGGGAAAGGTTGTTGTCATAGGGAAAGGCGTTCTCCTCTCTCCACAGACACTGCCTAATCTGCTGGGCACTTCCAAGATTCTTTTTTTGGTTTTAGTCCCTGCAACAGGTCTGACCATCATTTCACTGAGTTAATGTGTACTTTGTTTGCCCTCTCTCTATAACATCAACCAGATGGCTTCAGAAACAACACATCGGAATGGCAACCCTGGTCTCACCTATTAATTATCTTTCCTTTGACTTATCTGCTCCCTCAACTTTCTCTGTAACTTAAAATTAAGTTGTTTCTTTTTCACTTTTCTGGTTTTGATGAAGGGTCTTTGACTTATTTTTTAACTCAGTTTCTCTTTTCGTAGATGCTGTATGACCCGCTGAATGCATGTTTTTATTTCTGCCATCTTCTGGGACTTGTAGATGTTCCCTGCAAGATCCGTCTGTTCCTCCACACTATGTTTAACTTACTCATGTGTTCCAGCGATCTCTGGGCCATGTACTAATTCAGCTGTCCTCTGCCCTCATTTTGACTGGCACGTCAGGGCTTTTGCAATGATTTATGTTTTTATTTTCTGGTACAGATTCCTGGAATTGGCAGGATTTCCTTTCCTTGCATTTCATAAGAACAGACCTGAAAATCTAGGAGGCCCCTAAGGTGAAGAAATTTCAGTCACAATCTAGATACTTACACACGAGGAGGAAGGGGAGGAAAATTAAAGCCAGAGCCTTCCGACTGACCTGAAAGTTAGAGTAAATTACGGCAGGAAAAAAGAGCATGTGATGGATGCCAGGTTGCTAACACAAGTGATAACCAGGCAGGTAGAATCATAGAAGCAGTCCCTTCAGCCCATCATACTCTGCCGTCCATCAACACGAGTCCCCTCTCTCCTTTCACATCCCCATCAACTTCCCCCATACTCCTGATTCTCCTGCCATCCGTCTAACACAAGGAACTATTCTCTCTTTACAATATTTTTATTAAATCCATGAAAAAAATACAGAGTACGTGCATCAAAAAAGAAAGAACTATTCTCAATAGCCAACATATCTTTGGGATGTGGGAGCAGATGGAAGTCACAGGGAGAACCTACAAACTCCACAGAGGCAGCAGCCAAGGTCAGGATCGAACCTGGTTCTCTGGTGCTGTGAGGCAGAAGCACTAATCACCGTGGTGATTGTGTCATCCCAGAGTGCAGGAAATTCAGAGGGGAAGTGAGAAAAGGAAATATGGGAATCAAAGAGAAAGCATGTGGTCAGCAAATATAAAAGTGAATCAGAATATATTCTATGGGCAGGGAAAGGGGAGAGACGGGACCGATCAGCAAGGAGATCTGACCCTGGAGGCAGAGGGCATGGCTGACGTACCAAGTGAAGACTTTCTATCAGACTTCGCGAAGGAGGAAGGTGCTGTTGGAGTCTCAGCAAATGTTGGGATTCTTGACGGGTTAAATATTTATACACTGAAAGTACTCGAAAGGCTAGCTATAATTAAAGTGGATAAATATCCTGGTTCAGATGGGATGTAGCCTTGGTTGCTGAGGAGAGTAAAGGGGGAAATTACATAGTCATAGAGCAATACAGCACGGATACAGGCCTTTTGGCCCAACCAGTCCATGCCAATCACCGTACCCACCTAGCTAGTCTCAATTTCCTGCACTTGGCCCATATCCATGTACCTATCCAAGTGGCTCTTAAATGATACTGTTGTACCTGCCTCACCCACTTCCTCTGGCAGCTCGTTCCATATACTCACCACCCTCTGTGGGAAAAAGTTGCCCCTCATGTCCCTTTCAAGTCTTGCCTCTCTCACCCTAAAGCTACGACCCCTACTTTTGGACTTCCCTAACCTGGGGAAAAGACAATTACTGTCCACTTTAACTATGCTTCTCATAATTTTAAACACTTCTATAATGTCCCCTTTATTCTCCTACATTCTAAGAAATAAAGACCTAGCCTGGCCAATCTTTCCTTATAACCCAAGCCTTCTGGTCCTGGCAATGTCCTCGTAAATTTTCCCTGCACTCTTTCCAGTTTAACCATGTCTTTTCCACAACAGGGCGACAAAAACTGTACACAGTACTCCGTGTGTGGCCTCACTAACCGTCTTGTACAACTGTAACATAATGTCCCAACTGTTATACTCAGTGCCATGACTGATGAAGGCCAGCGTGCAAAACACCTTTTTCACCACCCTGTCTACCTGTGATGCCACTTTCAACAAACTATGCACTTGTACTTCTAGGTCCCTCTGTTCAATTACACCCCCTAATGCCCTACCATTCACAGTTCAAGTCCTACGCTGGTTTGACTTTCCAAAACACATCACCTCACACTTATCCATATTGAAATCCATTTGTCTCTCCTCGGCCCACTTCCCTAACTGATCAAGATCCCCCTGTAATCTATGATAACCTTCTTCACTATTAACAACACCTCCTAATTTTGTGTCGTCCACAAACTTACTGATCAAGCTTTGTGCATTCACATCCGAATCATTTATATAAATAACGAATAACAAGGGTCCCAACACCGACCCCTGCGGCACACCACTCGTCACCGGCCTCCATTCTGAGAAACTACCTTCAACCACCACCCTCTGCTTCCTACCTCCGAGCCAATTTTGAATCCACCTAACTAGCTCTCCCTTGATTCCATGGGACCCAACCTACTAGACCAGCCTACCATGCAGGACCTTGTCAAAGGCCTTGCTAACATCCAAATAGACAACATCCATTACCCTACCCTCATCTACCCTTTTGGTTACCTCCACAAAAAACTCTAAAAGGTTCGTCAAGCATGGCTTTCCACGCACAAAGCCATGCTGATTCCTCCTTATCAGACTTTGTCCATCCAAATGCTGGTAGATCCTGTCCCTCAGAATTCCCTCCAGTAACTTCCCCACTCCTGATGTCAGGCTGACCAGC
Organism: Pristis pectinata; assembly: GCF_009764475.1. Lineage (NCBI taxonomy): Eukaryota > Metazoa > Chordata > Chondrichthyes > Rhinopristiformes > Pristidae > Pristis > Pristis pectinata. Next base: position 34,812,417 of record NC_067425.1, on the reverse strand, counting down.
CTGTAGTTCTCTAGCTTGTCCTTGCTACCCTTCTTAAACAACAGAATGACATTAGCCACCTTCCAGTCTTCGTGAACTTCACCAGTGGCTAACGATGAAGCAAATATCTCCGCAAGGGCCTCTGCAATTTCTTCCCTAGACTCCCACAAAGTCTGAGGATGCACTTGATCAGGCCTTGGGGATTTATCCATCTTAATACGTGTAAGGTTGCAAATACCTCCTCGCTGGTAATAGGAATTTCCTCTGAAACATCTCTACCTGTTTCCCTTATCTCTTGAGCAACCATGATCTTCTCTTCAGTAAATACCGAGGAGAAATATTTGTTAAAAATCCCACCCATCTCGTGCGGCTCAAGACATAGGCGGCGCTGTTGATCTCTAAGGAGACCTACTCTCTCCTGAGCCACCCTTTTACTCTTAATATAGCTATAGAACCTCTTGGGATTTTACTTAACCTTACCTGCCAAATCCATCTCATACCATCTCTTTGTCCTCTTGATTTCCCTCTTAAATGTATTCTTAATCTTTTTATAATCAAGGATTCACTCATCCCCGACTTCCTAAACCCAATGGATGCTTTCTTCTTTTTCTTGACCAGAGCCTCAATATCTCTCATCAGCCAGGATTCCCTAAACTTGCCAGGTTTACCCTTCACCCCAACAGGAACATGCTGCCCCTGGACTCTTGATATCTCACTCTTAAAAGCCTCCCAACTTGCCATTCGTTCCTTTCCCTTCAAACAGGCTCACCTAATCGACCTCTGCTAGATAGAACCATAAAACCATAGAACACTACAGCACTATACAGGCCCTTCGGCCCACCATGCTGTGCTGACCTTCAAACTACTCCTAAGACTATCTAACCCCTTCCTGCCACATATCCCTCTGTCTTAAATTCCTCCATATGCTTATCTAACAATCTCTTGAACTTAACCAATGTATCAGCCTCCGCCACCACCCCAGGCAGTGCATTCCATGCACCAACCACTCTCTGGGTGAAAAACCTCCCTCTGATGTCTCCCTTGAACTCCCCCCCCCCATTACCTTAAACTCATGCCCTCTTGTATTGAGCATTGGTGCCCTGCTTCATTCCCCATGGATCCCGCCTCATTCCCCCAGAATTAGCCCTGCTCCAGTTTAGGACCTGAACCTGTGGACCTGTCCTATCCTTTTCCATCACCGTCCTGAAACTAATAGATTATGATCACTAGAGCCAAAGTGCACCCTGACTCCCACTTCAGTTACTTGCCCTGCCTCGTTCCCTAAGAGGAGGTCCAGTATTGCACCCTCCCTCTATATTTTGACTTGGGAAACTTTCCTGGACACACTTCACAAATTCCACCTGACCAAGGTCCTGACCAGCATCTTCCAAGCATCCATAGACTTGGAGCAAAAATCCGCAGGTGCTGGAAATCCGAAACAAAAGCAGATCGGTGGAGGTGTTCAGCAGATCAAACGGCAATAGTGGGGAGAGAAGCAGTCAACACTTCAGGTCAAGGACCCTTCACCAGATCTGGAAAGGAGAGAAGGTACGCATGTGGTAAGTGGCAGTGAGGGGGAGGTTACACAACAGAGGGAATGTCTGCCATAGGGTACAGGTCAAAGTTGCCAAGGTAATAATTACGTTAAAAAATAGTAATTAGAACAGAAATAAGTTGAAATATTACAAACTGAAACAGGAAGGTACAGCCACCTGTGAGAAAAAAGGGGATCTACCTGACATTGTTAAGCACAATATTAAGTCCTGACGGTTATAACAAGTCTTTAGATGTGGGATGCCGCCTGAGAACTTGAAAGCGCTAAGCTTTACACCCAAATAGTGAATCGTAATGAACCCAGTATTTACAAACCAGTCATTTTAACCATGGTTGTGGGTGAAGTCTGGAAACAGTAATAGGGGAGCGGAGGAGAACACTCGGTCAAGTGTGGATTGACGAGAGAAAGCCAGTATAGATATGTTTAAGGCAAATCATGTCTTCACTTTTTGAAGAAGGTTCAGTGAGGGGGTTTTACTGTCACACAGCCAGCGGTGGCGGTCTGGAAGTGACTGAGGCAGATTCAGAGGTTCGTATTAGTTTGTTGTCATGTACACCGGGGTGAAATGAAATCCCTTGCTGGCGTGAAGCTCACAGAGTAAACAGTGTACATGATGAAATAGAGCAGCGAGCGTAAAACAGCAGAATAGTGGAAAAATAGTGGTGCAGAAAGAAACGCTAACGTGAGAGTAACGGAATAACCGAGAGGGGTAGAGTTGGCGGCAGGCTGAGTTGCTGAGTTTAAAAGGGAGCTGGGGGAGAAAGAATTTGCAAGAGTGCGGGGTGTGGGACTGGGTGGCTCTGAGAAACTGGGGGTGGCGAATGATCTCCTGCTGTGCTGTCACCACTCGGTGAGATGCAATCTTTGCTGATAGCTGTGCGGGACTGCCTCAGTGCAATACAAAGCACCGAGGTCTGAACGGCCAGTTCAGAGAGGAATTCCTGCCGCTGTTACACCAGAACGTCCAGCCAAGCCTTCCCTCCTCCGAAGCAGCGCCGATGGCAGACGTGGACGAGTACTCACACCTGGGTTCCGAGCAGGGCAGAGACCAATCCCACATCTCCCCGGCCAGGGCCAAACTCACCGTCGGCATCCTGTTGGTCATTAACCTGCTGAACTATATGGACCGAAGCGTCATTGCAGGTGAGTGGAAGCCGGCCGCTCTGTCCCACAGCCCACACCGGGCTACCGGTCCCGGGGGCAATTCCAGGTCTGCTGTCCCGGGATCAGCCCCGCTTCCCAACCAAGCCAACACGGGACTGAAGAGAGCAAGGTCTCTTCCAGAGCAATGTGCACTCTTGCACGCCTGGCTCACATCTCTGAGGGGTAGCCCAGGTATTTACAGAGGTTGGCTCTGGGACTCTGGGGCAAGTATTTACGGGGTGGAGGGGGATGGGGGAGACCCGGGTTCGATTCCCTGTCACCTCTTTATTCTTCCCGTAGCAGAAGGGTCATGAATAACTGGGCATCGATTTAGGGTCGTCGGCGAAAGGATAAATGACAAGAGGCATTGTCACCCACAGGGTGCCCGGAACCCTGCCCGAAGGAGAAAGACTCTCCTTACACGTTGTACTTGGATGTGTCAGGTGTACAGTGCAGAAACAGGGCACTGCTGCCCACTTGGGGTGCCACAGTGGCACAGTTGGTACAGCCGCTGCCTCATTGCGCCGGAGACCCGGGTTTGATCCTGACACCTGGTGCTGTCTGTGCCTTCTCCCTGTGACTGCGTGGGTTTCCCCCGGGTGCTCCGGTTTCCCCTCACATTCTGAAGACAGGCGAGTTGGTAGGTTAATTGGTCTCTGTAAATTGCCCCTGGTGTGTGGGTGAGGGGTAGAATCTGGGGGGGGGGGCGGGAAGGTTGATGGAATGTGGGGAGAACAAAACAACAGGACTAGTGTAGGATTGGTGTGAATGGGTGGTTGATGGTTGATGGACTCAATGACCTGTTGTATCTCACTATAACTCTTCTGGGCATGCTGATGCTGGTAGAAGGGACCACTGCACAGTTCTTAGCAAGTGGCCTGACTATGGGCCGGAGAGCTGTGTGGTTCTCAATTCATTCTGTGACTTGAAACCCCAGATTATCTCCCTTTGTTTGGCAGTGTGTGTGAAAGACTAACCGTCACTCACTGGATGAGAACTATATCAAAGGGCATCTGTACCACACCAACAGATATTGCCCAGTATAGACTGATGTCTTCTTTATGGCTCCTATGGGTTTCTCACTAGTTTCCAAGTTTACTCTGAGAGAAGATCTTAAAACAGTATGAGAGTAGCACTAGCAGACGGTGTCATAACACACCTTTGGACTGTGAATGGAATTCCCAAGCTATAAAGTCCTGCTAGTACCTAGCGATATCAGCCCTGGGGTCCTTAAGATGCAGCTCTTCCTCCCATTAGTTCAGCAGTAGCTCTCTCATCTCTGGGGATCTTGGGTTCAATCCCCGCTTCAAAGAATTGAGCGCAAAACCTTGGTTGACTTGCGAGTGCAGTAGAGTGTTGGAGACATAACACAACAATCAAAGACATGATATGAGTAATCCTGCTGATGAATCACTTGGGGAAGTTAAGTGGTAAAAGGTAACTTATATGTTCCAGATGTTGGGGAAGTCCAGGACCAGGGGGCATGATTTAAGAATAAGGGCCAGGCCATTTAGGACAGAGGTGAGGAAAAACTTCTTCTCCCAGTGGGTTGTGAATTTGTGGAATGCACTGCCTCAGAGGGCAGTGGAGGCCAATTCTCTGGGCACTTTCAAGAAGGAGCTAGATAGGTTTCTTATAGACAGGAGAATCAAGGGATATGGGGACAAGGCAGGAACCGGATATTGATTGTTGAGGATCAGCCATGATCTCAAAATGGTGGTGCAGACTCGAAGGGCCGACTGGTCTACTTCTGCTCCTATCGTCTATTAGACTGAACATGTGTGCTACAATGACCAGAGGGATACACTCATTTTGCACTGTGGTACTGATTCATCTGTGGTGCATTTTTTATCTGTTCTCAAGACGTTATCATCAAGCGAGGCCGGTCTTTACTTCAATCCTAGGTAGCATTTTGATGTAAACAAGTAGGTTTCTCAGTCATTTCCCAGGGCAGTCAAGAGTTGATTAGACTTTATGTGATATGGCAGTCGTATCTGGCTCGATTATATCAGGATGATAAGATTTCTTCCCTAAATGGCAACCGTGAATTAACAGGGTTTTTAGACAACTTCACAATCACTTTGATTGATAGTAAATTCTAATATTCAGATTTAAAATAAAAGCTGAATTCAAATTGTCATGCCATCATTGTGGAATTTGAACCCTGTCAATTGCTGGTCCGGTTGTGTGGATTGCTGGTCCTTCCTCTGTGATCTCAGTGTTCTAGAGGAAGTGAGGGAGAAAAAGGATCATGTGGGAGGGAGAAGTTGTGTGGATTGCTGGTCCTTCCTCTATGATCTCAGTGTTCTAGAGGAAGTGAGGGAGAAAAAGGATCATGTGGGAGGGAGAAGGCAGTGGTTGCAGAGAGGTTCATGCAGGTTTTTGTGGAAGGGCAGCAGTCAGGCAGATGACTGAGGTTGGCAGTGGGATTGATCCATAATCTGGGGAAGGTAGAAGCACCTCCAATATGGTGATAGACAGATAGACAAAGGGCTGCTGCTGAAGAGTGGGGCCCTTTAACTGAGACGAAAGCAGGTCAGAACCTTTTGGCTCAGATCACCTTTGACGTTCAAAGACCATGCTGTTTCTGGGTATAAGATAAGATATCTTTATTATTCATATGTACATTGAAACACACCGTGAAATGCATCTTTTGCGTCGAGTGTTCTGCGGGCAGCCTGCAAGTGTCGCCACGCTTCTGGCACCAACATAGCACGCCCACAACTGCCTAACCTGTACGTCTTTTGGAATGTGGGAGGAAACCGGAGCACCCGGAGGAAACCCACGCAGACACGGGGAGAACACACAAACTCCCTACAGACAGCGGCCGGGTATTATACAAGCTGTAGAATTTTGTGCATGTTAAATCAAGTGAGCATTCAACGCCATTTGACACCAGTACGTGTGGCCACAGTCCCTCTGCGCTAGCGTGTCATGCACATGGAGACGCTGACGAATAATTTCAACCTGTGGTCTTCTGCTCCAAACTGAAAATGACCCTCAAACCTAAATGTTTGGGCTGCTCTACTTCAAGCTATCAGACTTGCTGCAACATTCTTGCCTGCAGCTTTGGTTTGGCAAGCACCTGCTCAGAGGGGGCAGCTGAGAGAAAGTGTCCTTGAAAGGTAGCAGTGTGTTCCACGTGGGTTTGCCAACTATGATTGGACAAATTCTTGGTGTTTACATCACATGATCCCCATCTCCACCTTGCCATTGACAACCCACCATCCCTGCCCTTACTGCCCACCACCTTTCTGTGGCCACGTGGAAAGTCACCACACTCTGTTCGCAAGCAATCTACTCCCCCTTCTCCACCAATCCTTTAATTAATAAGTAAAAGTGTGCAAAAGAACCCCACAAATCTATTTAATCTTCTGAGGATTTTTCTCCTGTATTTCTCAAGGCTAAGTTAACATCTGTAACCTTCAGTTTAAAGGTTGCACAAGCCAGCCAGTGGCCTCTTGTTTTGAGTTGTTTTAAGGCAGGAGCTAGCCAAGTCTTGGTGAAGATGTTAGAAGGGGCCTATTACTGGCAGTCAGCAGTTAGTTCCCATCCCTGTTTTCCCTTTTCTGTCTGTGTGTGCACTGCGGTTGGAGAAAGAGGTCCAGGATTTTGACTCAACTTTTACAAAGAAATAATTATTATATTTCCAAGTCAGGATGGTGAGTAACTTGGAGCGCAAGTTGGAAATGATGCTGCTCCTATACACTTGCTTCTCTCATCCTTTGAAGGGTGGAAGTTGCAGATTTGGGAGGTGCTGTCCAACAAATGGCAAGTTGCTGCAGTTCATCCAGTAGATGGTACACACAACAGCCATGTGCTTCCATAGTGGATGGAATTAATGAAGAAGACGATAAATGGATTACTGAATAACTAGATAGGTTGATCTGCTTCGTTCTTAGCTTGAGTGTTGAATTCTCAGCCCGTCTCCCTCCCACATGAGATCACGGTGAGTTCAGGAAGAGGCTGATGTGGAGGAATGGAGCAAGTAATTTTATTTGGAATTGACAAATTAGCCAAAGAAGTGTTGGGCTCCAGTCCCTTTGCAGTCAATGATAGCAGATCCTAACCACCCAATTATAACAAATGTGTCTGAGGATATGAATGTGTGGTGCCTTTCTTTAAAAAAAGCCCTGACTGTGAGCAGCAACATTTGAAAAGAGCAACTGTGTTGAAAGTTAATGTGATAAATGCTCTCTGCCTGTATAGACCTCCTGTTGTGCCTCACTGCCCTTAAGTTACAAATTTACCGTCACATTATCAGCATCATCTTTCTGTTGTCACACATTTGCTGATAAGCTCAAAATAAAACAGCAGAGAACCAGTCGAGGAAGGGAAGTTAAAATGAAGCGAGTGGAAATTGGCTGGGGATCTGTCAATGAACAATGAATTAAAATAACCAACCTTGAATCACAAACAGAAGGTCTTGGGCAATGAGGGTTTCTTGCGACTCAGGAGAGAGGGCTGCTCAGGAGGGAGAATAAACCTCGTTACACTGTCAGCATAGGCTGGGGACCCACTGCCAGTGAAAGAAACCGATAGATGAACTAAAGGAACAATAGCACTTTTTGAAGCATTTTTTTAAGTAAGAGAAAATGCTGAAAATACTTGGCAGGTCAGGCAGCATCTGTAGAGAAAGAAACAGTTAACAATTCAAGTTGATGATGTTGAGGTCTCAAACCGTTAATATTGTTTCTCTCTCCACAGAAGCTGCCTGGTCTGCTCAGTATTTTCTGTATTCCCTGTTTTAGTTTCATATTTGTAGCATATGCAGTATTTTGCTTTTGTGCCGTGTTTTGGTATCTAATTTTTAAAATTCAATATATCTGTAACATAAACATTTCCAAATAACAAATTACACAACCACGTGATCAATTAACTACATCACTTAAGTCTAACACTAACTACACTTTCATTACTGCCTTTAATTTAATATTGTCAGGTGTCAGGTGTTTATAAATGACTTGGATGAGGATATGGAAAGGTGGGTTAGTAAGTTTGTTGCTGATACAAAGGTTGGTGGTGTTGTGGATAGTGTAGAAGGTTGCTGTAGATTAAAACAGGATATTGATAGAATGCAGACCTGGGCTGAGTGGTGGCAGATGGAGTTCAACCCGGAAAAGTGTGAAGCGATACACTTCAGGAGATCAAATTTGAAGGCAGAATACAAAGTTAATGGCAGGACTCTTAGCAGTGTGGAGGAACAGAGGGATCTTGGGGTCCATGTCCATAGATCCCTCAAGGTTGCCGTGCAGGTCGATAGGGTTGTTAAGAAGGTGTATGGTGTGTTGGCCTTCATTAGTCAGGGTATTGAGTTCAAGAGCTGCGAGGTAATGTTGCAGCTCTTTAGAACTCTGGTCAGACCACACTTGGAGTATTGTGTTCAGTTCTGGTCCCCTCACTAAAGGACGGATGTGGAAGCTTTAGAGAGGGTGCAGAGGAGATTTACCAGGATGCTGCCTGGATTGGAGAGCATGTCTTATGAGGATAGGTTGAGTGAGCTCGGGCTTTTCTCTTTGGAGAGAAGGAGGATGAGAGGTGACTTGATAGAGGTGTACAAGATGATAAGAGGCATAGATCGAGTGGACAGTCAGAGACTTTTTCCCAGGGTGACAATGGCTAACACGAGAGAGCATAATTTTAAGGTGATTGGAGGAAGGTATAAGGGGGATGTCAGGGGTAAGTTTTTTTACACAGAGAATGGTGGATGCAAGAAACGCACTGCCGGCAGAGGTTGTGGGGGCAGATTGTGGGGACATTTAAGAGACTCTTAGATAGACACATGAATGATAGAGAAATGGGGGGCTATGTGGGAGGGAAGGGTTAGATAGATCTTAGAGCAGGATAAAGTGTTGGCACAACATTGTGGGCCGAAAGGCCTGTACTGTGCTGTCGTGTTCTATGATCTATGTCTGAACTGCCTTTGGTATTTTCCTCAGATTGTAGACTTAAGACAGAGCCCCTAGTCTGAGCAAGTTCAGTCCACACAGCTCCCCAGCAGGTAGCAAGGGATTATGTTAGACATCAAACACCTGACATTCCTTTGAATTTAATTTGGAAAAAAGCTGCAAAAGAATTTAAAAGCTGTGTTTAGCTGAAGGTGTGTTTTTAAAGAGAGTTACAAAAATAATGATTCAATTATTAAGAGAAAAAATAGATGCAGGCAGCAGCACATTGTGAAATATGTGAAACAGCCACAAAGAGAAAAGGGAAGTAGGAGACCAGAATGTGATGTTCCCACCAACCCCTCCCCCTCCCCACATGATCCTGAGCCAATTATACTGCATCTGACAAAATGATGATGTGATGATTTTGTGGCTGGGGCAGACCTGAGGGGAGTCCAGGTCCAAACTCGCGTACAAGTGGCATATTGGTGATGAACAGACAATCCATTTTATGTAAGTCACAAACCCTTGAGCTGCCGCAAGTTGTACCCTCATATCTCCATCCATGTCTGCGGTGCATTTGGCCTAGAAAACAATGTGTGAATGCTTTTGTTTCTCCTTTTGGCATTTATTACCTGGTATTGGTATTGGTTTATTATTGTCACTCGTACCGAGGTACAGTGGAAAGCTTGTCTTGCATACCGATCGTACAGGTCAATTCATTACACAGTGCAGTTACATTGAGTTAGTACAGAGTGCATTGAGACAGTACAGATAAAAATAACAGTACAGAATAAAGTGTCACAGCTACAGAAGAAGTGCAGTGCAATAAGGTGCAAGGTCACAAGAAGGTAGATTGTGAGGTCAGAGTCCATCTCATTGTACAAGGGAACTGTTCAATAGACTTATCACAGTGGGGTAGAAGCTGTCCTTGAGTCTGGTGGTACGTGTCCTCAGGCTCCTGTATCTTTTGCCTGATGGGCAAGGAGAGAAGAGAGAATTTAAAGTGAATGGTCACCGTCTTTTTCCCAGGGTAGGTGAGAGGACACAGCTTTAAGGTGAGAGGGGAAAGATTTAAAGGGGACCTGGGGGGGTGGGGGGCAATGTTTTCATACAGAGAGTGGTGGGTACATGGAACGAGCTGCCAGAGGAAGTGGTAGAGGTGGGTACAATTACAACGTTAAAGAGATATTTGCACAGGTACATGGATATGAATAGGTGAGGGGGGTATAGGCCAAATGCAGGCAAATGGGTCTTGCTCAGGTAGGCAGTTTGGTTGGCATTGATGAGTTGGGCTGAAGGGCCTGTTTCCCTACTACTTGACTCTATGGCTCTAAATACAAGACAGAATGTGCAGTGGGCAATGGTTGAGTGAAATGTTCAGGTGGATCCTCAGCCTATGCTGACAGTGTAACTCGGTATAGTCTCCCTCCTAAGTAGCCCTCTCTCCTGAGTCATGAGAAACCCTCATTGCCCAAGACCTAGCCTTGGGGCCAGTGCCATCTCCTGAAGGAATCTGGTAAGGTGGATGACCTTAGGATGAAGGAGTGTTCAAGATACATGTCATTGGTGTTATGAGTGAAGGAAACAGATTCAAGGTCTCGAAGGTGAAGGACTCTGAACACAATCTGGAAAGGAAGGATTTTATTTACAAAGACAAACCAGGGAAAATGGTAACAGGAATAACACACACACACACAGACACACACACACAGACACAACGAACTGGGTACATACAATCAAGGAACAGTCAATACGATACCTGCCACCCCTTGACTCAGTGCAGACACAGCTCTATGCTACCAAGAATCCTAACGTAGGATGCTCCTAACCCTGTTGAAGTGCACACCTTACCAGCAGTCTCTCCAGCAGCGGTCCACAGTTCCTCGGAGCAATCAAAGAGAGTGAACCAGGCACATGTGGCACTCTTTATAGTGCAGGAGGGCTAGGGGGTCCAGCCCAGGTAGTTCAACAGGCCAATGGCCCAAGGCCAAGTACAAAGGTGCTTAAAGGGACCAATGGTCAGGTGTGCACTGATGGGTGAGGTGGGGCCAAACCTTGATTGACAGTGGTGTGTCTTTCGACCAGGTAATGGGCAGTGCTGTCATCCGACCAGGTAGGGGCAGTGTTGTCTCATGACAGCCATGAACCTCCACAATACAATTGGCCATGAGGAAATGATGAATAAAGACCCGGGCATTGAGCAGTAGAAGCCCCTTCAGTTCAGCCCCGGGTTCTGCAGGGCAGCTCTGGTCACCATGAGCGCAGCGACCGCTGCTTGTAGCTTGGGGAAACCAGCTGGAACATTGTGGGCTGAAAGGCCTGTTCTTTACAGTGCTGTTCTGCGTTCACAAAGCCACATCTTCCTCACTTAAAGAAGTGGACAAAATCCCCGCTCTGCAGAGTAGCATCACCTGTGACCTGTGCAATGATGTGGTGTGCAACATAACACAGAGCAGCTGGGGCCGCCTGGAATAAGCCCAGACAGGGGAAATTGAGAACGACCTTGACTTTGATCTCCATGGTCAGAGCTGTCCATGTATCAGTGCATGGTTGAAGAACCGCCCACAACGTGTCACATATCTTAGTGCCGATTGCCAAGGAAAACCTGAGACGGTGGAGGTATTGCTCCTCAGAGAGGCCAAGAGTAATGCCCCAGGATATGTGTTCTTTAGCACCTCGTCCTCCTGGTCAGACACCTTGACTCAGACACCTCCGATGTCTTGTTCAAAACTCCTACTCGAAAAGCACTGCCCGCACTATCAACACAAAGCACCCAGTTAGCTTGTGCCACTATATAATTAGAGCTGAAGAAAAGTGCCTTTAAGGAATGGAATAGACTGCAGAGAGGTCAGAAGTTGCCCACTGAAACTCCCTATTGACGTGAGGGTTGCAGAGATTCAGTCACAAGTTTTTGGATATTAGGGGAATTGAGGGGTTAATGAAGAAAGTGACAATGAGGTAAAGGATCAGGTCTGAGAGTGTGGAACGATGGAGCAGGCACAAGGGTCTGAATGGCCTTCTCCTGCTTTTATTCTCTATGTTTTAGTATGCAGAGCCCTATAACAGGCAATGTGAAAGAACAGGCAACTGGGTGAGTCCTTTTTGTTATGAAAGTGTCAGATGACGGTTGTTTCCTGGATCTGGGGGCTCCAAGTTATGTTGGCAGTGTTGAACACTGGTTCTGCATGAGGTGTGACATCAGTGGGTGCTTGACAACACTGGATGTGTAGCAGCCACACTGGCACAAGTCCCTAGTCAAAGGGGCTGGTTGTGTTCCTGAAGTCGCAAAATGCAACTTGGAAATGGTTAAAAGCAAGTTTCCACCCCAGGATGACGGTGATCTGGTTTCTGCTCAACTCGCTTCAGTGTTTAGTAAAATTTTGGTTGAGCTTCTACCTCTGCCCTGATCTCTTTGTATTCACCTGGAGGAGAGAAACTCTCTATAAGCAAAACAGATGAGGCGATTCACTGCCGAGATCTTGTCCGGAAAACTGATTCTGATTTTGAATATACTGGTTTCAAAGGGACATTGGCAAGGTTGATTTGGGTCTGAGTCATGAAAGGAGGCTAAGAGATGTGTTTCTTTTGCATGGAGGTCTAATCCTGATATGTCAGATTCTCAGAGGGATGGATTTCAATAGGCTAATGATGAAAGTATGACCGGGAGGATTTAACTGGTATTAAATATAACCAACACTTTAAGATGGTTGAAAATAATGCAGAGTGTGTATTGAATTTCCAGTATGAACTCCCAGAAGGTGCAAATACTCGTTAGAAGGACAATGGTTTGAGGTTAGAATCCTCACTATAGAAGATTAAGAAATGTCAGTTCCTATCATGCTTTTTAATAGTTTGAAAGAGTAAATTACTCTCCAAATTCTAGACTGAAAGAAGCGCAAACACATTCAGGAAATAGCAGGTATGTGTAACAACAAACCGAGATCTGGAAATGGCTGATTGTGTAACTCAGTCTGCTGGGAATAGATAGAGTGGACAGCCAGCGCCTCTGTCCCAGAGCACCAATGTTCAATACAAGAGGGCATGGCTTTAAGGTAATGGGTGGGAAGTTCAAGGGAGAAGTCAGAGGGAGGTTTTTCACCCAGAGAGTGGTTGGGGCATGGAATGCGCTGCCTGCGGTGGTGGTGGTGGAGGCTGATACGTTGGTTAAATTCAAGAGATTGTTAGATAAGCATATGGAGGAATTTAAAATAGGGGGATATGTGGGAGGAAGGGGTTAGATAGTCTTAGGCGAGGTTTAAAGGTCAGCACAACACGGTGGGCTGAAGGGCCTGTATTGTGCTGTATTGTTCTATGGTACTATGTTGCTAATATGCAAAGTTTCTCAGGGACATCTGAGTTTATTTTCTGGGGAATGGAGAAACAGGGTAATTCAGGAACTTTTATTTAAAGCTATTCTCAGTAGATTAAATGTAGCACCAAGATAGACATGTTTGTAAATAGGCTTCTGAGTTCACACTCCCGGAGTGAAGCTTCAGAAGCTAGAATCACATCTTGGAAATTAAATAACAAACTGTATACAGAAAATCCATCTTTAAAATATACAGAAAATGAAAGTGCAGAACCCCTGGTATGTGCTTCCTGTGTATGAGGCTCCCAACCAAGAATGCAAAGGTAGAACAAGGCTTGTATGGCTTTTGTGTTTATACTTTCCATGTCATCAAGATCTCCCAAAAGAGCTTGATAACAAGTGCATTACTTTTGAGGTTCAGTCACTCTTGTTATGAGGCGTAAGAAATAAGGGCAGAAGTAGGCCATTCAGCCCCTCAACCCTACTCTAACATTCAACAAGGTTATGGCTGATCTATAGCTCAATTACTTTTCTCCTGCCCTATCCCCATATCCCTTGATCCCTTTAAACAACGATTGAACTTCCACAGCCCTTGAAGTTGGGGAATTACAAAGTTCGTCACCCTCTGAAGAAACTTCTCATCTCAGTCCTAAATGGCTAACCTCTTACTTTGAGACTGAGATCCCTAGTTTTAGACTCCATAGCAAGGGAGCAACAAACAATTTGATGCAGGGTGTCGACCCAAAACGTCGACAGTTCCTTTCCCCCAATAGATGCTGCTCGACCCGCTGAGTTCCTCCAGCAGGTCGTGTGTTGCTCCAGATTCCAGCGCCTCCAGTCTCTTTCTTGTGTCTCCTTAGCAAGGGAACCATTTCTTTGTTTTTACCTTGTAGAGCCCTCTAAACATTTTGTCAGCTTCAGTAACAAAGTCGTGTTGGTTGGTAGGTTAATTAATCTGTAAATTGCCCCTAGTGTGTAAGTGGATGGTAGAATCTAGGAGGAGTTGATAGGAGTGTGAAAAGAATAGAATGTGATTTGGTATTTGATGGTTAGCATGGACTCAGTGGGCTGAAGGGCCTAGTATTGTGTTATGTGATTCTATGACTTCAAAATTCTAGAAAATTGAGGCCTAGCCTACTCAATCTATCCTCATGACAGGCCCACAATCCCAGGAACCAGTTGGTTAAACCTTCACCATACTCCCTCCTTTTAGGTAAGGAGGCCAAAAATGTACACAATAGTCCAAGTGTGGTCTCACCAAGACCCTATATAGTTGTAACAAGTCACCTTTGTACTCAAATCCGTTAGAAGACAGCGTATCATTTGCCTTCCTAATTGTCTGCAGAATCTGCGCGTCAGCTTTCAGTGCCTGGTGTACAAGGATACCCAGGTGCATTTGAACCTCAGCATTTCCCAGTCCCACCTTTTGGAAACTGGTATTGTTTCTCCATACCAAAGCAGACATTTTTCCCCACATTATCCTCCAGCTGCCTCATTCAGTTTGTTTATATCCTCTTCACTAGTCACATCCCCACTTAGTTTCATATCATCAGTAAACTCGGAAGTATTACATTTGATCCCATCAGCCAAATCCTTGACATAGATTATGAATGGTTGGGGCCCAAAGTAGCAATCCTTGCACTACCCCACTAGTGACAACCTGCCAAACCCAGAAAGATCCCCTCACTCTCACTTCCTGTTTTCTCTATTAGCCGGTAGAAGCTCGCTTCTCGATTAGAGGGGCTCCTTCCAAGGTTACTCCTGCAGGTGCCGGAAATCTGAAACAAACAGAATCCTGCAAATACCCAGCACCTGTGGAGGGTGAAACCGGGCCAATGTCTCAGGTTGAAGACTCTTCATCAGATGCTACCTGACCTGCTGAGTGGTTCCAGCATTTTCTGTTCTCCTTTCCTTGCTTATCACCTCCACTGAAACTCCAGCTGAAAACTAAGGATACGTACCTTGAAAAGCAAATGGGCTAGGCCTGACTAACAAACTTAAAAATTCACTCACTTCCCCCAAAATCCACAGTCTTATGACCACTGTCCTCAAACGACAGAGTGCTTTAGTAGACCTCAGCTTTATACACCCAAGTACCACTGGCTGGGTCAGCTAACTTCACTTCACTGGAACTGAAAGCAATTGACTTCTCAGTTAAGTGGGGCCCTCCAAGATTACTTGTTTACTGTCTCAACTGAAGGCTGCAGTTAGATCTCCGTATAGATAAGGCTGGCTTAAACAATTGCTTTTTTTGTGTGTCTGCCTCACTCTCCTTAGCTGCGTCTTGTGAGCTCTTGAGATCGTTACCCTTCTCTTGTACTGAATTGGGTTCGGTACGAGAGAAGGGTAACTGGGTTCCAAGGCTTACTCTGTAGATTGCTGAGAAGATGCAAAAACCAAGAAACAAGGTCAGCGTGAACATTAGTCATTGGAGGGGCAATGTAATGGTCTTTTAGCTGAGATTAAAGTGTGATAACAAGGCAGCTTATCAGTCTGCAAGCAAGCTCAGTAACCATGGTGAGTGGTCTTCTGCAGACTTTGCATCACCATCTGTGCTCTGCTTCCTCCAATAAATTCTGCATGTAGAACTATAAGGTACCAACTGCAAGCTTATTTTCCCAGTGGTACTAATCCACAGTCAGAGCCATGGAGTGCCTCACTGCAGCCTGTCACACTGGGAGAGGTCCAGCACCGGAGAGCGACTGGAAGAGTGGTGTGAGTTGGAAGGGCTCTGACTGCCGAGCAGAACAACTTGACAAGGATTAGTTAGTGCACTTTTGTGTAGACACGTGTCTTTTTTTGTAGCTTTTGGCAGGGAACAGTGTCTAGATCAATATCATTCCCTGTCTTTGATCTACATGACTTCCTTTAGTTTTGATTGCCTGGGGAGTTGGGAAAGGAATTTTTCAATGCCTTTTTCCTTTTATTGGTCCTGGATTCTTCCCCAATCAATCTACCAACCCAGACATCTTTGGGACATAGGAGGAAACTGGAGTATCACTTTCCTGCCACCTATGGGATCCTGGCTTTCATTAGTTAGGTATTGAGTACAAGAGCAGGGAGGTTATGCTCCGACTTTATGAAACGCTGGTCAAACCCCAGCTGGAGCACTGCGTGCAGCTCTGGTCACCACACTATAAGGAGGATGTGATAGTGCCGGAGAGGGTGCAGAGGGGATTCACCTGCACGTTGCCTGGAGGGGAGAGATTGGAGAGGATGGGTCTGTTTTCCCTGGAGTGGAAGAGGTTAAGTGGGGATGTGATTATGACGGATATAGATGGGGTAAACTGCGGGAAACTTTTCCCCATATCAGAGGCGAATAAGACTTTAGTTTAGGGTATGGGGTAAGAGATCTAAAGAGGATTTGAGGGGAACCATCTTCATCCAGGGAGTGGTGAGTATCTTGCACAGTTATTGCAGTTTTCTTGCTAGTCATATGATCTCTTGAGCTAAAGTCTGGTGTTGATAGCTTGCCTGAGAAACTTGCAATATCTCGGATAAGCATTTCAAAGTTGAAGTCGAGTCTTTTGCCGTATCTACAAGTCCATGTGTGCACAGCTGCAGTGAAAAACTTATTTGCAGCAGCATCACTGGTACATAGCATCAGATACACAACATTCACAAAAAAGACATAAATTAAACATAAATTGCAAAATTATAGAAGAAAGAACACAATTGGAACAAAAAGAGTCCATTTTAGTGTAATTTACAGTGTTTATGGGAAAATCAATGGGATGTGCGCACATAATGGGAGATCAGTGGGTGCTAAAGAATAGTTGGTGTTTAGAAAGACGTATTTTGAACTGATTCTTCAGTATTTTCAAAGGTTCAAACTAACCCTGATGAAAAAAAATCAGGAGAAATGTCAAAAAAGAGGCTCATTGGTTATTATTTTACATTATCGGCCAAAATCAAAGTTACTCTTCGTTGAGTCTGGAGATGAAAAAGGCACTTTTGGAGATTTCAACAGGGTTGGGTGTTGTGCCAAAGTTAAGCAAGATTGTTCGCAGATCCAATAGGAATAAGCCTTGCACACGCAATGCTGCACACAGCACACTTTATTGCTAAGTTACAACAAGTGGTCCTTATCTTGGAAGTGCACCTGAGCCTGTTTAACAGCAGTGCCTTGCTCCAAGCGGTCCACAATGTCAGTCACGACCTAAATCCAAGAGACCTCACCACCGGTGTGCTCACCCTTTTATACCCTGGTCACTTCTCACTGCTCCTACCTGGGTCAATCCATTGTCCAGGTTGACCCAGCATGTGACCATTGCCTCGGGCACTGCAGGCTCATGTCTGCAGAGACGGTACCTTAGTTACCTGGCACCCAGGTCACCCTTCCCCAGTGCACGCACACATTTGATCCCAGCAATTGTTCCTTGCGCTCTCTGGCCGACATTTCAGGATTCTTAGTACATTGGGTCTATCTACAGCTGAAAGTCTGTTACAACTCTATGGTTATCTGGATATCAGAAACATCTGCAAACTGCACGACCACACAATGTTAGACCTGTTTGTTAAAAACTGAGTGATCATATGCGATGGAAATCAGGACATCTTCGGGATCAGATTTACAGCTTCATACTACATGAAAGTGCAGAGAGAGACAATTCACCACAGTGTGTCTATGCTCGGTTTTCTACAGCTAACAAGTTAGACCTTCTACTTTTCTCCACTGTTTTTCCCATGGATTTTTTGTCCCTCTTCAAGTATCTACTCAATTAGAGAGTTAATCTACCTCATCGCGGCCTTTTTCTTTATTTGTCTGCCTGCACTGCACACTCTCTGTAACTGTAACACTATATTCTGCATTCTGTTTTCATTTTACTACCTTGATTTACTTATGTATAGCATGGTCTGTCAGGATGGCACGCAAAATAAAAGCTTTTTACTGTATCTTGGTACATGTGCTACTTCCCTTCAACTGCTCAATTCTTGAACCAACTGGCAAAACCCTAATCGCTACAGTTTAGCAACACTGTGACCACTTTGATCACTGCACTAAGATGGACTTTTTTTTTGTTCTAATTGTGTTCTTTCTTGTAAAAATTGTGTATAATTTATGCTTAATTTGTTTTTCTTGTGAATGCTGCTTATATGATACTATGTACCTGTGATGTTGCTGCAAGATTTTTCATTGCACCTGTGCAATCTGACAATCTGACTTGTGCATCTGACAATAAACTCAACTTTGACTTTGACAAGAAAAACAATACCAAGAATTATGAAAATTGCTTCCATTAACCATTCAGGCAGTGAGAATAAGTGGGAGGCCATTTAGGACTGAGATAAGGAAAAAAAAACTTCTTTAGAGGGTGGTGAAGCTTTGGGATTGTCTGCTGGTGGAGTCTCAGCCCTTGCATTCATTCAGAACAGAGAATCATGTGCGGTGCTAGATGACAGCAATGAGGCAGAATGGTGGAGCACGCTCGAAGGGCTACTCCCACTCTTGTTTCTTGTTTCTTGCCCATAACGATGGGCTGCAAAAAGAAAGTCTTGTCATCTCCCTAGGGCAATTCCCTTAGATCTGTGCCCTTGTGTTACTGAGCCTTCTGCCGTTGGCTAAGGGCACAACAGGATGACAAGTTGCAAAAACGCTGCTTCAACCAGAAAATGACCAGAGAAGGAAATGGAGTCCCAGAGAAGTTGATGGAGTCGTACAGCATGGAAACAGGCCCTTCAGCCCACCAAGTCTATGCTGACCATCACACACCCATTTACGCTAATACTACATTAATCCCATTTTATTCTCCGCTCAATCCCATCAACAAGTTCTACCCTTCACTTACACAGGAGGGGTAATTTACAGCGGCCAATTAACCTACCAACTTGCACATCTTTGGGATGTGGGAGGAAACTGGAGAACCCACATAGTCACAGGGAGAATGTGCAAACTGCACAAAGGCAGCACTGGGGGTTAGGATTGAACCCGGGTCTCTGCAGCTGTTAAGGCAGCAGTTCTACTAGTGTGCCACCGTGCCTCCCCTCATTGAAGACAAGATACGGGGCACACAGCCTGAAAGCAGAGGAGGCAGTGCAGGCCTTGACAGTGTTGGTGGGAAGGTAGGGATTGAGGGAACTGGCTGATGGTGTCACCAAGGGAAAGCGTGGATCAACGGTTGGGATAGAAGGGGTGGGGAGGGGGAATGTGTGGGTGGGGGCAACCAGGGATGGATCCTTGGAGATGTCCTGAGGGAACTGAGGGTGATATGTCTTTGTAGAAGATAATGAGATGATTTTCACTGACCTTGATATAAGAATATCCATCTTTGCACTGTTCAGTCACATTAATTGCGTTGTTCCCTTGCAGGTATATTGGAGAAAGTTCAAGAGTACTTTGATGTAAATGACAGCTTAGCTGGTTTATTCCAGACAGGTAAGTGAGGCACAGTTCACTCCCACTGTACTTCACTCTCCCTTGAGATGTGTGTCAGATGGGATGCAGCAAGAACACTTAGTTAAAGCTCTTTATCAATAACGCCCCAAACAATAGTTTGACTTCTGATTGTAAAAGACAAATTCTGTGGAGTATTATTGTGGAGTATTCCACAAGTGGCTTGTGGAATATGAATGGGGGGAGGTTGTTGGGGAAATGGAGGGAGATTGCTGCCAGAGTGAGGGAGTTGGTGGGGAAAAAGGTGGGGGGGGGGGAGTTGCTGGGGGAATGGGGGAGGAGGTTCCTGGGGGAAGGAATGGGTTGGCGTGAGAATGGGGGAAAGCTCATGAAGAATTGAGGGTACAATCTAGCATGCTTGTGCCACCTCTTTAGACTGAGCTATTCATTCGGTCCCTCTGCCTCCTGCTTTTTCATTTGTCCTGACATTCTCTTCCTTTGCAAAGTTACCTTCAGATTCCTGTTAGAAATGATTGGATTTGCTTCCAGTGTTACTTCAGGCTAGATGTTCCAGGTTGGACTGAGATGTGCTGGTGAAACGGAGTGCTGGGAGTGTGGTGGGGGACGTGGAAGCTGAGGGAACAGGAGACAGCACAGATCGGAGACTGGGGAGGAGAAGGAACAGGGTACGGGGATGTTTCTTTGGAGGGAATTCAGCCCCTCAGCCTCCTCTGCTGTTTCATTAAATCATGGCGAACCTATACTGCAGATCTGTGGTGAATGAAGCCAGAGAGCTGCATTGAGAATGGGTAGGGAGTATGCTGACTTGATACGAAGAGTGTTTGTGGAGCTGGGAAGCAGTGAGGACTGCTGGAGAAGGGGGTGCTTTCACATGGAAATGATGATGCCCCAACTTGAAAGGAAAGCTCCATTCCTCAACATCAAAATCCACTATCAAAGCAAGAGAATTCATTCTGAAAGCTAAAGAGAATTTATAATATCCTCTGTTTTTACTTATAGAAGAAACTTGTATGGATCATAGTCACATAGTGTTATACGGCACATGGCAGACCCTTTGGCCCACCATGTCCGTGCTGCCCACCAAGTACCTATGATCGCCAGTCCCATTTACCTGCACTTGGTCCATAGCTTTCCATGCCTTGACAATTCAAGTGCTTGTCCAGATACTTTCTAAATGTTGTGAGGGTACCTGCCTCTGCCAGTTTCTCAGGCAGTGTGTTCTAGGGAAAAGAACTTTCTCCCTCTGATTCCCTCTAACCCTCCTAACACTACATCTTACACCTGTGCCCACTAATTTTAGCCATCTCTGTTGTGGGGAAAGGATTCCCGCTATCGTCCCAATATACGCCCCTCACCATTTGCTGTACCACTATGGGGTTCTACCCTCTCCCCCAGCTTCTTCTGAGCCAAGGGAAACAAACCCAGCCTGTTCAACCTCTCCTCATAACTGAGACATTCCATCCCGGGCAAAGTCCTGGCGAATCTCCTCTGCACCCTCTCCAGTGCAGTCACATCCTTCCCACAGTGTGGTGACCAGAACTTCACACAACGGTCAATGAAAATTTTATGAAGTTGTGCCCTGAGCTCCCTGCTTTTATATTCTATGCCTTGGCTAATGAAGACAAGGCTCCTGTATGCCCCTTTCACCACTTTATCTACCATGCTGCCACTTTCATGGGATCAAGGGGCTTGTACACCAGGGTCCCTGTGTTTCTCAATATTCATAGGACCCTACTGCACATGGCATATGTCCTACCCTTGTTAGACCCTCCAAAATGCATCACCTCACACTTATCAGTATTACATTCCAACTGCTATTGCTGCACCCAATTTACCAGCTGATTAATATCGTTGTGTAGTCTATCCTCCTCACTATCAACAACACCATCAATTTTTGTAGCTAATCACACCTCCCACTTTCTTATCCAAATTGTTTATGTATATGACACACATTCAGGGTCCCTGCACTGATCCCTTCACTACACCACTGATCACAGACTTTGAATCTTAAAGCACCCTCCCCCATCACCCTCTGTCTCCCAATAGCAAGCCAACTTTGGATCCAATTTCCCAACTTGCCGAGGATCCCATGGGCTCTAACCTTTTGGGCTAGTCTTCCATGTGGTGCCTTGTCAAAGGCCTCACTGAAGTCCACGTAGACTATATCAACAGCACTGCCCTCATCAATATATTTTGTTACTTAAAAAAAAAATCAATCAAATTGGTTAATTGGTGAATTGGTTTGTTATTGTCACATGTACTGTGGTACAGTGAAAATCTGCCAGACAGGTAGTTATAAAATGAGAAAGATAAGTCAGACAGGATCTCCCACCATTTAGGCTGTGCTGACTATCCCCGATGAAGGGTCTCAACCAGAAAGATCGACTGTTCATTTTCCCCCCATGGATGCTGCTTGACCCCTGAGTTCTCCAGCAGTTTGTTATTTTGCCCCAGATCCCAGCATCTGCAGTCTCTTGTGGTCTCCTATTCCTGATTAACCCCTGCCTTTCCAAGTGTAGATTAATCCTGTCCCTCAGTCTCTTTTCCAAAACATTCCCAACCATTACCTGGCTTATCTCTGCTGCCTTTCTTGAATAAATGTACCACATTTGTTGCCCTGCGGTCATCTGGTGCCTCAGCTGCGGCCAGTGAAGAGTTAAGCACCTCTGTCAGGTGCAATCAATCTCCCTCGCTTCCTATAGCAGCCTGGGATGCATCTCATCAGGCCCCTGGGGACTTATCCACCTTTGTGCCCACTAAAACATCCAATACATCATCCTTTCTGATGTTAACATGCTTTAGAATTTGCAACTACAATGTTTTTCTTCTTAGTGAACACAGATAGATGAAAAATGTGAATTTAAGAGCTGACCCACATCCTCTTGCACCACACACAGATTGTACCTTTGGTCCCTGAAGGACCCTACTCTGTACAGGGTTACCCTCTTGCTCTGAATATACTTCTAAGATGCTTTGGGATTCGATCCTGTCAACCTCTTATACTTCATAGCTGCTCTTTGCCCTTGTAAATTCTTTCCTAAATACTCCCTACACATTCTGCAATCCCGAAAGGTCTCGCCTGCTTTCAGTGCTCCATATCTGCCATTACCCTTAATAATTTTCCCTTTATCAAACCAAAGATATCAGTTGACACTCTAGATTTACCTTCCTTAACTTTCATCCTTACAGGAACACATTGAGCCGAACTCTCAATATTCCACTTCTCGGACATAGATTTACCACAAGTATCTATTCCCAGTCCACTTTTGCTAGGTCCTGCCTTAAGATATTGAAACTGGCCTTCCCCAATTCAGGACCTTGATTTCCAGACTACCTTTATACTTTTCCATAACTTAAGAGTCATAAGGTCATACAGCACGGAAACAGGTCCTTCGGCCCAACTGGTCCATGCCGACCAAGATGCCAATCTAAGCTAGTCCTGTTTGCCTGCATTTGGCCCATATCCCTCTAAACCTTTCCTATCCATGGACCCGTCCAAGTACCTTTTAAATGTTTCTAATATATCTACCTCAACCACTTCCTCTGGCAGCTCATGCTGACCACCCTCTGGGTGAAAATGTTGCCCTTCAGGTTCTTAGTAAATCTCTCGCCTCGCACCCTAAATCCATGTCCTCTGGTTCTTGATTCCCCAACCCTGAGAAAAGACTGTGCACATTCACCCTATCTATGCACCTCATGATTTTATACTAATATCACCCCTCATTCTCCTACGCTCCAATGTCCCAACCTGCTCAACCTCTCTCCATCACTCAGTCCCTTGAGTCCTGGCAACATCCTTGTAAATCTCCTCTGCACTCTTTCCAGCTTCATGGCATCTTTCCTGCAGCAGGGAGACCAAAACTGAACACAATACTCCAAATGCAGCCTCACGACCGTCTTGTATAACTTTGAGTTATGGTCACTTTTCCTAAAATGTTCACCCACAAACACCTCAACTTCTTATTCAGCTTCGTCCCATAAGGTTAGATCTGATTCTATCCCTTCTCTAATAGTATTATCCATGTGCTCTTTCCTGAAAACTTACACCTCCTCAAGGTCTTTCCTGCTAAGGCAATTCCAGTTAATGTTGGTGCAGTTGAAATCTTCCACTACGATAATCCTTTTGTTTTTGTACCTCTCTGTGAGCTATCATACATTCGTTCTTCTCCTGCTGACTCACTGAGAGGCCTGTAGTAAACCCCCAGCAAAGTGATTGCCTCTTTTTGTAAGCTCTAACCATGTGGCCTCAATTGAAGAGTCTTTCAGGACATAGAGTCACAGAGTAATACAGTATGGAAAGCGGCCCAACTCATCCATGCTGACTATGGTGCCTACCAAGCTAGCCCCACTTGCCCGTGTTTTTCCTCCCTCATTAATGCACCGATGGAAATCAATATTACAATGCCTGCTCCTGTTTTGTGTCCTTCACTATCACGCCTGAAGCTTCTATACCCTGGAACGTTGAGTTGCCAGTCCTGCCCTTCTTTCTACCATGCCTCCGTGATTGCAACAGTATCATATTCCCATGTGCTGACTGAAGCTCTAAGTTCATCTGTCTTGCCATTCATTCGCCTTGCATTAAAATAGATGCAGTTTAGGTTCCAATGATAGAGAGACATACAGCAGGGAGACAGGCCCTTCGGCCCACCAAGTCCATTCCAACCATCAACCACCCACTTAAACTAAACCCATTGTTTACTTTCTCCACATCCTCATCAACTTCCTGCAAGACCCCTCCACTCACCTACACACAAGGGGAAATTTACAGCGGCCAATTAACCTACCAACCCACGTCTTTGGGATGGGGGAAGAAACAAGAGTATATACTTACCTATGTCATCAGTACCAGTGTGGACCATGGCTGCTTTACCTTCTCCTTTTGGAATGTCCTGTGGGCACTCTGAGACATCCCAGACCCTGAGAGGCAACATACCATTTGAGGACCTTGTTTGCAATCACAGAACTGCCTGTCTGCTCCCTTTACAATGAGTTCCCCATCACTTAGCTCTCCTAATCTTTGCCCCCCTGCCCCTTCCTGTGCAGCAGACCTGGTTGTTCCTGCTTCCCTTTGGGAGGCCGTCCCTCCCAACAGTATCCATTGCTGTACATCTGTATGAAAGGGGGGTGGCCATGGGGCACTCCTGCACTACTTGCCCATGCCAATTGCTCTGCCTGATTCCTGCATCCACAGCAGTAAAACTCGCCCTGTGGAATGCCCCTCCTGTGCTACGTGGGAAATCAGATGACCATATGTGTAGGAAGCGTGTCCAGCTGCAGTGCCAGACTGATAGCTTTGCACAGCTAGAGATGTGCTTGGACTCACTATGAAATATCTGCAACGTTGAGGTCATCATGGACACCACACTAGTGAGCGGATCACCCCAAAATTGTTGGCTGCAGAGCGATTGGCATGGGCAAGTGGTTCAGGAGTCTCTGCAATCTTTCCTGCTTAATGGCATCTGTCCTATAGCATAAATGGAGACATTTTGTGTTGGGTGAAACTCTAACCATTGCACTGACCAGGAAAAGTGCTCCGATAGTTGGTGTGACACCTTGCACAAGGAGGGTGGTGGTTGTTGGAGGTCAACCATCACCAGGCCCAACCAACTTCAGCCCTTCATCAGTGACTTTCCTTCTGTCATAATGCACAATGTTCAGCTCCAGTCACAACTCCTCAGAAAATTGCATGCAGTAGGATGTAGACAATGCCTAGGCATTAGCAGATAAGTGGTGTTATATTTGTGCCTCAAGTTCTCTGCAATGACCATCCCCAAACAAGATAGTCTAACCATCCATTTTGACATTCAGTAGAGTTATGATCACCAGGTTCTTCCCCCATCAATATCCTGGGGGTCACCAAAGATCAGAGCCAACTGGACCAGTTGCATAAATACTGTGGCTACAACAGCAGGTTAGAGGCTGGGTGTACTATGGCAAGCAACTGACCTCGTGACATCTCCAAGCCATTCCACTGAATACAAATCAAGAGCGTGATGGAATATTCTCCACATGTCAGTGGATTTAAGTCCTGGAACTCCCGACCCAACCGCACTGTGGGAGTACCTTCATCAGAAGGACTTCAGCAGTTCAAAATGGCAGCTCACTGTCACTCGGAGGGCTGTTAAGTATGGACGATAAATGTGGGCCTTCCCAGATCACCTAGATCCTGAAGAATGAATAACATCTTTGTGGCTCTTCTCTCTTGTAATTCAGCTTTAAAATGGTTTCCTCCTTGTCTGACTTCAGTGCCTATTCTGTGAGCTCTCATGACATCACCTTCCTTTCCAATCCTCTCAGTTGAATTTTTTTCACCTGCATCCTCTTCCCCTGCCATTTTCCAGCTTCCCAATCTTCTCTCTTTTCAGGGAGAGTGAAGTTGCTGAATTGTTCTAGCACAGGGGCATCTTTTGTGATAAATGGTGTCTTACTCCAATGAAATGAGTGAAGAAAAGATGCTCATTTATATTGCACAACCTTAGATGTCCTAAAAAAGTCAGTGAAAGACTTATGAAGGGTAGTTGCTGCTATAATGAAGGAAAAACATGATGGCAAGATCCCAGAAACTGCAATATTTTGGAGATTTTGATTAAGAAAACTCACTTGCTTTCTGTCCGTTATGTCCACCTAGGGAAAGAGATGGGTCTCAGTTTACTGCCTCATTCAAAAGGTGGCACTCCCAACAGTGAAGGACTCCGTCTGGTTGGATTACATTCTCAAGTGTCTAGAGTGGGATTTGAACCCACCCCCTCTTCGAGTTGGGAGTGCTAGGACTGAGCGGCGTGGTTTGTGCAGTGCCTGCGCAGATAGCAGCAGAGCTGCTCGCTTGGGCATCTCTGAGCAGCTGCTGAGACGCATTGAGGCGGAATTTGAGGGGAGAAACTCACCGTTCGCGTTTTGCTGCAAGTTTGGGCTTTTCGTGGAGGTGCGCATATTCTAGAAACCCAAACCTCTCCACGGACATTTGTCAGAGAGAGAACTGCACCCAGTGACAGAGTGCAAAGTTGCACCTACACTGGGGTATCTGTTGGACGAATTATGGTAGATTAGACCGGGTGCAGGCATGCTTTACCATTAATGTCATTGAAGGGGAACAATCAGCAAGGACTAAGGTGTTCAGATTTTATTAATTGAGTAAATATTAAGTGTTAATACCTGTATTACTCTTTTTAAAATAAAAAAAATCCTTTCAATAGTTTTGGAATGTCAGAAACATTCACAGCAGCTTTGGCCACCCAGAAGGTGTGGCTTGGCTGTCTTTCAAAGGTTTTTCCAGTGGTTTTTCTGGGCTGGGTTTCCCCTGGTTCCCTCTTGCCCTCACTGAGGTGAGATTTAGGATTGTCCTGCCGTGATTCAGGACCTCCCCGCTCAAATGTCTAGCAAAAGGGCCTTTGGCGCTCCGTAAGGGCAACCCGCTACTGACTTCAAATTCTGGGCCTATTTTATCACTGACTTGCCTGTTTTGTTCAGTCCTTATCTGCAGCTTCATGATATTGGCTCCATTGTTTGGTTACCTGGGTGATCGATACAACAGGAAGATGCTCATGGCCATCGGAATAGCCATATGGTGCAGCGCGACGCTGGCAGGATCCTTCGTTACTCAGTCTGTAGGCTGATTTATCTTTATTTCACAATCTTCTTGTCAAAGTTAGAGCTGAAGAGCGAAATTCTTCTTCCTCTGCTCTTCTGTATTGTTATATGCTTGTGCTCATTGTCTATGAATAGGCTGGTTTTCATGACAGAAGCAGGAGGCTTATTATACATATGACATGGTGTTTATTGACACCATTGTGTCTGCCATTAAATGGAAGAGAGATGGGGAACTGTGTATTTTATAGCAGTGCCTATTGACTCCAAAGTAACAGTCTGGGAGAACTTGTGGTCAATGCCTCCTGATAAGATCAGGGTGAATTCACCAGTAAAAAAATTCCAGTCATTTGCAGCAGTCTCTAGCTATGACCAAATGGGAGAATCAACCAACCATCTCTATTCTGGTTGGAAACAGCAGTGGCACCAAATCAATAAACTGAAGTGTTCTGTCAACAACTTTAGTAGTTCTATCTTAAAGTGGAGAATCCAGGTAAATAAGTAAAGCCTCGGTAGGAGAGAAAGTAAACTGAAGTTAAATCCTAATGTCGTGACAAAATGGTGTCAAACCTGAGCGGGAGGAAGGTAAGGACGTGGAAGGTAAGGAGTGGGACAGATTCAGGGATATTTCCTGGCCCAGTCCCAACCTTTACTCACAGATTTCTCCTTCCCCTTCTTCAGAACACCAGTTGAGATTCGGTTCTCACCAGCTGCCGAGACTTCACCCCTAAAAGCAAGTGGCCATGAACTTGGGATTTTCCGGGTCGGGTGCGTTCCTGGAGGTTCATCAAATCCTGTGTTCAACCACTTTGGCCATCCCTGCTTCCATAGTCCACCACTGGCCACTAACCATCTACTCGACTTCCTCTACATGTCCACTCAGGAGCACACAGTTCTCATTTGGAAGATTCTTAAATGTCACCCAGACAGTCCATATTACATATCCAATAATTTTATAAGTAAAAAACAAAACCCTTCAAATAATGTATTTGTTGCCCAGTTGTTCTTAGCTGGGTTTTGTGCAACAGTTCCCAGAGATTAATCTTTTGTTTCTGAAGACTCCAGGGCGGTTGTGAAGGTTGGCCATCCAATGCCAGTTCCATTTTGGCTGTGGTTCTCCTTTGTCACAGCCAGGACAGGTACCCAGGGCTTGAGTGCCTTGTCTTCTGGGTGAACCGGGAGTTATCTTGCTGTCGTGCAGTTGTTTTCTTTTGTAACCTTTCATTCCATCCTGGTTCTTACACTGGATCAGTAGCCATCCGGCACAGGTAAGAGTCGTTCCAGTTGGTACATTGTGACTGGCACTAATATACAGTATGTTTATTGTCTGGAGCTGCAGAATGAATGGACATGCATTCCCATGTTTTTTTCTTTGCAGCTTTGAATTTCTCTCAAGTTTGCAAATGAAAAAAACATTGGTCCAATGTGTCTGCTTGTCAGCTGATGAGAAAATCTATTCTTTGTCCTGCCGTCACCCACTGTCTAAGTTCTGGGATTCAGGCAATAACATGGACAACCTGCATTTTTATAGCAATGTTAAAGGGGAAAGCCATCTCAAGGCACAGCATGGAAATGAACTCGGGCAGAAACACATGTTGAACGCAGAAGGATCTTAGAGGGAGGAGGGGAAAGGTAGCCTGAATATTGTTCGAAGTGCTCATATTTGCCAAGGTTCTTAAACTAAGAGATGTTTAGCAAGGGGGTTTCACAGCAGAGGCCTGAATGACTGATGGTTGGAACAAACCAGCATTCAATTTAAAATTACAATAAATTACAAAAATAAATAAATAGTGCAAGAGAGGAATAACGAGGTAATGTTCATGGGTTCATGGACCGTTCAGAAATCTGATAGCGGAGGGGAAGAAGCTGTTCCTGAATCGTTGAGTGTGGGTCTTCAGGCTCCTGTACCTCCTCCCCGATGGTAGTAATGAGAAGAGGGCATGTCCCACTGTTTGGCTGAGTGAACAGTTATTGATTGTCATTCCACTGAGGAGTTTAATGGATGGAAATTCCAAATACAGTTTGCTTTAAAAGGTAGCACTTAAAGAGGTGTATGTGTTTATCTAGGCCCTGCGATGTTGTAGAATGGAATATACCTACTGCACTTGGAGTTAAAGCATCTTTCTCCCCATTCATTCTGGCAATCCAGGCATCAATGTTGAAGCCATCTTTCATTGTCCATTCAATAGAACGTGGCCCTCCTGAGATGTTCACAACTCTATTAGATAGGGAATTCCAAGATTTAGATACTGTGATGATGAAAGTGTGACTTGGAAATGATGCTAAACCCATCCTCCCCCTCCCCTTGTCCTTCCAGATGGTGTCTATCATGGGTTTGGAAAGCACTTTGTAGAAACTCCTTCCTCATTTTGATGCATCGAGGCACCTAAAGACCTTGAAACCAAAACCAGAATCATACATTCCTATTTTTCGATCTCGGAGCCTGAATATGGTTGTCAGAACAATGCCAATTTGGTGCAGTGAATTGGTGTGCATTGAAAGTGCTTGACTTGCTTGACACTGGGCCCCATGGATAGGGATGCCTTTGAGGCAAGGAGCTCAGAGGAGAAAGGATGGTGTGTGTAACCCATGTGACTACTGGATGAGCTCTCAGTGACACTACAGACTGAGAAATGTCTTTGATTCTCTGGTTCCGCTCACAAATTTTTTTTTAACTTGCTTTTCTCCTCAGGGCTTTTGGTGGCTCATTTTGTGCTTGGCGTTTGTTGGGGTGGGGCAAGCTAGCTTCTCGACAATTGCACCCACTATTATTGCAGACCTTTTCGTAGATGTCCAAAGGACGTGGGCGCTCTCCATCTTCAACATTGCGATTCCAGTAGGAAGGTACGTGCATTCCCTCCGTGCTTGTAACACTGATGACATTGAGGCAGGTGGGTATTAAGTACCTGTGATTCCCCCCTGCCCCCCCCCCCCAGCTAATTCTCACCCTAATTGCAGCTCCTGTGGCTGGGACCACCTCAAGTCATTCTCCGCATACCACTGCAGCCTTATTTTTCTGGCACAGGGTCGGGGGTACGGTGGGTTGAATTTCCTCAATGGATACTACTGCCTCAGAGAAGGTAATGTGATACTGGTCAAAGCTGGCCAGTCACCTGCACTCCCACTGGACCCCCTGGTCCAGGGGAGGTTTCTTCTCTCAGAGGGTGGTGGCCCTTGGACATCTCTTACCCTTTACGGCTGTGGAGGCTGAATCACTGAATAGATTCAAGGCTCAGAAAGAGCTTTGGTGTATAAGGGAGCTCAAAGTCATAAGGCACCAGCAGGCAAGTGGAGCTAAGGTCAAGATCAGATCAGCCATGATCTTAATGAATGGCGGAGCAGGCTCAGGGACAGGTGGCCCCCTGCTTCTCTCTTATGTGGACTGTACCCCGATCACCATTGCCAGCTCAACATTAACTTAACACCCATCCTCCCCAACTGCGCCTGGTAACCTGTAACAGTCCCATTCAATTACCCTCACTCCAACTTCCCACCACTTCCATTCAGTCAGCCGTCGCCTCATTCCTATCCCCATCTGACACCATTTCACAGCAGCCTCCCAATCCCTTCCACTCGCCTCCACTCCCAATCAGCCTCCCCTTCCATTATCCCACACTCGTCCAATCGCACCACCACCACTTTAACCTCATTTCTCCCCTTATCCCACTCCCACACAATCACCCGCCACCATATCCCCTCATCCAGTCACCAACGTGCACCCCAGCCCCAGCCAATCGCTCAATTACCCTCTACCAACGGCTCCATCCCATTCCTGCTCCCGGCCAGACCTCCAGCACTGCCACCATTGCCACTTCTAAATTGGCCACCGGCTCCAGTACTACTCATCACCCCACACTGCCCTTTAAACCCTTATTCCAACCCAGAATTTACCTCACCAACCCCATCCCATTGCACACCCAAATCACATCTTCGACCTAACCTCCAATTCGATGCCACCCCTCCCACATGTTGTGGAATGCTACTTGAGGAATGCAAGGCAGGTTTAATTCCTTGATGCTTCTGATGTGCAGTCAAATACTGAAAAATGCATTCAGAGCTTCAAGGTTCTCCAGTCTAACAACACCTTAGCTCCAATCAAACTCCAATCCTATTTCTTAACAACAACTCCATTTTATGGCTATGAAATGACAGATCGACCCCTTAGCACAGAAACACAATTCACATTCTTGGACTAATCACTGTATCAGTACATTGGGGAAAGTGATGGTCCATTTACCCACTGATCTTCTGTGTGGCTGGTCCCAGACCCTCACTGGAGAAGACGTGGGGCTGGTTTCCAGTGCTCTCCTCAGTCTTTATCTTCAGAAGACTGTCCCTTGGCTAAAAACTAGGACAATATCTGTTCCTGTGGACACAACCACTCCACAGGATGCCAAGCCATTGTTGTAGTAAATAAAAACTATTTGTACATTTTAGGCACTTTCTCCATTTCAACAGAAGTCAATGTTTGACAATTTTAAACAAATGGAAAAGTGTGCAAATTAATTAAAATGTTTATCAGAGTTTACAATGACTGTTCAGAAAAGAACCACATCTTTGGTATGTTAAACAAATTTGTGTCATCCAAGACCATGTGTAGGTGTCATTTGTCTTTTAGGTCCCAGTATTTAGGAAACACACCTAAAGTAAGTTCCATTTTTGAAATTTGTGCTGAAGAGTCCACAATAAGTATTTGTTCCATCATTTGGTGAGTGTTCTCCCTTGCACGTGACTTTGCATGTGAGGGTCATGGTGTCATTCACTCAGGCTACCATCATTGGTTTAAAGGCTCCATTCATGAATGAGCATATGAATTACAAAATGCATGTCTGTTAATCACCACAGACTTCCTTTCAGGTTCCCTTCAATGAAATAAGAACTGATTTGTGTTACATCCAGTTCTGGAGCAATATAAGGAGCTGGAGGACCTCAGCGGGTCGGGCAGCATCTATGGAGGGAAATGGACAGTCGACGTTTCGGATCGAGACCCTTCACCTTCATTTCCCTCCACAGATGCTGCCTGACCCGCTGAGCTCCTCTAGCACCTCTTGTGTTGCTCTAGATTCCAGGCTCTTGTATCCCGTCTTTGATGCCGGAAATGTCTTTGGAGTAGGGAAGTTTAATGTCATCAAATTGTGAGTTGAGTGGTCAAGGTTCTGAAACACAAAATGCTGCTTATGTGTTGGAAGATTTGGTGAGATAAATGCAACATATTTGTTCTATTGCAGTGGCCTTGGTTACATCCTTGGGTCTACTATGCTGAAGTTAACTAAAGATTGGCACTGGGGATTGAGGGTAAGACTGATTGATATGTAATTGCATGCTTCCTGTTGTAGATCGGTTGCTCTAGGGATTTCTATAGCATGTCTCCCAGTGTAATATCACAACACTTTCTCTGCACAAGAGAGAGATTCCAAAGCCTGACCCACATTCTCTTGCAAAGGATGCTCATCAGCGAGGAAGGGGAAATTGATGTAGGTGTAAAATGGTCCTTTGTGAACTGTCGGCCTGTACTGCATTGCTATGGATTGTTATCTCAATCGAAGTTAAATGAAATGGAAACCAGGAGAGTCGTAAAACAAGCTGTTAACCTGAAGTTGCATATTAGAAACCATTCAACTAAAGTCATGTCGATCTCCAGTCAGTAGCTCAGGCTGAATGCCACTGGTTTCTCCTGTAGGTGGCTCCTGTATCCATACACTGCACCAAACATCTAACCAAAGGTAGCACGGCAAAGCATTAATAATGAACCCTCTTGCTATATGATTTGCTTACTATAATCTTGCAGATAGCCCTCATACAGGTGAAGAGAAGAAGCCCTTCGTATCTTCAGCAATTGCTCACAGATGTCAGAAACTTTAATGCCTGGGTCTTAACCAATAGAATGATCTAATGCTCACGCAATCCGCACACATTAAAAATGTGTCCCATCTTGGGTGGAGAATTTGAGACAGCTTCTAGTAATGCTTTAGTGGAGTCTCTTTCAGAGGTTATATTTGGGGAACTACCTTCCCCTTGTGTAAATGCATAAATACTATTGCCTTAGTTTCTGGTTAATATTTAAGTTAGTAGTGTGCTGTGTCTGCTTGCTCCCACAGGTGACCCCGTGCATTGGTGTTCTTGCCATATTGCTCCTTGTGTTCCTGACGCCAAACCCTCCCCGAGGAGCAGCAGAAAATCACTCAGAGTCCTGGAACCCCAGAACCTCCTGGGTTCAGGATCTCAAATACCTGATGACAAAGTAGGTTCCTGGTGTGAGGTTTATCGACACCTTGTCTCTCTTCAATCTGTGCAGATGGCAGTGGCGACAGTGATTATAAGCCTGGAATCAGCTGCCCGGTTCCAAACCCAGAGTCACAGTATCTTGCAGAATATACCACGGCCTCACAGCTCCAGCGATCCAGGTTCGATCCTGACCGCTGTCTGTGTGGAGTTTGCATGTGCTCCCTGTGACCGCGTGGGTTTCTTCCCACATCCCCAAAATGTGCAGGTTGGTGGGTTAATTGGTCACTGTAAATTGCCCCGAGTGTGAAGCTGAATGATAGAATCTAGGGGGAGATGAGGAGAATGTAGAGAAAGTAAAACGGGTTAGAATAGGATTAGTGTCAAAGGGTGCTTAGTAGTCGGCAGGGACGCGTTGGGCCGAAGGGCCTCAGGTCATGTGCTTACTTCTTTAACGGTTCTTCTGATATCTGCTATAAGTTTAAGGAACGTGATTCTGCAATATTCTCTGCTTTCTGTGAAGAAAACTTGCTAGGGTTACCTTTAATTATCTGGAATGAATGCTCACTCATTTTAACCTCACTCGAGAAACCATTTCTATCTAATTATAAACATGACAGCCACTTTTGCATCATAACTTAACTTCTCAGCTCCAGTAAAAAAAACAATTTCCCAAGCCTTTGCTTGTAATTGTAACCACTCATTTGTGATAACATCCCTTTTTCTCATTGCTTTTACTTCCTTCCTGCAATTCAGTGCATCAAATGCAACCTAGCTAAGGTTGTGGATGTTGAGAATGGCTTCCTTGCAGGGGTACTTCACAACCCTGGATACGTCGCCAAACAATTAGAATTTTGAGGTAAAAAGAGAAAATGCTGGAAGATCTCAGCCTTGTCAGGCAGCATCTGTGGAAAGAGAAATCTCAGTTAACATTTCATCAGAACATCAGATTACGATTTGGTCCATTTTATGCACACTGACCCATGGAGAAGTTTATCACTGTTTCTCTACTGCAATGTGTATTGTTTTTGGTTTATTATTGTCACGTACCGAGATACAGTGAAAAGCTTTTGTTTTGCATGTCGTCCAAACAAAATATGCCATAAGGTAGTAAAACGAAAACAGAATGCAGAATATAGTGTTACAGTTGTCTCTTACTGTGAACATCTTGCCCCTCTCTCTTACTTCCAAAATGTACTCCTTTACATTTTGCTCTGTCCAGCTGCACTGCAACCTGCCTGTCCTTCCTACAGCTGAACAGCACTCTGCAGTCACCAACTGTTACGCGATGCCTCTCACTTACCTCCTTTAGAGGACAGCTAAGACCTGCCCGGCTTTATAAGGAATGTTTACCTGGATCAGATTGTGCTCACGATCATTTCTGGACACATGCGGGAGTTGAATCTGGTGTTCCCAGGTGAGATCCACGCTCGCCTTTCTCAGTGACACATCTCGTGTTGCACAGTGCTTAATGTTGACCTTCCTGTCACAAACTGGAGCAGAAAGATGCAACCTCTGCCCTTCATAGAACAGTCTCAGCACAACCAGGAGACCATTGCAACTGGTCATTCCTATTTCTCTTGGGAGAGTAAGAGTAAGGGACACCTTTTTTGACATCAAGAGACCTGACTGGGCAGGCTGCAGAACTCACCGCAGGCTGCTCAGAGTTCACAGAGCGTGCTAAGACTAACAGAGAGTGCTTTCTCCAGCACCTGTCGTTCCCTGGGCACCTCAGAGGTGACACCACAGCATCACTCCCTCACTGGAGTGGCTGTAATGGCCGTGGCTGGTCACTCAGGAGGGGGTCAGGGACCTCAGGGCAAGAGGGCAAGAACATGCCCACCAGGGAAGAGCTTCCTTCCTCAATCTCCATGACTCCACCTCCTTCCTGGACCTCTCTGATGAACAATGGTTTACCGAGGCTCTCATCACTGAGATATATGACATTTGGCCACATGGACTGCTCTCTCCAAGGATGTCAAGGTCACGTTGATTCTGAATTTACTGGCCACCAGCTCTTTCCAAGCAGCCACAACAGATCTCTGCCCTGCCTCTTAATTTGTTGCCCACTGTGGTTTCAGCGAGGTCACCGCGAGCTATAGACATCACCGTCTGCCGTGGTTTCAGTCAGGGATAAGGTGACATCTCAGACTTCCCACCACTTCAGGCAGCTCCCGTTGATTTCCCAGGCCTTTCCACGAACAGGAAGGGTTTCCACCCCCTCAGTACGCAGATGGAAGACTTTCCCGACGGTCAGAGCCGTGTTTCCAGGAAACGCACGCAACTCCTTTGCGAGACAGCACGGCCAAACGTTCCGGCAGCTGCTGACGCCAGAGGGATGACCTTGGGGGACTCTGGCCCCAGTGACAGCTGAGCGCAGGCACAAGTGTCAGATGGTGGAGGAAAATGCCCCAGGTGAGATTTTGTACTGGATCAGTCCGAGGGGAGGGCACTTAACCGTCCAAGCTAACTGATGCGGAGTCTCCTTCCTCTGTGTGACCTTAACAAGTGTCAGAGAGCAGTTGGTGCTGGCAGAGAGACAGGAGGCCCAGACTAAAGGGAAGCAGGAAGGACTCCTGGGGATGTCCCATAGCCATATCCCTCAGCAGGGTAGCAGGGTGCAGGGATATAGGTGATGAGGGGAGAACAGCAAAGGGGGAGTTGTCCTGTGGGCAGAGGTCAGAGAGACTGTTTGCTGTTTAGAGGGAGGAAAGGTGATCTCATTGAAACTTCTAAAATCCAGCAGGGTTTGACAGGATAGATGGAGGGCTGACGTTTGCACTGCCTGGACTGCCTAGAACCAGGGCTCACGGTGTTAAAATAAGGGGCCAGACATTCGGGGTTGAAATCGAAGAAGGTTTGAGTCGAGTTTATTGCCGTGTGCACAAGTACGATGAGGGACAGGCACAGTGAAAAACTTGCTTGCAGCAGTATTGCAGGCACATCGATTCAGACAACACACAGAACATAAATTATACATAAAACTGTGCATAAGCTATACAAGGCAGTGA
The DNA here is from genome assembly GCF_009764475.1 of Pristis pectinata. Taxonomy (NCBI): domain Eukaryota; kingdom Metazoa; phylum Chordata; class Chondrichthyes; order Rhinopristiformes; family Pristidae; genus Pristis; species Pristis pectinata. The sequence goes on along the minus strand of NC_067425.1, from coordinate 34,776,371 downwards.
AGAAAAAGATTCTGCAAAACAAGACATTAGTTAAAAAAAAAACAATTAGAAGTAAGTCCGTAAATAGTGCAAGAGCTGGTCCGTAGTGTCCTGTTGCTGAGGTGGGCTTAGGGTTGTGCAGGTCGGTTCAAGCAGCTGTTCCTGAACCTAGTGGTGTGGGACATCACTCAGGGGAGTGAATCTTTGGAATTTTCTATCCGAGGGCCATGCAGGCTCAGTTGCTGAGAGTATTCAAGACAGAAATTGATTGGGTTTAGTTATCAGGATGAGTACAGGAATACAGGTAAAAGATCAGCCAAGGTCCACTAAATGGTGCAGCAGGATTGAGGGGCTGAATGGCCTCCTGCCTCTCTCTCCTGTTGACAGGAGACTCTCTGCTCTCTCGAGTGGTTATGTGAGATCTCATGACACTAGTCTGAAGGAGAACAGGTGAGTTCTCCCCAGTGTCTGGGTCAACAGGTTGCCTGTTTATTAGGTGTGATTGTTCTTGCCCCTGGACCAGACTTGGCTTTTCCCAATGTGAGAGGCTGAGGGAGGTGACACTTCAGGAGGCTGACTGGTCTCCGAGAGGCAAGTCAACCCAGGGTGGTGCAACACTCCATAGAACCATAGAACCATAGAACCATACAGCACAAAACAGGCCCTTCGGCCCACCGTGTCGTGCCGTCCATCAGACCACCCTCATACTACCTAACCCCTTCCTCCCGCATATCCCTCTATCTCACGTTCCTCCATATGCCTATCCAACAAGCTCTTGAACCTGTTCAATGTATCTGCCTCCACCACCACCCCAGGCAGTGCATTCCATGCACCAACCACTCTCTGGGTGAAAAACCTCCCTCTGACATCTCCCCTGAACCTCCCACCCATAACCTTAAAGCCATGACCTCTCGTCTTGAGCATTGGTGCCCTGGGAAGGAGGCGCTGACTGTCTACTCTATCTATTCCTCTCAATATTTTATATACCTCTATCATGTCTCCTCTCATCCTCCTCCTTTCCAGTGAATAAAGCCCTAGCACCTTAAGCCTCTCCTCATATTCAATACCCTCCAATCCAGGCAGCATCCTGGTAAATCTCCTCTGCACCCTCTCCAATACCTCCACATCCTTCCTATAATGAGGCGACCAGAACTGAACACAGTACTCTAAGTGTGGCCTAACTAGAGTTTTGTAAAGCTGCATCATAACCTCGTGGCTCTTAAACTCAATCCCGCGACTTATGAAAGCCAACATCCCATTGGCCTTCTTAACTGCTCTTTCCACCTGTGAGGCAACTTTCAACGAACTGTGAATATGAACCCCCAGATCCCTCTGCTCCTCCACACTGCCAAGTACCTTGCCGTTTACCCTGTACTCTGCCCTGGAGTTTGTCCTTCCAAAGTGTACCACCTCACACTTCGCCTTACCCACTCAAGCCTTGCCCGGGGACACTGCCAACTCACCCAGTCAAACACTTTCAGGAATGTCTCTGACAGCAACACTGTAAAACTTTTGTATTCACTGTAAAACTGTGAGCACAATTCAGCACATTGTCTCTTTGCTGTGATGTTCCCTATACGGTAGGAACTTCACCACACTTCAGAAACGGCTGTAATGTGCTTTGGGACTGGAGTGGACCTCGAACTCACAGCCTTCTGGCTCAAGGTGAGACTGTGGCCAATGTTTAACCCATGAGCCTCCTCCACCATTCATCAAGCTCGTGGCCAATCTGCTACCTCAGCACCATTTTCCTGCACCAATCCCACGTCCCTCGATTCCCGAATACCCAGAGATCCCTGTTTTGAATGAGCCCTCACAGCCCTTTGGGGTAGAGAATTAAACAGATGTAAAATTTCTTTTCACTTCAAACGAGTAGTAATGTCAAAAAATAGCAGGCAGCAGACTTGGATCTTGGTTTCGACTGGAAAGGTTTGAATGGTGGCTCAACAGCTCCATGCCATGGACATAGGGGGAACTGCCAATTTATTTACCATTTTCTAAAAGCGACACTCCAGTTCTGAAACTATTAGCTGTTGCTGTAGGTTAATACCAAGAGTGCTAGCTGTCGTCTGGCACCCCACCGAAATGATTGGTCTTCGTCTGTCACCTGACTGTGGAGGACATTACAGAAGAGCTTGGTCCTGGATAGGAACATGTCATGGGAAAGGACCCGACCCATGTTCTTCCCTCTCCCTAGCCTAACCGAAGGGACTGAGGCTGACTGGCACGTCTCAACTGTTGCTTCTCTTCCGTTTGGTCAGCTTCCCTCTTTGCCGACCTGCTGAGCTCATGAGCACAGCACAAAGAAGAAGCCCTGGAGGGAGGGGCAAAGGTTGCTGTCGGAACCAAATAGGGGTCCCTAAAAGGCAGATGTAAGAAATTCTGTAGATGCTGGAATCTGGAGCAATACACAAAAAGTGCTGCGGGAACTCAGCAGGTCAGGCAGCATCCATGGAGGGAAACAAACAGTTGATGTTTTGGGCCGAGACCCATCATCAGGACTTATAGGACTTTCCCTTAAAGGAAGAAAGTCCTTAGGTTTTGTATGTGACGTGCTGTAGGCCCAGGAGACAACTGCTGGGGTGGGACGGGGCTTGGTGTCACATTACCAAGTCAGGAAAACGTCCCCAAGCTGTGACCTTTACCTGCTACAACCTCAGTACATCGTTGTACCCAGGCTCCCTGCCCCTACAGCTGAGCAAGCCACTGCTCTGCAATCATATGGCTTCGGGCAGTAAATAAATGAGAATGAGTTCCTTCCATTAACTTTGGCATTTGCTGTTCCTGGGACTCCTGCTCCAAACACACTCTTCTGCTTCATTCCCTGAAAGCACCGCCGCTGTGATGGACAGACCATGGCAGGTCAGAGGCTCCGCCAGCAGCTTGCGACACGTGAGACAGAGGCAGTCTGAGACACAGGGAGAGAGGGACAGGATGCAGAGAGAGAAAAGCAACGGCAAGAGAGGGGCAGGATCGAGGCTATGAGTGAGTGGCAAAGAGGGCCAGAGGCTGACAGGCAGAGAGAGGAACAGTCACAGAGAGAGACAGACTGAGAGGCAGAAAGAGAGGGGGACAAAGAGACAGGAGAAATAGGGAGGGGCAGACAGATATATGAGAGATTGGCTTTCTTTTACTTAAGGCAGTGTTTGTTGTAAGTCACTTTTGCGACGGCAGTCAGGGAGGGGAGAGAGGCTGCAGGGTGAGGGAGTGGGCTCCCAGATTCACTGAGGAACAGAGTTAATGAGGTACGGGCAAGAAGATCGGCCAGGGCCACTGTGAGAAGAGCCTGTTGTGCGCATAACATTACTTCTGACATTGACACTGCTGCATTATGGAGCAGAAGAAATTATACAGGCACAAAGTAAGATAAGATATCTTTATTAGTCACATGCACATTGAAAAGGCAGGCACGGTAGTGTAGCGGTTAGCGTAACGCTTTACAGCGCCAGCGACCCAGGTTCAATTCCGGCCACTGTCTAATGGAGTTTGTATGTTCTCCCCATGTCTGTGTGGGTTTCCTCCGGGTGCTCCGGTTGCCTCCCACATTGCAAAGACGTACAGGTTAGGAAGTTGTGGGCATGCTATGTTGGCGCCAGAAATATGGCGACACTTCCGGGCTGCCCCCAGAACACTCTACGCAGAAGATACATTTCACTGTGTGTTTCGATGTACATGTGACTAATAAAGAAATCTGATCTGATCTGAAATAAATCATTTTGCATAGAGTGTTCTGGGGGCAGCCTGCAAGTGTCACCACGCTTCCGGTGCCAATATAGCATGCCCGCAACTTCCTAACCTGTATGTGGGAGGAAACCGGAGCACCCGGAGGAAACCCACGTAGACATGGGGAGAACGTACAAACTCCTTACAGACAGCGGTCGGAATTGAACCTGGGTCGCTGGCATTGTAATAGTGTAATAGCAGGCGGGACGGGTGGGTTGTGAGCTGGTGCACTCCTGCCATTTATGCAGGACCTCTGTGAGCTCCCAATACAAGGACAAGAGGTTGCCGGTTCTCTCCAGAATGCCTGGTCGTTGGCAGGATCCCTGGGCATCAGAGGGATGTTGCATTTATTCAAGGAAGCTTTGAGCATGTCCTTACACCAATGGCAGGATCCCGAATCTGTGTGAGACTCTGAGGAAGTAGGTTGTAGCCCTGACCCCCAGGATCTGTCCCTTGGGGGCACACAAGGTTGAATGGGTCATGACTGCTGCGGGGAATGTGGCAATGACCGGCGGGAGGCTCCTTGTGATGGGCAACATTGAAGCAGTGGAAGTTTTTCTGTGTTCGGAAAGGCCTGGGTTGTTAACGAGTGCCCGCACTTGTGGCTTCCCTGATTTCAACAGAACTTGGCTTTCAATGGGGGCAGAGGCTCAGCAGTCAGTGTTGCTGCCTTACAATTCCAGGACCCGGAATTGATCCCAACCTCTAGTATTGTCTGCATGGCGTTAACACATTCTCCCTGTGACCACGTGGTGCTCCAGTTTCCTCCCACATCCCAAAGTTGGGAGGTTACTTGGTCACTGCAAACTGTGCCCAGTGTTAGAGAATGGCAGACAATTAGGGGAAGCTGGTGCGAGAGAGAGAGGGGAAGTTGCAGGGAAATTATTAGTGTGGGAGTGGTGGACATGCTCTTATACATAGCACAGACTCGATGGGCTAAATGGCCTCCTATGTCGTAAGGACATATGAATAGGAATGGTGGTAGTGTGGCGTCCCTCGTTCCAGTGAGACCGCTCCGTGTCAGGCAGCAACCTGTGGGGTGTAATGATCAACAACACACAAAACGCTGGAGGAACTCAGCAGATCAGGCAGCATCTGTGGAGGCAAACGGACAGTCGACATGCCCGGTCCAAATTTGGAATTGGCTCAGTTTCACCTGAAGTGTTCAGTGGTTCATTCTACTTTGGGTAAGATTGATTTTTAACCATTTAGCACATAGGAGCACATTGTACTGTCTACCTCTAGTGTCTAAATGGTGAAAATCTTTTCCAACCTACAACTGCAGAGGGCACAAGTCAGCTTGTCATCTTTTCTGCTCAAGGAACTTAATTTCTTCTCCAGGTTTACTCCGTTCTTCGTCCTCCTCTCTGAAGTCCTAGCTGCACTTTGCATGTCCTGTCAGTATCGAATGGGTCCATTCCCAGCTGTGGACAGTCACCGCTTCAGTCTCAGGGTGGGCGCAAGTGCATTAAATCCGCTAGACTACTGCTCCATGTTGAAGGCTACTGTAAGAAGCACCGGGAGTAGCGAGGGGACAGATTGTATTGTGGCTGAGGCACTTCACTGTCCTTCACCCAGAGTGACTTGGCTGAATCCTGAGGGACACAGCTGCCATACTAGGTCTGTGGCAGGTGGAGAGAGAGCCCACTGGACCCTACCCTCACGGTGATGTAGCTAGTAGAGTCACTGCCTCACACCTCCAGAGACCCGGGTTCAATCCTGACCTCTGGCGATGTCTGTGTGGAGTTTGCACATTCTCCCTGTGACCACGTGGGTTTTTCCTGAGCGCTCCAGTTCCCTCCCATGCCCCAAAGACATGCGTGTTGGTAGATTAAGTGGCTGTGGTGAATTGTCTCCTGTGGTAGAATCTGGGGGAAGAGGATGGGAACATGGGGCAAACAACGAAACAGGACTGATGTACGATTGGTGTAAGTGTGTGGTTGACGGCCTGCATGGACTCGGTGGGTTGAAGGGCCTGTTTCTGTGCTGTATTCTCTGAGACTCTGGGACTCAGTCTACCTGTGACAGACGCTGCTGGGGGGTGATGTTGGTAGATGTGACCACTGCACAGCTCTTATGGAGACGAGGCCCTGCCTTCACACCAAACACACCCTCCATCGTTCCGTGTGGCATTGGGATTGTGCAAAACGGGATAGGCTCAGCACAGATCTGGCAACACAAAACTGGGCATCCAGGAGGTGCAGAGGACCATCAGCAGAAGTGTTCACCGCCACAGTGTCTAACTGCTGTGCCTGGTGCCAGAGCGTGACGACTCGTTGCAAACTGTTCTCTGCAGATCTCCTCATTACTTCTATTATAATCATTCTGCTCTTTTAAATCTAAATCCTACGCTGTACCTGTAACACTTTACTCTCCATTCTGTTACTGTTTTCCTTTGTACTGATGTAATGAAATGATCTGTGTGGATGCCATGCAAAACAAAGTTTTTCGCTGTACCTCAGTATATATGACAATAATAAACCAATTAATTTAATAAATCTCTCACTAATCTGTCACATTCAGGGATAGAGAAAGGAGTGTCAGCCATAGCACCAGGCGTAGCTAAAAGTGAGGTGTTATCCCGGAGAGGCTGCAACACAGCACCACACGTGCTACACAGCAACAATAACACGCAGCAGACAGAGCCAAGTGAAGTAACACCCGACAGATCGGATCAAAGCTCTGCAGTCCAGCTGTGTCTTGTGAATGGCGGTCGATAACTGAGCTGCCAACAGGAGGAGGAGGGAAGAGGCTACCCTCAATGGCAGGGCCAACCTAGCAATGCTCGAGGCAAGGCTGATCATTTGTGGCCATTTGTGCTGTTTCTTGATGATAATCCGTCTTCCTCCTGAGGTCCCCACCATCGCAGAAGCCAGTCTCCAGATAAGTCAATTCACTCCACAGAGAGAGCACTGGGTATAGCAAATGCTAGGGGGACCAGACAACTTTCTAACCGCACCACTGAAGACCTCCAGAACCAGCAGCTGTGTAGCTCAGTCCAGATGAAGGGTCTCGACCTGGAACGTCGATTGACCATCTCCCTCCACGGATGCTGCCTGACCTGCTGAGTTCCTCCAGCATCTTGTGTGTTGCTCCAGATTCCAACATCTGCAGTCTCTTGTGTCTGCCCCATGAGTAAGTTATTCCAGTACAGTTATTGCACTGGTATCTACCCAGCAGTGGAATATTGCTCAGATCTACCCTGTTCGCAAAAAGGACTTAATGGCCACTGCATCAATCTATTCTCAATTATCCGCAAAGTGATGGAAGGGTCATTCAGCTCCTGACCTCATTGCTGACTTGGTCCAAACATGGACCAGACAGTCTAATTCCAGCAGTTGGGAGTGGGATGGTGATTAACATGGTATCAAGTCAGCATTTGACCAAGTGTGACATCGAGAGACCCGGTTAAACTGAAGTCAGTGGGCATCTAAAGCAAAACACCTCAGCGCTTGGAATCATGCATCAAATAACAGAAGATGTCGTGGTTGTTGGAGGTCCGTCATCCCAGTCCCAGGACCTCACAGCAGGAGTTCCCCAGGGCAGTGTCCTCAGCCCAGCCAACTACAGCTGCTTCATCAATGATCTTCCTTCCACCAGAAGTTCTGAAGTGGGAATGTTCACTGATGTTCAATTCCATTCACAGCTCCTCAGCTAGTGAAGCAGCCCATGCCCGCATACAGCAAGACCTAGACAACATTTGGGCATCGGTGGCAAGTAAATTGTAGCACACAGGTGCCGAGCAATGACCAATAGCCCAGAGTCTAACCACCTATCGTTGACATTCAATAGCATTACCATTGCTGAATGTCTCACCATCAACATCTGGGGGTCACCATCAACCAGAAATCTCAAATGAACCAGCCACAAATACTGTGGCTACAGTAGTAGGTCAGAGGCTGATGTACTGTGGTGGGTGATTTCCCTTCTGACATTCTGAAGCCTTCCACCGTCCACAAGGCACACGCTGAATGTGACATAATGTTCCCTAGTTACCTGGACAAGTGCAACGCCAACAATTCTCCAGAGGTTCAGCACCATCCAGGACAAAGCAGCCTCCTTGATTGGTGTGTCAGCCAATACTTTAAACGTACATTTCCTCCACGGATGACTGCAATGTATGCCATCTACAAAAACACTGCAGTTACTTCCTAGTTCATTCCAACAGCAACTTCCAAACCCACAACCTCTACCACCAGGGTGCCTAAAGCAGGAGGCACATGGGAACACTACTGCCTGCAGGTTTCTCTTGAGGTCAGGCACCGTCCCCTGACTGGGAAATATCACTCCTTTATCATTGCTGGGTCTAAATCCTGGAACTCCCTGTCTAACAGCATTGTGGGAGCACCATTGCCAGAGTGACTGCAACAATGGATGTCTACTACCTTGTCAAGAGCAGGTAGGGATGGGCAGTAAATGCTGGCCTGGCTAGCCATGTCGTACAAGGCAAATCTTGCACAAATACCAATCTGTTTGAGTTAAGTTGATGGAAGGATAAATATTGGCTAGGGCTGAGAACACTTGACTTCACTCTTCTTTGAGTGGTGCCATGGGGAACTTCTGGTCCTGCTAAATGAGCGGCGAAGTCCTCAAGATAATGTCTCATCCAAAGGATGGTGCCTCCTTCAGGACAGCATGGAAAAACAGCATTCACTACCTGGGGCAGGATCGAGTGTCGACTGTAAATCCGCAATAGTAATAGGTAGTCATCCTCTGGGGGGACTGTAGCCCCAGTGAGGACCAACCTCTGGGGGGACTGTAGCCCCAGTGAGGACCAACCTCTGGGGGGACTGTAGCCCCAGCAAGGGACAACCTCTGGGGGAGTGTAGCCCACCAACGTTGGGTCACAGTCAGTCTTGGCTTCCTTGCTGATGACCTGTGTTGTATCCCACAGTTTGCTGCCCACTGCTGCATTGAGGACATCACCCGAACCCCAGGCTCAAGGAATGGAGACTTCTGCTATTTATCCCTCAGCCCACAGCAACCGGCAGAGCAAACATGGGCTTCTGACCTCACTGCAAGCTTCCCCGACGTGCTGATGTTCATCGGCTGCAACCACCTGACTGATAACTGCAGCTGGACTATCTGGCTGCAGCCAGGGGGGGATTCTGAGGACCCCCTGTACAAGTCATATGCCCCCCGTAGGGATGTTCACCAACCACCCATCCAGATCCTTGTGGGGGAGCACACTCAATCCCCTCTCACTTCACTGGCATTGCTACTCTGGATGTAACTACACTCCCCAGTGGCCGGAAGAGTGCTGCTTGAATTGTGCATGTGTTCCTCTAGGGTTTGGTTGTTGAGGTGGCAACTGTGAAGATTAACAGAATAGTCTGTGCCGATCCTGACATAACACCCCAGTGGACATGAGGAACCTTACACTGCAAGGGTAACGCAATGATGGCACACTGCACAGGTGTCGGGGTCTGTAGTGGGCAGTCCGTTTACCTGTAGAGGGGCTCACACCTGCCTGTGCAAACCAGGTGCTCATTCATTGACCTCAGCATCTCCTGTGCTGAGTGGTGATCAAGGTCACTAGTGGGTCTGCACTCTCCAGCCAGCTGGGGTGTGACCCGTGGAGATGGGTGCTCACTGGCCCTATAATATTGTGGAGCATGTGGATAATTTATATAGTAGCCAGGCAGGTGGGGTGTGGCTCAACATAAACCCCATCTCCATCTCAACAAGGCCCATTGAATCCTTCTTGTCTTGGCTTTCAGCTGGAGTTTCATGTTGTCGTCCTTCGCTGTTGCCGCAGTGGCCTTCGTGTCTGGTGTTATGGCGCTCTGGGGACCCACCTACCTGCTGCGTGCAAACAACGTGGACACCACACACTCTTCACAGAGCCAAGCCAACACTAAAGACAGGTATGGCTCTTTCTCAGCTTAGTTTGTACGCTCTCCCCGTGTCTGCGTGGGTTCCCTCTGGGTGCTCTGGTTTCCTCCCACATTCCAAAGATGTACGGCTTAGGAAGTTGTGGGCATGCTGCGTTGGCACCAGAAATGTGGCGACACTTGCGGGCTGCCCCCAGAACATTCCACACAAAAGATGTATTTCACTGTGTGTTTTGATGTACATGTGACTAATAAAGATATCTTAACCAAGGGGGTCAGGTAACATATCTTACTACAATCTGCTGGAGGAACTCAGTGGGTCGAGCAGCATCTGTGGGAAGAAAGGAATTGTCGACGTTTTGGGTCGCGATGCAGGGTTTTGACCCAAAATGTCGACAATTCCTTTCCTCCCGCAGACGCTGCTTGACCTGCTGAACTCTTCCAGCAGATTGTTTGTTGCTCCAGATTCCAGTGTCCGCTGTCTCGTGTCGACTAGTAATGCAGATTAAACACTCAGTTGGTTCACTAGTGTTGCAGTGAGGAAGCAAAAATGTTGTGGTTACCCAGTTCTACCATGACATGGCGCCTGTCTCTTTTAACTGCCATCTCCCTTAGCAGAACACTCAGTGGTTCAAAGGGAAAGCCAAACCTTCAGAGCAATTAGCATTGCCAGCAATCCGGAGGTCAGTGACCAACTGATCACAGTTTTACTGACACATTGCTTCAAGGGCTGTGGTCCACCTGATACAGCTGGATGGGGGTTGTATTAGAACATAGAACAGGAAGAGGCCCTTCGGCCCACCATGTCTGTGCTGACCATGATGCCAAGGTAACTAATACCATCTTGCCTGCACACAGTCCACATCCCTCCATTCCCTGCCTGTTCATGTGTCTGTCCAGGTGTCTCTTAAATGTGGCTATTGTATCTGCCTCCACCACCTTCCTGGGAAACCCGTTCCAGGCACCCACCACTCCCTGGGTAAAAACAATTTGCCTTGCACATCTCCTTTAAACTTTCTCCCTTGTGACAATTACTAGTCATCTTGACAACTAAACTAAAGGAGGTGGCCCTCATCCTCTACCAATGTATCCATAGTCTCCAGGAGTTTTATTACGTTTAAGTGATTAGCTGAGGCACAAAAAAAAGTCAACATCTGTGTGGGACTGGAGTCACACGCAACTCAAACTGGGTAGGGTCCGTGAGTTTCCTTCCCAGTGAAGCTGTTGAGTGGGGTTACAGTCAACAGCTTCCAGGCTGCCTTTACTGGGACCAGGTTTGATTTCCAGACTTTTAAAACACATTAGCTTTTCAAGCTGCCCCTGGTAGGGTTTGAACTGCTGTCCTCTGGAATATTAGTAATGAAAACACTATACCATCGTTCCCCATTTCTTCTATATCCCTGATGTGATCATCACGGAAACCAGCCTCCCCTCCATGGACTCCGTCTACACCTCTCGCTGCCTCAGTAAAGCAGCCAACATAATCAAAGACCCCTCCCACCCCAGATATTCTCTCTTCTCTCCTCTCCCATCGGGCAGAAGATACAAAAGCCTGAAAGCACATACCACCAGGCTCAAGGACAGCTTCTACCCCACTAAGACTATAATGCACTGTGTAATGAATTGATCTGTATGAACGGTATGCAAGACAAGCTTTTCATTGTACCTCAGTACGTGTAACAATAATAACCCAATTCCAGTTCCAATCTTCACCAAGATGCTCTAAGCTCACATGGAGCCTTTACTTCCTTTAAATTTGACCTAAAGAGAAAATTATCAGGGAGCTTTTCAGTTTAACCACATCTTTCCTATAACAGGGTGACCAAAACTGTACATGGTACTCCATGTGCAGCCTCACCAACGATTATACAACTGCAGTATAATGTCCCAACTCCTATACCCATTCACATGACTAATGAAGGCCAGCGTGCTAAGCACCTTTTTCACCACCCTGTCTACCTGTGATGCCACTTTCAACGAACTATGCAGTTGTGTTCCATTACACTCCCTAGTGCCCTACCACTCACAGTACAAGTCCTACACTGGTCTGACTTTCCAAAATGCCTCATCTCACACTTATCTGTATTGAAATCCATTTGTCACGCCTTGGCCCACTTCCCCAACTGATCAGGATCCCCCTGCAATCTACAATAACCTTCCTCACTATCAACAACACCTCCAAATTTCACGTCATCCACAAACTTACTGATCAAGCCTTGAGCATTTGCATCTGGATCATTTATATAAATAACAAATAACAAGAGTCCCAACACCGACCCCTGTGGCACACCACTAGTTACCGGCTTCCATTCCGAGGAACAACCTTCAACCAGCACCCTCTGCTTCCTACTTCTGAGCCAATTTCGCATCTACCTAACTAGTTCTCCCTGGGTTCCATGGGACACCTTTTTGGTTACCTCTTCAAAAAGTTCTAAAAGGTTCGCCAAGCACGACTTTCCACGCAAAAAGCCATGCTGATTCCTCCTCATCAGACTTTGTCCATCCAAATGCTGGTACATCCTGACCCTCAGAATTCCCTCCAGTAACTTCCCCACTCCTGATGTCAGGCTGACCGGCCTGTAGTTCTCTGGCTTGTCCCTGCTACCCTTCTTAAACAACAGAATGACATTAGCCACCTTCCAGTCTTCGGGAACTTCACCAGTGGCTAACGATGAAGCAGATATCTCCACAAGGGCCTCTGCAATTTCTTCCCTAGACTCCCACAAAGTTCAAGGATGCACTTGGTCAGGCCTCGGGGATTTATCCACCTTAATACGTGTAAGGTTGCAAATACCTCCTCCCTGGTAATAGGAATTTCCTTGGAAACATCTCCACTTGCTTCCCTTACCTCTTGATTTTCTCCTCAGTAAACACAGAGGAGAAATATTAGTTTAAAATCCCACCCATCTCCTGCGGCTCAAGACATAGGCGGCCCTGCTGATCTCTAAGGGGACCTACTGTCTCCCTAGCCACCCTTTTACTCTTTATTTAGCCATAGAACCTCTTGGGATTTTCCTTAACCTTACCTGCCAGATCCATCTCATATCCTCTCTTTGCCCTCCTGATTTCCCTCTTAAGAGTATTCTTAATCATTTTATAGTCATCAAGGGATTCACTCATCCCCAATGTCCTAAACACAATGTGCGCTTCCTTCTTTTTCTTGACCAGAGCCTCAATATCCCTCGTCAGCCAGGGTTCCCTAAACTTCCCAGGTTTACCCTTCAACCGAACAGGAACATGTGCTCCTGGACTCTTGATATCTATCAAAAGCTTCCCACTTGCTATTCACTCCTTTACCTTCAAACAGGTTCACCCAATTGACAATCAGGGAGCACTTTGGCTCTAGTCATACCTGTAGCATCTGTATCCTGGAATATTGAGCTGCCAGTCCTGCCCTTCTCTTAGCCATGTTTATGGCTATTCTGTTATAACATCCCAATCCCCAGAGCCAATCCACACTCTGAGTTCGCCCACCTTACCTGTTAAACCTTGTGCATTGAAATTCATGTAGTTTAACTGGGTATTCCTTTCCCTGCCTTTACTGTGCCCCTGGCTATTTTGATTACTGAACTTGCTCTCGCTGGCCACTGCTTTATCCCATGACTTGCTCCTGCTCAGAGTCCCACCCCTCCGCCGACCTAGTTTAAACCCTCCCCTGTGGCATTAGCAAATGTCCCTGCAAGGATATTGGTCCCCCTCTGGTTCAAGTGCAACCCCTTCCTCTTTTACAGGCCGCTTCTACCCCAGAAGAGATCCTAATGGTCCAAGAACCTAAATCCCTGCCCCCTGCACCAGCTCTTCAGCCATGAATTCATTGGGTTTATCTTTCTACTTCTGATCTCACTAGCACATGGCACAGGGAGTAATCCAGAGATCACCACCTTCAAGGTCCTGCTTCATAGCTTCTTACCCAACTCCCTATACTCATTCTGCAGGACCACATCCCTTGTTCTACCTACGTCATTTGTACCAACATGTACAACAACCTCTGGCTGTTCACCCTCCCCCTTGAGTATTTTCTGCAGCCGCTCAGAGACATCCTTGACCCTGGCACCCGGGAGGTAACACACCATCCTAGCTCCTCTTCTGCGGCCACAGCATCTCCTGTCTGTCCCCCTAACTACTGAGTCTCCTATCACTATCACCCTGTCTGACTGCACCTTTTCCCTCTGAACCTCAGAGGCAGTCACAGTGCCAGAGACCCGACTAGCCCCTGAAAGAACATCCCCCTCAACTGTATCTAAAGAGGTTTACCTGTTAGTGAGGGGAATGGCCGCAGGGGAACCCTGTGCTGACTCCCTACTGCCCTTACTTTTCCTGGTAGTCACCCATCTCTATCTGAAGCCTGTACCTTGGGTGTGACCACCTCCGTAAAAGTCTCATCTATGATGTTCTCAGCTTCCTGGATGACCCTGAGTACCTCCAACTCTAGCTCCATTTCCTTGACCTGGTCTGTCAGGACCTGCAGCTGGGTGCACTTTCCACAGATGTAGTCATCAGGGAGACCCTGAGGTTCCCTGACTTCCCACATCCTGCAGAAGGGGCATTCCACTGCCCTGACCGCCATCCTGCCTACACTGAATCAACTATTAAGGATCAACAACAAAATAAACCCCTACCTGTGCCTCCTCACCAAATACTTTTCAAAGATCCGCTCTCACTCCCGTCACCTGGGCTACTTACTCAGCCTCTTCACAATGAAGCCTCTTGAGCCAAAGCTTCAGCTCCCCACTCCAACACTGACCTACTGTCACAATGGCCGCTCCAAAATGGCCACTCCGCTTGACCCTATCTTCTTTTTATTGGCCACTGTTAATTAGCTGATTAGCTCATCAACTGTTAGCTAACAATTTGCAAACTTGCCTCTCTGAGAGTCCTGTAAAGTGAAAACTTGCAAGCAAGCCCCAAATCCTATCTCTTTTAAACTCTCCTGCTCTCGCTTCAAATCTCGAGTCCTGTGAAGTGAAAACTCACATTCTCTACCCATTTCTGGTTTGCACAGTATAATATTTGGAGTCATCGTCTGCTCGTCGGGCATCTTCGCAATTGTGATCGGGGCAGTGGTTTCGAAAACCTTAAGGGCAAAGAACCCTCAAGCGGATCCTCTTATTTGTGCAGCTGGTCTGTTGCTCAGTGCACCTTTCTTGTATCTCCTGATTGTGTTGGCCGATCAGAACATTGTAGCAACATTCGTAAGTACTGATACAACAACATCAAACCTTCCGGTAGTGCTGATGTTATCATGTATTAGAAAGAGTTGGGATAAAGGATTGCTGGCAGTAATTGGAATCAGAATTGATATACAGTGATGTCCAGAGACATTTTAAGTGAAATTCTTATTAAAACCAAGCTGAAGGAATTGTAATTTATCACCAGTGCACACCTATTTGTACTTGTGACCCAGACAAAATGCTCAGGCTAGAGCTCTGATCATTCTAGATTAAGAGTTATAGTCCCATTCAGCACGGAAACAGGCCCTTCGGCCCAACTCATCCATGCCGACTGTGTTGCCCAGTGAGCTGGTCCCATCTGCCCACGGTTGGCCCATAGCCCTCTAAACCTCTTCTATCCATGGACTTATCTAGATGGCTTTTAAATGTGGCTGGTGTGCCCGCCTCAACCACTATTTCCGGCAGCTCATTCCAAATACGCACCACCCTTTGTGTGAAGAAGCTGCCCCTGATGTCCTCCTTAACTCTCTCGCCTCTGACCTTAAACCTTTGCCCTCTTGTTTTTAGCACCCCCTCCCTGGGAAAAAGACAATGTGCTTTCACCCTGTCTATGCCCCTCATGATGTTATATACCTGCATCAGCTCACCCCTCAATCTTCTACATTCCAGGAAATAAAGTCCTTGTCTACATGACCTCTCCTTGTAACTCAGGCCCCCAAGTCCAGGCAACATCCTGGTAAATCTTTTCTGTACTCTTTCTAGTTTAATAATATCTTTCCTATAACAGGGTGAGCAAAACTGTACACAATATTCCAAGTGCCATCTCACCAATGCCCTATATGACTGCAACATAACTTCCCAACTCCTATACTCAATGCCTGACTGCTGAAGGCCAGCGTGCCAAACGCCTTCTTCACCACCCTACCTACCTGTGATGCTGCTTTCAGTGAACTATGCACTTGCAGTCCTAGGTCCCTCTGTTCCATAACACTCCCCAGGGCCCAGCCATTCACTGTACAAGTCTTACCCTGGTTTGATCCCCCAAAATGCAATACTTCACATTTATCTGGATTGAAAGCCATTTGCCAATCCTCAGCCCACATCCCGAGCTGATCAAGTTATTTTTCATAACCTTCCACACTATCTACACCATATATTTTAGTATCATCTGCAAACTTACTAACCATGCCTTGTACATTCACATCCAAATCGTTTATATATATATATATATATATATATATATATATATATATATATATATATATATAT
The DNA here is from genome assembly GCF_009764475.1 of Pristis pectinata. Lineage (NCBI taxonomy): Eukaryota > Metazoa > Chordata > Chondrichthyes > Rhinopristiformes > Pristidae > Pristis > Pristis pectinata. Next base: position 34,760,395 of record NC_067425.1, on the reverse strand, counting down.
ATAAATTGCAAGAGCAAGTTCATTAAGAGATTAGAATAGATAGCTGAGAACTATATAAGAATGATAATTATCATTTTTCATTCAAAGGCATTTGCAATTATATAGTGCTGTTCACAACTTCATGATTTCCCAAAGTTCATCACAGCATATTAAGCAGTTAATTTTTTTTTGGTGTATCTTTACTGTAGTACTGTCATAGCAACATCCCATAAAAATGGTAATTTGATAATGATTCTGGTTGAAAGATGTACACTGGGTGGGTCATCACAGAGACTCCCCAGCTCTTGTACAAATTGTGAGAGTCAAAAATATTGCAGGTGCTGGAAATCTGTAATAAAAGCAGAAAATGCTGGAAACAGTCAGTTGAGCAGGCAGTATCTGTAGAGAGAATAACAGAGCTAATGTTTCAGGTCAAAAGACCCTTTGTCAGGACCGGGACAGTGAGAAAACAAGTTAAGTTTTAAGTTGCAGAGAGATGGTGTTGGGATGGACAGGATAAAGGGAATCTCTGATGGGGTGAGGTCAGGGTTGTGATGGGGATAAGTTGTAGAGGTGGTCCTGTCAGTGAGTTAATGGGGGTGTTTTGAAAGAGAGAGGGTGAACAAATACTATGAAATGAGGCCAGTTAAAGAGTGAGAACACAAACGAAGGAAATGTTGTGAGATGCAAGGCTGTGGGGATGCCCAGCAGGTCAAGCAACACTAATGGAGAGAGAAAAACTGAGTGTTTCTTGAGCTTACTTTGGGCACTGTTGTCACAGAGCAGGAGGTCACAGAGAAACGAGCTGGAGTGAGACTGGGATGAAGAATTAAACTTGCAGGTAACAGGGAACTCTGAGTCAGCTTGTGGACAGAATGCAGGTGCTCTGTAAAGCGATCACCCAATCCGCTTTTGGTTTCTCCAACGTAGAGCAGAGCACATTGTGAACATTGAATACAGTCCACTAGATTGGAAGAGGTGCAGGTGAATTGCTGCTTCACTTGGAAGCACAGTTTGGGAAGAGAAGGGGTAAATGGTTAGATGTTGCGTCACCTGTGTTTGCATGGGAAAGGGTCAAGAGAAGGGGAATGGTTGGTGGCGACAGAAGTGTGGACCAAGGGAATGGTTACCTTCAAATACTGACAGGGGAAAGGAGGGAAAGATGTGACTGGAAAATTACATTTTTCGGTGAATTGGTTTATTATTGTCACATGTACCGAGGTACAGTGAAAAACTTAGTTTTGCGTGACATCCAGACAGATCATTTCATCAAGGTAGCACAAAGGAAAATCAATAACAGAATGCAGAGTATAGTGTTACAGTTACAGAGAAAGTGCAGTATAGGCAGACAATAAGGTGCAAGGGCCACGACAAAGTAGATTATGAGGTCAAGAGTTCATCCTATTGTACGAGAGGTCCATTCAATAGTCTTATAACAGCAGGATAGAAGCTGTCCTTGAGCTTGGTGGCATATGCTTTCAGGCTTTTGTATCTTCTTCCCGATGGGAGGGGGGAGAAGAGGGAATGTCTGGGTGGGTGGGATCTTTGATTATGCTGGCTGCTTCACCAAGGCAGCGAGAGGTAAAGACAGAGTCCACGGAGGGGAGGCTGGTTTCTGTGACGTGCTGAGCTGTGTCCGCAACTCTCTGCAGTTTCTTGCGGTCCTGGGCAGAGCAGTTGCCGTACCAAGCCATGATGCATCCGGATAGGATGCTTTCTATGGTGCACCTATAAAAATTGGTGAGGGTCAACAGGGACATGCTGAATTTCTTTAGCCTGAGGAAGTAGAGGCACCGGTGAGCTTTCTTGGCCGTGGCGTCTATGTGGTTGGACCAGGAAGGGCTATTGGTGATGTTTACATCTAGGAACTGGAAATTCCCAACCCTCTCAACCTCAGCACTGTTCCTGTAAACAGGAGTGTGTACACTACCCCCCTTCCTGTAGTCAATGACCTGCTCTTTTGTTTTGCTGACATTGAGGGAAAGGTTGTTGACATCTTACAATGTCACTTGGCTCTCTATCTCCTTCTTGTACTTCGACTCATCATTATTTGAGACACTGCCCACTACGGTGGTGTCACCTGCAACCTTCCAGATGGAGTTAGAGCAGAATCTGGCCATGCAATCGTGAGTGTATAGGGAGTAGAGTATGGGGCTGAAGATGCAGCCTTGTGGCTGGCGGGGGAATATTATTGAAGTTGGTGGAAATTGTTGGTCAACCTTTGTCTCAGAGGTGAGTAGTGACTTATGACTAAAGCCAAGTAACTGGATTGTTAGAAAAAGAGATAATGGTTAGGAAAGATGGAATTTACCTTCAGCCATGAGAACTGTTAGATGAGGTCAAAGTCAAAGTCGAGTTTATTGTCATATGCACAAGTACATGTGTGCACAGGAGCAATGAAAAACTTCCTTGCAGCAGCATCACAGGCACAGAGCATCAGATAAGCAACATTCACAAGAAAAATTAAACTAAATTATACACAATTTTTACAAGAAAGAACACAATTAGAACAATAAAACACGAAGTCCATTTTAGTGCAAAATGCTCAAAGTGGTCACACTGTTACTAAACTGTAGTGATTAGGTTTTTGCCGGTTGGTTCAGGAACCAAATGGTTGAAGGAAAGTAGCTGTTCCTGAACCTGGTGGTGTGAGACTTCAGGCTTCTGTACCTCCTGCCCAATGGTAGCTACGAGAAGATGGCACGGCCCAGATGGTGGGGATATTCGATGAAGGATGTTGCCTCTGTGAGGCAGCACCTCCTGTAGATACTCCCAATATAATGTTATTACCAACTGTAACGACTACTGTAAGTAACATGTCGACCAGAGTGGGTAAAGACAGTAGGGTTCCTTCTCCAGAGCGTGATTGAAGAATTAAATATGGACAGCAAACAGGAACACTTTGTATCATCCAAAGAACCAAAGGAGGGAAGATTTATTTTGGGGCATGTACATGAAACATTTGGACAATGCAGCCGACAGTTCCGGCAGTAAAGCTAGCTGAAGTATAACATGCAGCAATAGTTTGACAGGAATACAGGGCAGGACAGGGAATTAGAGAAGTGTTGGATGGATAGGACGCATAGGAAGGATCAGAAAGAAAATGTTTTTCAGTTGAGACCCACAGAAGGTAAAGAACATGAGGCACATGTCAAATAAATCACTGGCAACTCATCAAAGGTTACTCTGAAAGCTAGTGACTGACACCGCAGCAGTAAAATTGTCCAATGAAACACTCCATCTGTTCAAAATACCCAAGGAGTTTTCTACAAAGCTTAGAGTTCTGAGAAAGTTTGGTGGGAGTGTGTGGGAGACAGAGTACACTGTGAAAAGTTAAATAAACCTATGTGCAGACAGGAAGGTTTGGAGTCCATGTTGGTTGATATAAAACCCTAGAAAATGGAATGAGTAACACTGGGTTCTTGGGCCTCAGGAATGGACCATACCTGGAGCAGATTACTCTGTGATCGTTTCCAGAAATTGCACCAAACCAAATGTGAAATGGGCCAGGCGCTCCCAGTTGTGAACCCCTGACCTGTTCCAGACATCAGGATGTGCACCTAATGACTCCCCCCTGTATCAACACAAATTGGAGCTCAAAGTTAGAATCATCATGGAGCAGTTTCGCTCAGATTAGGAGCATGCTATGTTGCCTGGTTTGTTGGCAACCTTGGGAGATCAGGCAGCTTCAGAACTGACACAGGGGCTCTGTCATGAAGCAATGATTTTCATAAGGATCTTGCCAAATGAGGATCCACACTACAATCTTTAATACTAACGCAGTTTACTGATACTCAGCTGTGAGAGCCCTGTTGAGCATAATCTTCCCTCACATAGTCGAAAGAACTCTGAACTCAAGGCATAATTTCCCCCGATCAGCTCCACTCTGCAGATCAAAACCTTGACCTCTGCCCAACACTGATGTTTGCTAGTCAGCACCCTGGGCACTGCAGCTGAGAGACTGGCATTCAAGGGTCAGGGAAATGCACTGATGGGCTAACATTCCAAGTCAATGAAGTCCAAACTCTTAAAGCAATGAAAAATCCCTCATGAGATTCCAACTGAGACTCACCTAAAGACTTTGCACTAATTGACCATTTCTAAGTACACAGTGCGGTCCAACTGATGAACTGCAGTGTAGAAGCATTATGGTTCACTTAGCTCACAACAATTGGATTTGATCAGTGCAGTGCAATGGTTTGACCCATAAACCATACATTTGCATTAATTCTCTCTCACCTAATTCCATTGATTTTAATTTCTTGTGTGTCTTCCCTGCCCAGGAGGAGAGGCTTTCCTCAAGCTGGCAGAAGTGCTCCTGTCCGAGAGTCCCCCTTCCACATGGGAGGCCTGATTCAAACTCCTGACCATGTTAACCTAAATGGAGAGATGATAGGCAAAAGGTTACCTCCCTCATGTGTCTCTGCCTCTCATAAGATTCCTTTCCTCAGTGGTAATCCTGATAGGTAGAGTGAGGGCAGGAAAGCAGGGAATAAGAATCGCAAGAGAGAAATCAACTTTGCATTGTGGATCATGCATAGTCATCATCAGAAAAACTTGGCAGCTATGTCATGAGTCTAATAAGTTCACAATCATGTGGTTCACTGCAGCGAGGCCATAACTGTGCAACCTTTAGTTGCAATCAAGGTTTACCTCCAGTGTGTTAACGTGAAATGCATGACATTTGCAGTGTGTCGAATTGAGGAAAGGCAGGATCTGCAGCAATGCCAGCAGTTGCCACACCAGGTGTCACTTATCTCTGCATAATGGATCATGCAGTTTGCCCTAAATGAGAATGCATTTAAACAGTGCTAGTGCCTTGAGAATCATTTGTAACATCCTATAATACATAAATACAAAATAATGAAATTTGTCTCTTAACCATCACACCCAATGCCTTTTCCTTTTGACAAGCTTGTCTCACCAAGACAAGTATGTAGTAGTGTCACCAAGACATTGCTGGTGAGCGTATCGGGCAGACACCATAAGGTCTCTGCTGGTGAAGTGGTTTGAACCTTGGCGTCTTCCCTGCCCAGGAGGAGAGGCTTTCCTCAAGCTGGCAGAAGTGCTCCTGTCCGAGAGTCCCCCTTCCATGCGGGAGGCCTGATTGAAACTCCTGGCCATCTTGACCTAAATGGAGGAGATGATAGGCATTGAGTAATGTGCATTTATCCTTCTTGGCTTCTGTGGAGGGGTTTGGTGGGGACCCATGTAGGAGAGGGTGGGTTGTGTGGGAGGAGTGGATGGAGGAATGTAGATGGGTGTTCTGGGATAAGAGTGCAGCATTTTCACTGGTATGCAGCTCACCTTGGTGTACCTTGTGAGATCATGCAACTTGCAGTGTCATTGCTCCATGGCAATGGGGCAATCAGTCCTGGAGAGGCTACATCTTGTCAGAATCTTCTAATGGTGGGTTTCTTACCTCCTGGTTATGTATTTTATGCACTGAGTCTGTGTTGGCTGTTGTGAGAAGTGTACCTTTAAGGGCTGGCACCTTCTCTGACTGCTGCCAGGGAGCTGCTGGCATCTGCACTGACCTTTCTGTTGGGAAATGTGCAGGTCCCATCTTGATGCTTCCTCCTGGGTTTAAGCAGCCCTAATGCCTAAAGACGTGATACTGACCATTTTCATGACCTTTGAGGAGAGCTGATTTGCCAACAGCAGTAACACAGTGTTGCTTTAGCACCACGATTAGATAAAGTCCACTTTTTAAGGTTAGATCCGCTGACCCAATGAGGCAATCATACAAGTCTTTGGCATAGGAGGACTTCTGGCCCATCATACTCATGCTGGCCAAAACTGCTCTTTAAGTTAATCCCAATTTCCAGCTTGATGCATACACTTGGAGGTCACGGCTTTTCAGGTGCTTATCTGGGGAATCTCTTACACGTGGTGAGGGCTTTTGATTCCATCACCCTTCTGGACAGCGAGTTCCAGACTGCAGTGACTTTCTGAGTGAAAGAAAGTTCTTCAACTCCACTCTAATCTTATATCATTAACGTAAATCGATGTATCCCAGTTATGGTCTTCTCTGCTAAGATAAATAGATCCTTCCCGTTCACCCTTTCAGTTTTCTTCTTCCAAAGAAACCAGCCCTAGCTGTGTTAGTCAATCCTCACATGGGTTGCTGTATCAGGATGCTGCCAAGTGTTGTTGGATCTGTACTCATCGATGCAAGTGGAGTGTATCCATCACACACTAGCTTGTGCCTTGGACTCAAAGAATAATAGAGTCATACAGCACAGAAACAGGCTCTTCAGCCTACCATGTCCTTGCTGACCCTCAAGTACCCATCTGTATGGCGACAGATACAGTGTGTGATATAGATCAGCTGCAGATGTGGGCAGAGAAATGGCAGATGGAGTTTAACCAGGATAAACATGAGGTGTTGCACCTTGTTGGGACTCATGTCAAGAGGCAGTTCACTCTTAAGGATGAGACCCTTAACAGTGTTGAAGAGCAGAGAGACCTTGGGGTGCAAGTCCATGGCTCATTGAAAGCGGCTACACAGGTAGACAGGGTGGTTAATAAGGCTTATGGAATGCTTGCATTTCTTAATCGGGGTATTGAGTACAAGAGTCAAGAAGTTATGAGGCATCTCTGTAGAACTCTGGTTAGGCTGCATTTAGAGTATTGCGTGCAGTTCTGGTCACCTCACTATAGGAAGGATGTCGAGGCTTTAGGGAGGGTGCAGAGGAGGTTTACCAGGATGCTGCCAGGATTAGAGGGCATGTGCTATCAGGGGAGGCTGGACAAACTTGGGCTTTTCTCTCTGGAGCGGTGGAGGCTGAGGGGTGATCTGTTGGAAGTGTATAAAATTATGAGGGGCAGAGATAGGGTGGAGAAGCAATATCTTTTTCCCATTATTGAGCGATCCAATACCAGAGGGCATGTATTTAAGGTGAGAGGGGGTAGGTTCAGAACAGACGTCAGGGGTAGGTTTTTTACTAAGAGAGTGGTGGATGCCTGGAATGCGTTGCCTGATAGGGCGGTGGAGGCAAATTCATTGGGGGCTTTTAAGAGGGGCTTGGATGGGCACATGCATGAGAGGAAAATAGAGGGATATGGGCATTCTGTAGGCAGGAGGGAATAGCTATGTCGGCACAACATTGTGGGCCGAAGGGCCTGTTCTGTGTTCTAAGTTCTGTGTTCTATACTAATCCCATTTACCCGTACTTGGCCCATCACCTTCTATACCTTGGCAATTCAAGTGCTAATATATTTAAGTGTTGTGTGAGTTTCTGCTGCCACTACCCTTCAAGCAGACAGCTCCAGATTCTCTGAGTGGAAAATATTCCTGCTCGGATCCCCCTAATCCTCTTACCCTAACCTATGCCTTCTAGTTTTAGATTCCATAGCTGTGGGGAGAAGTTTCTACCCTATCTATACCCCTCAAGTTTTGCACACTTACCCTTCAATGTCTTCGCATCAGTTACCTTTGGAGAGTAAGGAGGCAAGTTACTCTCTGCAAATACCCAGGTGAATGACTAGATAATCAGTGACGTTGGTTGAGGGAAAAATACTGGCCTGGGCACTGCAAAAAATTCCCCTGCTCTCCTTCGAAGAATGTTGATATCTGAAGTTCCTTTTCAAATTTCCCCACAGACACCCCCACTGTGTGTTTTATAACCCACTGCATTCATTGCACAGGAACCATGGGAAGGAATTACCATCAGTTGTGCTGCAAAATTCTCTGACATTAACCACCATATAGGAGAAATCAATACTGTATGTCCCTGTATGACTCATATTTGTATAAAATAATAGTGCACAGCCTACAGTGCACTATTTTACATACAATAATCTATAAAACACAATTCCACATGGTAATAACACTAATATTTTATATATAGTCTTATTAAATATGTAGCCTTATTTACAATACAGCTATACAAAATACAGCTCATCCACCTCTAATTAGTTCCCTTATATAATACTCAATAAGGCAGTCCTGTATAGGAACGGCTTGAACAGTGTTCAGTCCTGTATGGGATGGCCTCAGACAGTGTTCAGTCCTGTATTCAGTATGCAGGCACAGAAGTGTAACGGTTAGCATAACGCTATTACAGCGCCAGCGACCCGGGTTCAATTCCGGCTGCTGTCTGTAAGGAATTTGTATGTTCTCCCCGTGTCTGTGTGGGTTTCCTCTGGGTACTCCGGTTTCCTCCCATGTTCCAAAGACATACGGGTTAGGAAGTTGTGTGTGTGCTATGTTGGCGCCGGAAGCGTGGTGACACTTGCAGGCTGCCCCCAGAACACTCTACGCAAAAGATGTATTTCACTGTGTGTTTCGATGTACATGTGACTAATAAAGATATCTTATCTGATCTGTATAGGACAGGCTCAGACAGTGTTCAGTCCTGCATAGGACAGGCTCAGACAATGTTCAGTCCTGTATAGGATGAGCTCAGACAGTGTTCAGTCCTGTATAGGACCAGCTCGGACAGTGTTCAGTCCTGTAGAGGACGGGCTCAGGCAGTGTTCAGTCCTGTATAGGATGGGCTCAGACAATGTTCAGTCCTGTAGAGGACGGGCTCAGCCAGCATTCAGTCCTGTAGAGGACGGGCTCAGCCAGTGTTCAGTCCTGTATAGGACGGGCTCAGAATGATGTGACTGCAAGCATTACCACTCCCTCGCTGCCATGCAGGCTGAATGTCTTCTTGTCCGGAGCTGATTGCAGTAAAACTAACGTGCTGAGTAAATTTCTTTTTGTTTTTCCAAAGATCTTCATCTTCGTCAGTGAGCTTTTCATCGGCCTGAACTGGACAATAGTTTCAGATATTCTTTTGGTAAGTAGCAAGCACTAACCCACAACTCTTTCATCAACTGCTTCTAGACTAATAACATTTTTTAATTCCTCAGAGTGGTATGTTCATATGGAGAAGTGAACATGTGAGAAGAAATTCCAAATCTACATTATCCAAACACTAAGTTGAGATAATGAAGTCAATGATTTTTTTTATGAATCTCACCACAAGATCGTGAGGATTACGTGCAAAAGTGGTCATGCAACCCTCTGAGTCTGTTCTGCCATTTATTAAGGTCGAGCTGATCATCCACCTCAGCACTATTTTCCTGCATTATCCACATGCCCCCTGATTGCCCTAATATCCAGAAATCTATCCATCTCTGAATGAACAAGACTGGGTGTCCACCTTCAGCGTGGAAAACACCAAAGATTCACATCCTCTAAGTAAAGAAATTTCTCCTTGTTTCACTCCTAAGTTCTGAATTCCTTATTCTGAGACTGTGATCCTGGTTCTAACCTCCTCAGCCAGGGGAAACACACCTTCTGCATCCACCCGTTGAGCCCTTCAAGAGTTTTTTAAGTTTCATTGTGGTCACCTCCCATTCTTCTGAACTGTAGAGATCACAGGCCTGATCTACCCAATATAGAGCAAGGCTGCTATCTCAACAGCTAGTCTGAGTTCCCTCCATTGCAAGCATATCCACTTCTAGCCCAGGAGACCAAAACGGCACACGACACTAATCTACCCAATATACAGCAAGGCTGCTATCTCAACAGCTAGTCTGAGTTCCCTCCATTGCAAGCATATCCACTTCTAGGCCAGGAGACCAAAACGGCATACGACACTAATCTACCCAATATACAGCAAGGCTGCTATCTCAACAGCTAGTCTGAGTTCCCTCCATTGCAAGCATATCCACTTCTAGGCCAGGAGACCAGAACGGCACACGACATTGTAGGTGCACTCTCACCAAGGCCTTGTATAGTTGCACTGAGACACCTTTATTCCTGTACTCAAGTCCTCCTCTAAGAAAGGCCAATGTACCAGTTATAGGACCCTGGTCAGACCCCACTTGGAATACTGTGCTCAGTTCTGGTTGCCTCACTACAGGAAGGATGTGGAGGCTATAGAGAGGGTGCAGAGGAGATTTACAAGGATGCTGCCTGGATTGCAGGGCATGCCTTAGGAAAGCAGGTTGAGGGAACATGGCCTTTTCTCCTTGGAGCGACAGAGGATGAGGGGGGACCTGATAGAGGTTTATAAGATGATGAGAGGCATTGATCGGGTAGATAGAGGCTTTTCCCCAGGGCAGAAATGGTGGCCACAAGAGGACATAGGTTTAAGGTGCTGGGGAGGAGGTACAGAGGAGATGTCAGGGGTAAGTTTTTCACTCAGAGAGTGGTGAGTGCATGGAATGGGCTGCCGGCAACGGTGGTGGAGGCGGATAAGATAGGGTCTTTTAAGAGATTTTTGGATAGGTACATGGAGCTGAGAAAAGTAGAGGGCTATGGGTAAGCCTAGTAATTTCTAGGGTAGGGACATGTTCGGCACAGCTTTGTGGGCCGAAGGGCCTGAATTGTGCTGTAGGTTTTCTATGTTCTATGTTCTATGTCTTCCTAGCCACTTGCTGCACCTGTGTGTCTGTTTTTAGTGACTTGTGTACACGACCACCTGGGTACTTTTGAACATTAACATTTCCCAATTTGCCGTTTTATAAAATATTCTGCTTGCACATTTTGTGCACTAAATGGATGACTTCACATATTTCCACATTATTTTCCAAGTTCTTGACCATTCATCAGCTTGTCCACATCACTTCAAAGCATCTATACATGTTCTTCCACACTCACAATCCCACCCACTTTTAGACATTTGGTCCTCCTTGGCAAGTCATTGATATAGATCATGAACAGCTGGGGCCCAAGCACCAATCCTTGCATTACCATACTAGACGGAACCTGTCAACCTGAGGAAGATCCATTTATTCCCATTCTTTTCATGCTGTCCAATATCCAATTCTCAATCCATGCCTACATATTACTCCCTGTTCCACTTTGTTGACCAGCCTGTTTAGGGCTTTATAAGAAGTCTATTTAAAGTCTAAATTCACCACATCAACTCTCTGCCCCTTGTCTATTCTGCTAGAAATGACGAACCTCAAAAGGTGAGTCAGCATTCCAGAACCTACAGAATTTTGAAATAACTGGAGCATTCACAATCTCTGTAGACACCGCATTCAAAACTCTAAGATCTGGCTCATCAGATCCTTGAGATTTATTGGCTCTCAGTCTCATCAACTTCTCAAGTACTGTTTTTTAATAATAATGATTCCTTTCAGTTCCTTGAACTCACTAGATATAAAATATCTGGCAGGTTTTCTGTGTTTACTTCCATGAAATTAGATGCAAAATAATTGTTTAATTCCCCTGTCATTTCCTTATTCCTCATTATAAATTCTTCTATCCAGTCTGTAAGGGTCCACACTTCATCTCGCGAATCTTTTCCTTTTTATGTACTTACGAAAGCTCTTACAATCTGTTTATGTTTCCTGCCAGTCTACACTCATCTTGCCTCTCTCTATGAATTTCTAGTCCTCCTTTGATGAGTTCTAAAATGCTCCCAATCCCCAGGCCTCCTCCAATTCCTGGCAGCTTTATAAGCCTTTTCCTTTGATTTAAATTTGTCTTTAATTTCTCCTGTCAGTCACTGATCAACTACTTTCCCCGTTTGTTTCTGTGCCTTAAAAGAATGTTTTGTTTTTGCCGATCGTGTTTTATTTCTTTAAATGTCTGTCTGCCATCACACATTTTAGTGTAGTTTTCCGATCAGCTACATTCAACTTGCAACTCATAATTTTGTAGTTTCTCGTCTTTAGATTTATGTCTCAAATTTTAGATTGAACTACATCACTTTCAATCTCAATTTAAAATTCTATCAGAGTATAATCACTCTTCCTTAAAGACCCCTTTACAACAAGATTATTAATTAATCCTTTTCACTGCACAATACTAAATCTAAAATAGCCACTTCCTAGATGGTTCATTAACACTTTGATTTAAAGCCATCTTTTCCATGATTCCATGATTTCATCCTCTACTGACATTCAGCTAACATATAGATTAAAGTCCCCCAATGGTTACCGTGTTACCCCCTTGTTACATGTGCCTTTAATTTCTGATTTATGTCATGGCAAATATTACAGTTACTATTAGGTGGCTTGTAAGTAACTCCCACCAATGTCTTTGCACTTTGTTGTTCCTTAGCTCTAGCCAAACTGATTCTAATTCAACATCACGATCTACCAAGCCAAGATTATTTTTCACTATCTTACTTATCTCATCCCCTAATACGAGCATGACCTCACCTCCCTTCCTCTCTACCTGCCAAATATTCTTGAATATTTAGCTGCCAGTTTTAGTCACCTTGCACCCACAATTCTAAAAGTACAATTAAATCACACTCATTTACTTCTATTTATGCTTCTCCTTTGTGAATGCTGCATGCATTTAGACATAGTACCAGTTACTTATCCCTTCTAACATTTTTAAATACTTTGTTAATGGTCATCAGATTCCTCAGGAACCTTTTTACCATAGAAACCTTTTTTTAAACAATTCACCGTCAACAGGAACAGGGCGTTACACCTTATAAACATGTTCAAACATTTGGCTAGATCATATTTGATCTGTACTGACCTACCTTGGTTCCATAACCCTCAGAAGACTAATAAAAATTAGATTGTCAGTCATGAACTTTTTAATTGAATCCCAGATTCAACAGCAATAGAAAAGGGAATAGCTACTAACGCTGGAAAACTGAAACAAAAACAGAATGAAGGCAGAAGGTGACGAGTAGTTCCAGTATTTTCTATTTTTATTGCAACTTCAACACCTTTTTTACTGGATGAATGTACAGGTATCCATAATCCTTTGTATGAATCATCATAGTTCTAGTCTTTACCTAGTTATTTCTTTTTAGGATCTGGGCATTGTTGGCAAGGCTGGCATCCCTAACACACCCTGAACAGAGTGGCTTGTTAGATCCTTTCAAGGTGGGTCATATAGAGGCCAGGCTGGGTAAGAACTGCACATTTCCTTCCTGGGAGGACGTTAATGAATCCATCCAGTGGTTTTGTGGACATCGTAGGACGACCAAGTCCACATTTTTAGAAAAATTCCAGGTCCACAACTGGATTCAAATTCCACAGCTGCCGTGATAGGATTTGAACTCCAGTCTCTGGATTGTTAGTCCAGGTCTCTGTGTTACTAAACAAAGATTAGGGATTGCTGTTCAGTCCACTGGAGCAACCCTGAGCTTCCAGTTTCCCACCAATTTAATTCACCATCCCACTCCCTCTCTGCCAGTCTGACTTTGGCCTCCTGCACTGTTACAACAAAGGCCAACACAAGCTTGAAGAACAGCACCTCGTCTTCCATCTGGAGCCTTCCGGATTCAATATTGAGCTCTACAATTTCAGATAACTTGCATTTTCTATTGCATTAGAATTGACCAGTTCTGATAAAAGATCGTTCATTTTCACTATTAACTCAAATTTTTTCTCCCTCGCTAGAACTGCCTGATCTGCTGGGCACTTCCAGCATCCTGCTGTTGGCCTCAGCAACAACTCTGATCTGTATCCCACCGTTTTCACATGTACCTTTGTTCTCTGCATATCTCTCTCTCCCCCTCTCCTTCTCCCTCTCCCTCTCTCCCTCCCCCTCTCTCCCCTGCCTCTCCTCCTCTCTCCCCCTCTCTCCCCATTTCCCTCCCTCTCCCTCCCTCTCCCTCTCCCTCTCTCCCTCCCTCCCTCCCTCTCCCTCTCCCTCTCCCCCTCTCTCTCTCCCTCTCCCCTCTCTCCCCCTCTTCCCCCCTCCCCTTTCTCTCCCTCTCTCTCTCCCTCTCCTCTCCCTCTCTCTCCTTCTCTCTCCCTCTCCGTCTCTCTCCCTCTTTCTCTCCTCTCCCTCTCTCTCCCTCTCCCTCTCTCTCTCCCCTCTCTCCCCTTCTCTTCCCCTTCTCCCTCTCTCTCTCTCTCTCTTCCCTCATTAATGTATTAATCAGAAGCTCTGTAAACAGTGGGGTCACCTGGGCATCCCTGGCCTTGCCCAATCCAGATATCCCCTTTGCTCTATCCACCCCTCCTCCACCCTCCGTACAGCTAACTTGTTTTCTCACTTTCCCTGTTCCAATGAAGAGTTTTCGATGTGAAACATGAGCTGTTTCTTTTCCCACAGATACTGCCTGACCTGCTGAATGCTTCCTGAGTGCATTTCGTGTTCTTACCTCTGTGTTACTAATCTGGAAACCCAACTTCTGAACCACTACGCTATATCCTTGGTTTTTGATTCACCCAATAGAAAACATAGTTTCACCCCATTCTCCCACTTCCTCTAATCCTCATGTGGTTTTAAACAACTGAACATTTATTCTTCTAAACAAATTACAAAATGGTCTAAGGCACTTCAGCCCTTTTGCTTGGGTTTAGCTAATTCTAGATGAGGACCGAGTGCATTTCTCCTGGTCACTGTATACACTGCCCTAGATATTCCCTGAAGCCTGTATACCCTGCTGTTTTATTTTTTCTCAGTTTCATTGTTTATTGCCTGGACTCAGTCCAGATAAATGGTCTGTTCTGCAGAGTGGGGAGAAGGAAATTCAAATGTGTTAGAGATGTCGTAGTTGACAGATCTCCTGCGAAATGCCTTGGGACATCTTACTGCATTAAGGTCATTATATAAATGCAAGTAACTATTGCAACAATGATGGAATTGCTGACAAAGTATACCAATGATTCTCTGTCAGGTTAGCTGGAACAGACAAAGCAAATGCAAACGTGAAGCGAGCATTATCAAATGATATTAGGGAGGTGTTTTTATTGAGAAGCTGCAGAATCCTTTTCATTAGTGCTGGTAGCCAAGCAATGGGTGAAGTTGCTGTGGCAGCGGTTTAGATATTTACTGCAATGATCTCCTAGTTCTGATCATTTCAATGAGTAATTTTGCATATTTCCCCCACACAAATTAGCCTTTTTATTGCCTGACTTTGGATGGGGTGGAGTGGGTTAAGGAGGGTAGATGGACCAGAATATCTTTTCCTGCCTGTCATTTGTCAGACATTTGTGAGTCCACAGAAGCCAGCTTAGGTTTGGACAGATTTCTTTACATCATTGGACCTGTTCCCCCAATTCATATGCAAAAAAAACTACCATCATTACAGTCCTAAAAGTTCCACCAAACAAAAGTCCCTGTTGATCCACCGGTGAGAAGCTAACTTGAGATGAAATTATTTTTAAAGACAGAACTTTGTCCTTAAACAAATACCTGCTGTTAGTACATTTGACTGTGGAAAAATCGGAGTCAGGAGAGGGGAACCATTTTGATACAAGTGGAGCCAACACAGTATATGTGTCTGATATCTGTCTACTTACATCCCTCTATAAGATTCATAATGACTTTCCACACTTCAGTTCCAAATCTGAACTACCAGTCTCCTTGATCTCTCTGGTGGGTTTCTGATTTTTTTGATGAGCGGTCTTCCTCCAGCAGTTTCTCCAAATTCCCCTAAAATGGTTGGGGTTCTGCGGCTTCTCAATAAAGAACACCTCTTTTATATCATTTGATAATGTTTGCTTCATGTTTGCAAGGCAGATCCCCTAAACCTTAGCCTAAGGGGTGGATTTTATGGAGGATAGAGGAATGGAAAGATTCTGGATGAACTTCCAGAACCAAGGGTCTTGGAAGCTGAAGATAACACTGCCATGAGTGTTCAACATCAGGAATACTTTAGAGTCATAGAGCACGGATACAGGCCATAATCCCAAATGCTCCACGCCGACCAAGATGCCAATCTAAGCCAGTCCCATTTGCCTGCATTGGCCCTTATACCTCTAAACCTTTCCGATCCATGTGCGTGTCCAAGTGTCTTTTAACGGCCAAAATTAAGAGACCAGAATTGAGGGGTGCAAATATCCTAGGCTGAAGATCATCTTTCTTTTCTGATGGACACTTACTCCTCTGTAGACAGTAATCTCGATATATTGGTGGAGAAATGTCGGTGTTGTGCATCCGTGACTTACTGGAGCTGCAAATGTCCATGTGGATTCCCGTGCCTGGGAGTTTCAGTCCACAGACAAAGATTTTAGGATGGCACACTCACAGCGGTAAGAAAAGCCTACTTCTGGCAGGGCCGTCTTGAAGAGGTTGGATCTTGGTACCAGAAGAAAGCTTGCTGAAGTGGGGCAGTGCTTGGGTAGGCATGTATTCAGTTTAGAAGTCATGAAACCTGAACTGCAATGTCTGTTTCCATTTTTTTCCTTAGTATGTCGTTATTCCACCCTGTCGCTCAATGGCTGAAGCAATCCAGATCACCATCTCCCATGTTTTTGGCGATGCCTGCAGCCCGTACATCATTGGTGTAGTAAGTAGCTTCCTCTTCTTACACTTCATTTTCTCCTGTGAACACTTTCACCAAGGTCTCCGTTCTAGTGAATGCAAGATTTAACTCAGCAGTATCTACAGCTGGTGGCGCCACCTCCTGTCATTTTTCCTCAGTATCTAAAGAAAGATATACCTGACTTGGAACACAGCAATGCTGATCCACAAGAGTGATTCCAGTGAGGAGGGGACTGTCCTTTTGATAAAGATTGAGTTGGAAGGGACTACTGTTCTTACGGGAGTTTGGAAGAATAAGAGGTAATCTCATTGAAACATATAAAATTCTGAGGGGGAGTCAGAGACAAAGTCAAGTCAAAGTCGAGTTTATTGTCATATGCACAAGTACATGTGTGCACGGGTGCAATGACAAACTTACTTGCAGCAGCATCACAGGCACACAGCATCAGATAAGCAGCATTCACAAGAAAAAGTAAACTACTAACCCAATAGTTAAACATACAATACAAATATCATTTCAATTTCGTAAATTTTTTGGATTGAATAAATTTAACTTATCAAGCCCCATTCAATCTTATCAACCATCCAGAATCGACTTAGCTTTTTCTTTATGGAAAATGAGGGAAATAACATGCTTTTGCAATTTATTCATTGATAACTTTTTTTTATCTTTTGAACAGTTGTCTAATAAATACAATTTGCCCAGATCACACTTTTTTCGATATTTACAGATTAGAAATTTTTTAAAAGTTACTATACCCTCTTTTCTGACTCCATATAAAATTGAAATTTCAGAAAAAATTTTAGGTTTTAATTCCTTTCAGAAGGGCTTGATAGCAATAATTTATGATCTAATTATGAAAATATGCCCAGAGATACTTGATAAAATTAAGAGTGAATGGGAAAGAGAACTCCAGATACTTCTATCTACAGAGACATGGAAGAAAATTCTTCAATTAGTTAATACATCTTCAATGTGTGCCAGACACTCTTTGATACAGTTTAAGGTGGTTCACAGGACCCATATGTCTAAGGATAAGCTAGCCCGTTTTTATCACCATATAAATCCTATATGTGACAGATGTAAGTCAGAGGTGGCTTCCCTGATACATACGTTTTGGTCCTGCCCTCTTTTGGAAAAATATTGGAGAGACATTTTTAACATTATTTCAACTGTATTGAATATTGATTTACAACGTCACCCTATTACTGCAGTTTTTGGGCTACCAAGGATGGAATCTGGCCACTTATCTGCTTCTGCTTGCAATGGTCAAGTGATCCATTTTGTTTAAATGGAAGGATCCGAAACCTCCTACTACTTTTCAATGGTTTTCTCAAACTATATCAAGTTTAAACTTACAAAAAATTAGGAGTGGCACTGTTGATTCTTCGCTTAAATTTGAGGAAGTTTGGAGTCCATTCATTCAATATTTTCATCTGATATAGATCCCTTTTCAATAATCTTTGAATTTAGGAGTGGAATTGACAACATAATAATGCTCTTTGTTCATCAAGAAATATCAGTCCAGTTTTTTTTTCTCTTTTGAAATTTTTTAAAATTTGTTTCGATTTATTACTTATAATTTTTTTGATTTGGGGGTTTCTCTCTTTTTTATTATACAATGAATCTTTTTCTTTCCCTTTTTAATTTCTTTTTGTATTATATTCACTTACTAAGAGACTGTGAGGTCTAGATTATATTTTTTATTCTTTATGATTATATACGTCATGATTGTCCTCCCGATCTCTTTGTATCACGTGTATAATCATTAATGTTATATATTAATCTGTATTAATTTGAAAATTAATAAAATGATTGAAAAAGAAAGAAAAAGTAAACTAAATTATATACAATTTTTACAAGAAAGAACGCAATTAGAACAAAAAACACAACGTCCATTTTAGTGCAAAGTGGTCATAGTGTTGCTAAACTCTAGTGATTAGGGTTGTGCCGATTGGTTAAAGAACCAAATTCTTGAAGGGAAATCGCTGTTCCTGAACCTGGTGGTGTGGGACGTCAGGCTTCTGTACCTCCTGCCCGATGGTAGCTATGAGAAGATGGCGTGGCCTGGATGGTGAGGATCTTTGATGACAGATGTTGCCACTGAAGTGCTTGATGCCGAGAGGCTGTTTTCTCCACCTATAGAGTCAAGAACTGGGTCATGATCTTGGGATCAGGATCAGCCATTACGGACTGAGATGGGGAGAAATTTCTTTACACAAAGGGTTGTGCGTCTTAGGAATTCTCTGCCTCAGGGCTGTGGATACTTAGTCATTGAGTATATTCAAGGATGAGACCGATAGTTTTTGGACACTAAAGGAATCTATAGATATGGACACCAGGAAAGTGGGTTGAAGGCAAAAAGTCAGCTGTGATGTTTCTGAACAGCAGGGGCTGGTGTAAGCTGGCAGAGAGAGGTTATGGGTAAACTGAATAGTATGGGCAGTTCCCAGGTAATAACAGGATTAACTTCCAGAGGGTGGTTTGTAGCCCGAACTGTTCATCAGTGGGAAGTGAACAACAGTGTGTGGGGGAGGATGACAGAAACGGCTGTGACGGGGGAGTGAGCGAGCATGGGGAGATCGGCCGCCAGCCGGCCTCACTGACTCCATGAGTCTGCTCAGTGCTCCCAGCTCCGCCCAGCCCCCCGATTGTTGCAGCTCAGGTGGGGCTAGTGGGGCGGAGATAAGGAGAGAGGCCCCATTTCATTCCCAACCGGAAGACGCCTGCAGCCCCGCAGCAGCCAGCAAATCCATCCTGCCGGTCTCCCGCTTGTATGAACGGGCTGTCCATAAGTCAGGCATTCATAATCTGGGGAGGACTTGTACTGGGTACATGCAGCAGGGCTCTGGATGCCTTCAAATAAAGGGAGAGTAGATTGACGAAGCTTGGCCAAGAATTGATGTTCCATTAGTTAAATCCAGAGGTAATAAAGATATAGGCGAGGGTTTCAGCAGCAGGGGAGTGGAAATTGGGATTACGAAAATGGAAATGGTGTATAAAATGATTCATTTTCCCATTTGTACACAGATCTCCACTGTCCTTCAGGAGGGACGACCATCTTCCACGTACAGAGAGTTCATGAGTCTGCAGTACGCTCTCTTAATCTGCCCTTTCATTATTGTTATCGGGGCAGCCTTATTCTTTTGCACTGCTAACCATTTAGAGGAGGACCAAGAGAATACAGCAAAGTATATTCAAGGTAAAAGCCCCTCTGTGCTAAAAGTGTTAAATTATGGAGATCCATTGTATAGACTTGATATCTGTTGTCTCGAGTATGCATGAACTAATTGAGGTGTTTCAGACAAAGGATTTGATGTTGAATCCATTCCATCCCTGTGGCAGTGGAGCCATGACAAGGAATAATCTCAAAGCTAGAGCAAGAACACTGAGGTGAAATCCATAAGCTGTCTTCACACACAAAGGTTGGTGAAAATAGAACAATCCCCTTGAAAAGCTGCCAGCAGTCAAGTGAAAAATTCAAGAATGAGACTGATACATGTTTGCTAGGAAAAGATATTACAAATTATGGTTGGTGGATGAGGTTATGACATGGATCAGGCATGATTTCTCCTGGTTAAATCAAGTCTAGTCAAATCGAGGTTATTGTCATGTGCACAAGTACCTGTGTGCACAGGTGCAATGAAAAACTTACTTGCAGCAGCATCACAGGCACATGGCACCAGAGACACAACATTCACAAGAAAAACAAGCATGAATTATACAAAATTATACAAGAAAGAACGCAATTAGAACAAAAAAAAGTCTGTTTTAGTGCAAAATGATCAAAGTGGTCACAGTGTTGCTAAACTGTAGTGATTAGGGCTGTGCTGGTTGGTTCAAGAACCAAATGGTTGAAGGGAAGTAGCTGTTCCCGGACCTGGTGGTGTGGGACTTTAGGTTTCTGTACCTCCTGCCCGATGGGAGCATGAAACTACTTTATGAAACTAGGGCGGC
The DNA here is from genome assembly GCF_009764475.1 of Pristis pectinata. Lineage (NCBI taxonomy): Eukaryota > Metazoa > Chordata > Chondrichthyes > Rhinopristiformes > Pristidae > Pristis > Pristis pectinata. Next base: position 34,740,320 of record NC_067425.1, on the reverse strand, counting down.
ATGGTAGTGTAGCGGTTAGCGTAACGCTATTACAGCGCCAGTGACCCAGGTTCAATTCTCGCTGCTGTCTGTAAGGAGTTTGTACGTTCTCCCCGTGTGTCTGTGTGGGTTTCCTCCGGGTGCTCCGGTTTCCTCCCACATTCCAAAGGCGTACGGTTTAGGAAGTTGTGGGCACGCTATGTTGGCACCGGAAGAGTGGCGACACTTGTGGGCTGCCCCCAGCACGTCCTTAGTAATGCAAAAGGATGCATTTCACTGTGTGTTTCGATGTACATGTGACTAATAAATATCTTATCCTATCTTACTAACAATCTGAAACATTGCCATCATTTTCTACATTGTTTGGCCTTGTATTCTCTCTTGGGAAGTACTGATGTTATGTAATAAATGCTGCATGTTCTAGAGGAAATGGTTACTTTAGACCTATGGTTTCCAAAGCCCTGGTACTTTTCCGCTGTCTTTGCTTTGTCTTTTCCAGATAACCTGACAGAGAATCCTTGGTATAATTTGTCAGCAACTCTAGCATTGTTGTGTCATGTCATTTCTAGGAGGATAGAAGGTTAACCGAGCTGGAGCTTGGTGAACCCAGTTCCAATGGAAGGTCACCAACCTGAACCATTAGCAAAAACGAGCTGCTGGGGGAACTCAGCGGGTCGGGCAGCATCTGTGGAGGGAAATGGACAGTCGATGTTTCGGGTCGAGACCCTTCATCTGGACTGAAAGATAGAGGGGAGAGAGCCGGTATAAAGAGGTGAGGGGGATAGGTGGATCCAGGTGAGGAGAGGTTGATTGTCAGATGGAGCCAGGTGGGAGAGGGAAGGGTGGAGATAGTGACAGAGGCCTGGAGGTGATGGGTGGAGGCAGGCAAAGGGCCGCAGATGATGGAATCTGTTCGGAAAGGAAGGGGAAGAGTGGAACCAGGTAAGGGAGGTGGGAGGTGGGGACGTCAGGTGGGAACAGTGGGTGGGCGCGGACCCAGTGGGAGGAGTGTGTGGGTGATGGGCGGATAGAGTGGATGGGGGAGGGGAAAGAAACTGGGTGATCAAGGGCTGCGGAGGGGGCTGGTTGGAAAGAAGGGTGTGTATGAGAGGACCTGGGGAGATCAGTAGGAGGGAGAAAGGGACAGAGGGGGAGCAGGTTACCTGAAACTGGAGAATTCACTGTTCATGCCATTAGGTTGGAGACTACCCAGGTGGAATATGAAGAGCTGTTCTTCTAGTTTGCACTTGGCCTGAGCCTGGCAGTGGAGGAGGTCACGGATGGACCTGTTGATGTGGGAATGGGAAAGCAAATTAAAAAGTCTCGTAGCCAGGAGTTACAGATGGCCATTGTGGACAGAGCTCAGGTGTTCGGCAAAGCAGTCGCTGAGTCTGCGCTTGGTCTCACCGATGTAGAGAGGGCTACGTTGAGAGCACCGGAAGTAACAAGCAAGGTTGGGGGGAGGTGCAGGTGAATCTCTGCCTCACCCCTGGAAGGGCTCTTTAGGTCCCTGGATGGTGGTGAGGGAGGAGGTGTAGGGATAGGGGAAAGTGCCTGGGGAGAGGGAGGGATTACGTGGGGAGGGATGAGCAAACCAGGGAGAGGCAGAGAGAGTGGTCCCTGCGGAAAGCAGAAAGGGGAGGGGATGATGTGTCCGTTGGTGGGACCATGTTGTAACTGGTGGAAATGGAGAAGGGTGATGTGCTGGATGAGGAGGCTGGTGTGGTGAAAGTTGAGGACCAGGGGAACTCCATCCCTATTCTGTCAGGGGGAGGCAGAAGTGAAATGGAGGAGATGTGGGTGAGGGCTCCATCAATAACAGTGTGGGGGACGCCACATTTCCTGAAAAAGGAGGACGTCTCATATGTCCTGGAATGGAAAGCCTCATCTTGAGAACAGATGCGGTGGAGACGGAGAAACTGAGAGAACAGGATGGCATCCTTACCCGATAGAAATTGGGAGGAGGAGTAGTACAGATAGCTGTGTGGGAGTCGGTGGGTTTATAGTAAATGTCAGTGGATTGTTTGTCTCCTGAGATGAGGCAGAGCGATCAAGAAAGGGGAGAGAGATGTCGGAAATTGTCCAAGTGAATCTGAAAGTGAAGTTGAAATTGATGAGCTCTGCATGGGTGCAGGTGGCCACACCAATGCAGTCATCAATGTAGCAGAGAAAGAGTTGGGGGATGGTGCCAGGGTAGGAACATGGACTGCTCCACATAGCCAACAAAGGGCAGGCATATCTCGGCCCATAGAGTGTCTGTGGTACCTGAACCACGAATTCTGTTTGTCCCTCCACGCCTGCTGCCGAGATCTTTATTTCTCAGAATTTCCTACATTCATTCCTGTGATCCCAATACAAGGCTCTGTGTTGGGAATCAGTTTCCTGTTTCTCTGACAAAGTTTTTCACTCGGTGGAGACACAAGAGACTGCAGATATCGGAAGCTGGAGCAGAAAACGAGTTCCTGGAGGGAAATGGACAGTCAACATTTCGGGTCGAGACCCTTCATCGACGCTGGTACCTCACTGGCAATCTCCCCTCTGTCTTTCAATCCAGAGGAAGGGTCTCGACCCGAAACGTCGACTGTCCATTTCCCTCTACAGATGCTGCCCGACCCGCTGAGGTCCTTCAGCACTTTGTTTTCACTCAGTGGCAGCTCTGAACTTTGTTGTCCTACTGCTACCAATGCACCTCCCTGCTGCTGCTTTCCTCCTGCTTCCTTTTTCAATGACTCTGTCCTTCCCAATGCTTTGCTGCATCTGTTGGTATGCACCACTTTGCAATGAGGCTAGCAAATGCGTACTAGCCTCCTCAAGCAACCTAAAGCTGGCTTGATTCTCCATATCTCCTCAGCAGCACACCTACTGAAACTGTCCGCAAAATAGTCTGAGGACACATACTCGCTCCTCCCTCTTCTCCAAACTTGGGGATTAGATCATGAGTAATCCAAGCTGATTCTACTCTAACTACAACTTAAATTCAGGAGAAACAAAGGACTGCAGATGCTGGAATCTAAATGAAAAACACGATGATACTGGAGGAATCAGCGGGCCAGGCAGCATCCGTGGAGAAGAGCAGCGGTCAACGCTCTTTTGTTCTACCTTTTTTTTCCTCTCTCTCTTTACCTTTGACCCATCCCCCGGTGGATCTGCTCTGCCCTCCTCCCCCACACCTGCCCATCACTATCTCTTACCTGCATCTACCTATCACCACCCTGTGCCCACCCCGCCTCCTCTCTTTTGTCCACCTATCACTGCTCTGCTTTTCCCTCCTATACATTGGGCTTCCCCTTTTCCTATCTTCAGTCCTGGAGAAGGGTCCTGACCCGAAATGTTGACCGCCTGCTTTTCTCCACGGATGCTGCCTGGCCTGCTGAGTTTCTCCAGCATCGTCATGTTTTTCACAACTTAAATTCATCCTAACATGGACTTAGATTCTTTCATTATAAATGCTGAGGAGGGAATGCATTATCAGGACATATCCATTGTAATATAAATAGGACAACTTGCACTGAATTTCTACTGGGTCTGTTCATGTACTGGACTAGGTGCTGCTCAGGACCTGAGATCCTTAATTGCATCCCTAGGGTTTCGACCCGAAACGTCGACAATTCCTTTCCTCCCACGGATGCTGCTCGACCTGCTGAGTTCCTCCAGCAGATAGTTTGTTGCTCCAGATTCCAGCATCTGCAGTCGCTTGCATCTCCTCTCTAGCTCAGTTAGGCAACTTGGTTGGCACGGACAAGTTGGGCTGTGCTGTATAGCTCTATGACATCCAATAGTTGGGAAAAGCTGCCAGTCCGGCACCACCAGCATCCTGAGTGTGTCAGATTATCAGAGTTTTACTGTACAACAATGCAACTGCAGTTTAGCCAAGCTCCAGATACAATGCAATCTCAGAGTGTTTGTATTTCTGAAATTCCTGATACAAAAAGTAAAGCCTTCTTTATGGATGTTTCCTTGCTCCACTTCTTTCCACGATCTAACTAACTGCACAAGGGGGACTGTGCTTTTTCACTCATTTAAAATCTCATAACTTAAGCTCAACTTGTTTCCCCATATTCTTAACTCACGTGTCTCTTCACTGAGTCTACCACCCATCTGACCTCTCCCTACTGTCTTCCTGTAGTTTGAAAGCCACTGAAATTAGAATTCAAGATCTTGGGCCAAGATTTGGGTGGGTTGCTTTATACGAGCTGCCTACTATTGTGGTGTGTGCTTCCTTTGCCTGTGATGCAGACAGTCATAAAGCAAGAAATAGTTCAGAAACCAGATGCTTGGATTCATTATTTTTCTTTACCACTTAACCCTGGGGATCAATTCACAGTCCAAAAAGGGGTTGGCTGCTGATGGTATATAAGGCCCTTGAGGTGGTTCATTAATGCACTGTCCTTTCATGTATGGGTTTGGACTCTGGCTCAAGCTGAGGGCATTCCCCATGTTAATGGTGGGCGCAAGTTCTACCTGTGGCTGGACAGGGCTTAGAGTAATGTAGCGGTTAGTGCAATGCTATTACAGCGCCAGTGACCCAGGTTCAATTCCAGCCACTGTCTGTAAGAAGTTTGTACCTTCTCCCCGTGTCTGCGTGGGTTTCCTCTGGGTGCTCCGGTTTCCTCCCACATTCCAAAAGATGTACAGGTTAAGAAGTTGTGGGCATGCCATGTTGGCTCCGGAAGCATGGCGACACTTGTGGGCTGCCCCAGAACACCCTATGCATTTCACATTTCACTTACAGAGATTTATAAAATTGAAAGGTAAAAATAGGATAGATGGTCAGAATCATTGTCCCCGGGCAGGGAAGTCTAGGACTAGAGGGTACAGGTTGAAAGTAAGGGGTAAAAATTTAAAAGAGGGGTAAGTTTTTCGCACAGGGAGTGTTGAATATCTGGAAAGAGCTGCTAAAAGAGGTGGTAGAGGCAGATACAACTACAAAATTTAAAAAAATGTTTGGACAGGTACATAAATAGGAAAGGCACAGAGGGATACAGGCCAAATGTAGGCAAATGGTATTAGCATAGATAGGCATCACAGCCAGCATGGACAGGATGGGCCAAAAGGGCCCGCTTCTGTGCTGTATGATTCTATGATTCTAAGGATTAAGCAGAACATTGAGCTGCTTTCCCTCTCACTTACCAATGGCACTCACAGATCAATATTGCCTTTATCAATACCTTAGAGCTCTTCATTAGCAAATGGCCCCATGTTCTTAATAGCTGCAAGCTCAGAGCTATTAGTCTGGTATTATGGCCTATTTAAGCAGCAGTGTTTAACATATGGCAAATAACCAGTCCTCTCTTTGGCACAGAGAGGACAAATACATCTGGGCAGGGAGAAATCAGCTGAATTACAGCTTTCCAAAATACATTCACATTACCTTTAATGGCACATTCAATTAAGTGGGAGTCTGGCAGAGTGAATTGCTCATATTCTACAGAATGTGAATTATTTCCCTGATAGAAACAACCGTATGAAAAACATTTTGTCTCAGAATGGTGTCCCTTTGGTGATGTTATATTGCTTCCAATGGTAGAAATCTCCACAGACAGAAAACGCTGAATGAAAGTCATAGATATTGCCTCAGGCAACAGCAAGACATCTTATGGCCCTTTGAATGCGAGCCATATTCTTGGCAAACTGCTTTCCAAGGAAAAGTTGAATGGCTGGCCTTCCCGTCGTCATGGTTAAAGTAACCAGGCAACAGTACAACACAGGAACAGGCTGAAGTAATTTAACTAGTAAATAAACTCCTAAATAAACTAATCCCTTCTGCCTACACAAGGTCCATTTCCCTCCATTATCTAAGAACCTCTTAAATGTCTCTATCATATCTGCCTCCACCACCACCCCTGGCAGTACATTCCAGACACCCACCACTCTCTGTGTAAAGAAATTTGCCCCGGACATCTCCTTTGAACTTACCCCCTCTCACCTTAAATGCATACCCTGTAGTACTAGACATTTCAACCCTGGGAAGAAGATAATAGCTGTCTATGCCTCTCATTATCTATCTTCTATCAGGTCTTCCCTCAACCTCCGCCACTCCAGAGAAAACAAACCCAGTTTGTCCAACCTCTCCTTATATCACATGCCCTCTAATCCAGGCAGCATCCTGGTAAACCTCTTCTGCACCCTCTCCAAAGCCTCCACATCCTTTCTATAGCGGGGCGACCAGAATTGAATGCAATACTCCAGATGCGGCTTAACCAGAGTTTTATAAAGCTGCAACATGGTTTCCTGATTCTTGAACTCAAGAGTCTGAGGGTGACTACTGGGGGGATCTTTGTTGATTTTTTATCAGTTGCACTTCTGCTCAGAGGTAAACTTTGAAACATCCACTTGACAAAGGGCTGTTTGCCTCTGAATAACTGCTGTGGCTTATTGTTCAGCGCTCTTAGTTCTGAGTCACAGGGTTGGTGGTTGTGGACCTCTCCTGTCTCACAGGTACACAATCCAGTGTTGCAGTTAAAGGTACCAATTTACAGATGAGCCATTGATCTAAACTCCTGCCTGCTTTCCCTTATAAAAGATCACGTGGTACTATTTGATAATGTGCAAACGCCTTCTTCTCTTTAACCTTTACTCCTCAATCAATATCACTAAAGCAGTTTGATTATTATCTCATTGTTATTAGTGAGTTCTTGTTGTGTGAAGATTGGCTATTGTCTTTCCTGAGAGCCGTGAGTGCAGTTCAGAAGGACTTCTTTGGTTGTGAAGTCCGAGCTAATGTAAGGACATAAGAAATAGGAGCATCAGGAGATCACACAGACACTCAAAGCTGCTCCTCCACTCAGTAAGAACAAGACTGATCTGCGGAACTTTGGCCGACACTCCCACCTTGATTATCCCATGTGCCAAAATCTTTCTTATCCTTGAATATGGCTCAGTGTCCCCAGCACTCTGGGATATAGAATTCCAAAGAGTTACAATCCTCAGACAAGAAATTCCTGCCTCATCTTAAGTGACAGACCCTTTATCCTAAAACAAAACCTCCCATTTCTAGATTCCAACTCCCTGCCACAAGGGGGGCATGTTCACAGCATTGAACTGTCAAACCCTCTTGTGTTTCAGTCAGATTGCTTCTCATTCTTTTGAACTTCGCAGAGCACAGGCCCTTTCTGCTCAATTCTTCCTCATAAGCCTATAGGAGAGGATCTACCTTAAAGGGGACCTACCTGAGTCAGATTTCTGGTGCTGTCTTTGGACCCACTCAGACAAGACCCCTTTAAGTCACACAGATACAGGCTTCACCTCGCTTGAGAAACTCTGACAACATGTAGGCACAACTTTCAGTTATGAATTTCATTGCAGTTGGATGCACAGCACACAGAAGGTAGATGAACACTTAAATCACCAAAGTATAGAAGGCTACGGACCAAATGCTGGCACGTGGGATTGGTACAGATGGGTACTTGATGGTCAGCATGGACACGATGGGGCGAAGGGCCTGTTTGTGCACTGTACAACTCTGAGCCAATGACAGAAACAGGATGGCATACAATCCAATAAAATTTCAGTTGATGTAAAGATCGTGTTTGTTCCTGAGACTGGCAGGGTGATAATTCTCTCATCTCAGCATATTTAGAATTTAAATTGAGTTGTGGAAAAAAAATCTGTAAGTACAAAGCTGATGTAAAACTGTCCCAGTGAAATTGTCATATTGTCAAAATAATCCATTTGGTTATCTTAATGCCTTTAGGGACCGAAGCTAGACCTCTTTACTTTGTTTTGGCTTTGTATTGTTACCAACCTGGTTGACTTCAATTGCCTCAAGCTGACTGTGGTCGACATTTATCCTGCAAATGGGTAGCTTTGCAGATTGGTTGACCCATTTGCATCCCTATTGCCATCCCCTTAGAATCTGAGGTGTTGGTACCAGGGTATTTGGGTTGGGTGGGCATATAACATCTTCCCTGGACCAACCCCACAGTTCCACCTCCTGGAGCAGTGGCAGTGGAGTGGCAGCGATGGACTGCTTTGACTGCCAGTTAGATCAGGGATGTGGCTTAACCTACTGCCAAATTATGGATGGGGCACTGTGGGCAGGCTTTGCTCCGTTGCATTGGGAAGGATTCAGCCTGCAGTCCCTAGAAGTTCCTGCTGGGAGGATCTCTATGAGGCAAGTTTCAATGTACAGTGTTTCTGAAGTCAGAAAACAACGTAGGGAGTGGGAAGCCCACACCGATGTTATACAGGGCAGCCAGTTTCCCGAGCTCTCTCCCTCACCCACTCTTTCCCTTTGTGTCCTGGAACACTGCACATCTGCCTGCTTTAGCTACTGACTATTCCAGCTCCTTGCCAAGTGCCAGCCCAGGTGATGGTTCAAGGGGAATCACAGAAGTACACTCTTAAACAGGGATGACAGGGAACTAGAGAGGAACAAGAATCCTGACGCCCTTAACCTCCCCGACAATTACGGTCATGGTCGGAGAGCCTGCATGTGGCAATGGCCTGGGAATTATTGTAGAGGAGGTGTACAACGCCCAGGCTAGAAGGCAGGGAAAATGGGAGCTATTCTAAAGGCTAGAGGCTTGAGTTGTTCAATGAACCATCTGCACTGAATGGCCCAGAGGCAAAATAAGTCTGTTCCAGGCTGGCAAATATAAACATCAGCTGGAAACATAAACTCCTGTGTCAGCTGTGGCTCAGTGGGTAGCACTCTTGGTTCTGAGTCAGTTTGTGGTTGTGAGATTTGAATGCCCGAAGTATAGGCTGACACACCAGTACCGTCTTCTCAATGAGACATAAAACCAAGGCTCTGTCTGCTCCTTTCAGGAGTTGTAACCTTTCCCATGTACAAGTTGTAAGAAGAGTCAGGGAGCTGTTAAATGTGTTGATCCTTTAATTGATATCAAAGATATGACCTGATCATTGGAGTTTGTGGGAGCTTGCTTGTGTGTGTATTGTCCATCACAACAGTGCTGGAAGAAACATGCCAGGAACTGCATTTTTAGGGAACTTTGCTGCCTAGAAAGCTTTTGGGACATCCTACAGTTATGAAGGGCACTATATAAATGCAACTCTTTCCTTTAGTATTTGCAGAAGGGAGGGTAATTCAGTCTGAATCAATTATCTTCCTTTGGATACCAGTAGTGGAAGGAATATGTTGCTGCATACGTCACTTATACAGGAGTCTCAAACTAACTAATTGCCCCTCGTTAAAAAACAGCTAACTCAACGTAGACTGGAAATTGCACTGGTGACCTTGATATTCTGGGTGGGTTCTTAAAGTAAGGCTGCATATTCACCCATCAGGTCAAACCACAGGAACACAACTAATGGTAACTTGGAAAAGCTTGGGTGTTGAGTGAAATGATGACATGATTCACTGCACCCAAGGAAAAGTGCTTATTTTTAGCCCTCTTGTTGAAGAGTTAAGGAAAGAATTATACTAATAAGTGCCTAGAAATGGCTGACTTGGATATGATGGCATTGAAAACAAACTGAAAGTATAGAGCCATTTTAAGGCACTGTGCTACTCTTTAATCAGTGTTTGTCTAAACTAGTGTATCATTAGAAGGTAACTATTAACTTAACTTGACAGGCAGATTTCCAAGTACTTAGCACTTTGTGATGTTGCCAATATTTTGTACACAATGAAAAGACACATAAAAATAAGAAAAAAACAAGCGAATTGTGAATGTTAACTCCACAATCAGGCTAGAAAACGATCTGCATGGTCTGTCCAAGCCGATATCATTGCAGTGTTCCGTTAAAGTGCACCCCTAACGCGTAGAACTTTAACTCGTTTGCACTACCCTGCCCAAACTTGAGCTGGATATTGTCGATCCATTCCCGCACTTACCTCTTTAGGGATGCTGCCCTTCGCCCCCTTGCTCTCTGCTGTATGCAGATGAATTATGGAGTAGTACAGCGAGGAGACCATTTCATCCCACAACTTCCAAAGTCAAAGTCAAAGTCAAGGTCGAGTTTATTGTCATCTGCACAAGTACATGCGTGCACAGATGCAATGAAAAACTTACACATTGCATCATGTAAGCAGCATCCATGAGAAAAATATAAATTAAACATAAATTATATACAATTTTTATAAGATTAGAACAAAAAAAAGTCCATTTAATTCAGACTCAAAGTGTGATCAGCTGAATCATGTTACAAACACAAACTTCCAGAAGTGCAGTGCCTTGCACTAACTAACTCCTTACTGAAACCATGTTGGTACTTTGTCTGGGTTTGGTGTAACTTCATGGCTTTTGCAGTGTCTGGGCTAGAAATTCTTTTGGATAATTGATGCAACAGTTTTATGTGCAATGTGAAAGAACTTAATGCAAAACCAAATTGTTAAACACGTTGCAAACTTCTCAAAATTTCCTTCCATGTCCTCTGTGCATGGGTGCTATTTGTGTGGAGCTACCGAGCCTATGTAGCAACATCAAGCAGTAGGAGACTTAATCATATGTGAAAGGTTAACTGTATTGTTTAGTATTGTCATATACCAAGATACTGTGAAAAGCTTTTGTTTTGCCTGGCATCCAGACAGATCATGACATGCATCATTGCATCAAGGTAGTTCAAAGAGAACAGAATGCAGAATATAGTGTTACAATTACAGAGAAAATGAAGTGCAGGTAGACAAATAAAGTGCAAGGGCCACGATGGGGTAGATTGGGAGATCAAGAGTTCAACATTTCATCTTTTAGCGCATGAGAAGTCTGTTCAAGAATCTTATAAGAGTGGGATAGAAGCTGTCCTTGGGTCTAGTGGGACGTGCTTTCAAGCCTTTGTATCTTCTGCCTGATGGGAGAGAGAAGAGAGAATGTCCGGGATGAGAGGGGTCCTTATGTTACCTGCTTTCCTAAGGCTGCGTGAAGTGTAGACGGAGTCAATGGAGGGGAGGTTGGCTTGTGTGATGGACTGGGCTGTGTTCACAACTCACTGTAATTTCTTGCGGTCTTGAGCAGAGCAGCTGCCCAACCAAGCCGTGATGCATCCAGATAGGATGCTTTCTATGTTACATCTATAAAAATTGACAGGAGTCATCAGGGACACACCGAATTTCCTGGGCCTTCTGAGGCAGTAGAGGCTCTGGTGTGTTTTCTTGGCCTTAGTGTCCACGTGGCTGGACCAGGATGAATTATTGGTGATATTTACACCAAGGGACTGAAGGGTGAGGCCTGCCTCGGTGTTTGTTAAAGGGGACACACTTCCTGGGGAATCTGTGCTGCTGATCTTCTGACTGTGAGGATGTTGCTTGGGATTCACTCAATCCCAACCCCTGTGCTTATTGATGTTGGATTCTTCAATCAGTGATGAGCCCTGCATCATCTGATCATGCGTGCAGCCTCCAATGTTCCTTCCTCTGATTCTGCCTATTCCTTCTGATATCCACTGATTCCAGGCTCATCCTTCCGTGTCCAGGCAGCCACGGTAGCGCAGCGGTTAGCATAACACTATTACAGCACCAGTGACCCAGGTTCAATCCCCGCTGCTGTCTGTGAGGAGTCTGTACGTTCTCCCCGTGTCTGCGTGGGCTTCCTCCGGGCGCTCCGGTTTCCTCCCGCATTCCAAAGACGTACGGGTTAGGAAGTTGTGGGCGCGCTACGTTGGCGCCGGAAGCGTGGCGACACTGGCGGGCTGCCCCCAGCACACTCTACGCAAAAGATGCATTTCACTGTGTGTTTCGATGTACATGTGACTAATAAAGATATCTTATCTTATTTACCACTGTCCCGGATCCTGTCTCAGCCTTGCTGTCTCATGATCCCTGGGCTGATTTTCTCCACTAGCTCAGCGATGTGCCCTTTAACTTTTGCACATCTACTCTGCCACGCATCAAGCATGTCAACCCCACTGCGTGTATCACACCAGCTTAACACACACCTCCTTCATTGCACTAATTATCCAAAAGAAAGCTGAACTGATTTAACACGTTAACACAAATTGCTATTGCTGTCCTGCTTGAACACACCTCTAACACAAGCTTCCTTCACCACACTGCCTAAACACACCCGTAAGCATTAGCCTTCTTCACTGCACCATGCCTCACCTCTTCAACACAACCTTCCTTCACTGCACCCCACCACGACACATTAACTGAATTCTCCGTCACTCTTCTGTACCATTTTGACACACATTTTGAGGTGGAGACGGATTTCCAGGCCAGCGCCTCTAGAAAGATCAACATCCCAGGTGTTTGTTTATCTGTATTGACGTCTTCACATCTCCCAGGGCTCTGTGCTCTTGATTCCACTTTAGGTTATTACCATTTAGCATGGTTGATCCTCCTCATAGCTTCTAACTACTTCACAGTACCATTCCATTTCACCTTCCCCAGCCTATCCAAGTCCTTTACTGTGTTCTTCATTGATCCATTGCTTCAACATTTAGTATCATCTGAAAATTTCAGAACACTGTTCTGTAGCCCCAAGTCCTTCACTAAGATGGATCAAAAACCCCAGTGATCTTGCTGAGCACCACCTCACCCCAGCCCAAGAGCAGCCATCCATGGCTCTCTCCTCACCACTGTCCACGTTGTTCCTGCTGGAAGACTCAGATTACTGGTGGCCTTCTCCATCCCTGTTTGCTCCAATTGCTGCCTCTGTGGCAGGGTTGAGGCCGCGGCAGCAATGATCTCAGTGCGCAAGTGGGAGGAAGGCCCTTTCTCTTGGCCCAGTTGGAACAAAAAGAACACAATTAAAAAGGACACAAATGGAGTCAAAAGGTAAAGGTCTCCACAGCTTCACCAGAACTTGGGGGAGCTTAGAGCTTACCACCAATGGATCAACAGCTTGAGTCATGTACCCAGTTATAGAGACGAGGGTGAATCAATGTTGTAGCCAAACTTGCCCCTCCTGGTGCTGACAGGTCTCAAAACAATGTTTGAGGCCCAACTGCAGATCTTCCACTATTCCTGGCCTTAGATTGGTAATTGGTTATTTGTTGTCACATGTATCAAGATGCAGGGAAATGCCTTTGTTTACATGCCATCCAGGCAGATCACTCCATACATGAGTACATTGAGGTAGAACAAAAGGGAAAAAAACAGTATGTAGAATATCATGTTATAGTTACAGAGAAAGTACAGTGCTGACAGACAAATAAAGGGCAGGAGCCATGATGAGGTAAGTTGAGAGATTAAGTGTTCATCTTTATCGTATGAAAGGTCCATTCAAGAGTCTCATATGAGTGGGATAGAAGCTGTCCTTGAGCCTGGTGGTACATGTTGTCAAGCTTTTGTATCTTCTGCCCGATGGGAGGGGGAGAAGAGAAAATGTCCAGGGTGGGTGGGGTCTTTGATTCTGCCGGCTGCTTTCCCGACGCAGCGGTAAGTGTAGGCAGAGTCCATGGAGGGGAGGCTGGTTTTTCGTGATGGACTGAGCTGTGTCCACAACTCTCTGCAATTTCTTGCGGTCCTGGGCAGAGCAGTTGCCGTATCAAGCTGTGATACATCCAGATAGGATGCTTTCTATGGGTTAGGGTTCTAGGATGATTTGCTGATTCAGGGAATCTTACAGTTAGCAGCAGAAAAAAAATTAGCTTGCAAAATTTCTGGAAATTGAGCTGATGATGCCCCTGTTAGGGAAATAGGGCACTGGGATAATGATGAAAGATTGGCCTTAACAAATGAGGAAATAAACAAAGAATAGGGAAGAAGGGTGAATTTTTTAAAAAAATTTTATTTACAGCGTGGTAACAGGATCTTCCGGCCCAACGAGTCCGCACCACCCATTTTAAACCCAAATTAACCTACCCGTACGTCTTTGCAATATGGGAGGAAACCGGAGCACCCGGAGGAAACCCATGCAGACACGGGGAGAATGTACAAACCCCTTACAGACAACGACGGGAATCGAACCCCGATCGCTGGCGCTGTAATAGCGTCGCGCTAACCGCTACACTACCGTGCTGCCCCATGGGTGAATTCAATCTCAAATCAGCTACAGAGAAAGGAAGAGAAGGACTGGTTAAGCGAGATACAAGGGACATAAAGGAAGAGAGAATTCTTTAAAAATTTAAAATTTGACATTTTAAAATCTCCAACAGCAACTCACTGCCCAAAGGAATGAGACTACACACTTTTAATTGTTCAGTTTTTCTCTTGGCAAGTTTTACCGGCAGTCATTAACAATTTTACATCATTAAAATGTTTTACCTCCCACCCTAGTCATTTTCTGTCGCAATTTCAATAGCCAATTAATGTGCAACTACAGTAATTTCATGGGGAGGTTCAGGGAGATGCTGATCATTACTCTTATGGAGGACCAATGCAAATCAGACAGAGAATTACAATGATAATGGGGTATCTTTCTAGTCACCAGCTGCTGGCCGTTTTACTCATTGTTCCTTTACCGATGTTGTATACCGAAATCTGAGCCCTGGCTATAAAGACAACAACATTGAGTGACAGCAAAATTTCTGCAAATGAAGCATAATTCTGTAGCATTGGAAAGGAACATTTGAGCTCACACTGTTAGTGAAAAAGTATTCAGAAAGATGTTGTTTAAACTGCTCAATCCAAACTGTGGCGCAACAAACCCCTATTTATTTAAAGCTGATAATGTTCATTTCTTTAGTTAGTGCATTTGGAGCTTGTTAACAAAAGTTGACAGAGCTATTTCCAACTGCATTTACATATAACTGATACTTTATTGACTCACCTTTAGAGACCAGCGGCTTTCTAGACAAGTTAGACAAGTTTTGACAGATGCAGAAGTAATGACTGGTTTTTAGATTCCCTGAAATCAGCTGTACACCACAGAAGTTGATTTTAGTTCAGTGACCACTTTCCGTTACATCAGCATGATGCCTCTGCAGTTTTCTACAGCTGGGAGTAGAACTGTTGCATTGCTGCTGGTGGGTCATGTTCTCCTTATCACCCTGCTCCCTGTCACTTTGTGGTTGCTCCTGTTTCTGTACTTGCATCTCTTTCCCCGTTAGGACCTGCTCCTTCCTTGACCTCTGGCACATTAACAAATTCATCTCTTTGTGCTCCTTTCTAACTGCTTCACCCACTCTATGGTGCCTTGGTTGGAAAAGAGCATATTTTTGGATTTTTATTTTAGAAACATAAAAACATAGAAAATAGGAGCCTGCTCTGCTGTTCAATATGATCATAGCTGAATTCATCCAAATGCAGTATCTTGTTCCAACTTTCTCCCCATATCCCCCGATCCTAAGAATATCTGACTCATTCTTGAATGTATCTCATTATTTGGCTTCATCTGCCTTCTGTGCTAGACGATTCCTCTGGATCACCAACCTCCGGGAGAAGAGAATAGATCCATAATTTGCTTGGCCACAAGACGACAGAGAGTAGTGGTGGATGGTTCTTTTTCTGACTGGAGGTCTGTGTTTGGCAGAGATCGGAGTTGGAACTTCTGTTGTTTGTGATACATAAATGACTTGGATGAAGTCTAAGTACCCATTATGAAGCACTTGGATAGGTACATGCAGGGGTGGGGCTTGGAGGGATATGGGCTAAACGCAGGAAATTGGGACTAGCTGGGTGGGCACCGTGGCCAGCATGGCCTGTATCCGTGCTGTATTCTTCTATGATTCTTTGAAAA
Source organism: Pristis pectinata (assembly GCF_009764475.1). Taxonomy (NCBI): domain Eukaryota; kingdom Metazoa; phylum Chordata; class Chondrichthyes; order Rhinopristiformes; family Pristidae; genus Pristis; species Pristis pectinata. Next base: position 34,724,820 of record NC_067425.1, on the reverse strand, counting down.
TGTAGGTGGATGGATGAATAAGTTTTCAGGTAACATGAAAACTAGTGGAGCTCTGGGTAGTGAGGAGGGTTGTCAAAGGATGCATCAGAAAATTTGTGTGGGGAAGTGGGAGATGGAGTATAGTCTGGACAAGTGTTAGGAGATGAATTTTGGGAGGTCAAATGCAAGAGGAAGGTATACAGTGAATGACAGGACCCTTAGGAACATTGATGTACAGAGGGATCTTGAGGTGGAAGTCCATTGCTCCCTGAAAGTGGCAACACAAGTGGTAATTGCCTTCATTGCTACATGCTTGCCTTCATTGGTCAAGTCGTTGATTATAAAAGTTGGCAAGTAATGTTGCAGCTGTACAAAATGTTGGTTAGCCCTCACTTGGAGTATTGTGGAGCCAAAACCAAACTTCTGGAGGAACTCAGTGGGTCGAGCACATCTGTGGAGGCAAAGGGATGGTTGACGTTTCAGGTCGAGATCTCGCATTGGAGTATTGTGCACAGTTCTGGTTGCCAAACTATGGGAAGAATGTGGAGGTTTTGGAGAGGGTGCAGAAGAGGTTTACCAGGGTGTTGCCTGGATAAGAGTGTATTAGCTTTAAATAGAGGTTGGACAAACTTGGATTGTTTCCTCTGGAATGTAGGAGACTGAGGAGTGACCTGATAGAAGTTTGTAAAATATTGAGAGGCATAGATAGGTAGACAGTCAGGAGTCTGTTTCCCAGGGTGGAATGTCAAATACTAGAGAGCACAGGTTGAAGGTGAGAGGGGGAAAGTTTAAAGGAGATTTGCCTTTGCACAGAGAGCGGTGGGTGCCTGGAACGTGCTGCCAGGGGTGGTGGTGGAAGCAGATACGACAGTAATTATTTAAGAGGCCCTTAGACGGACACATGAACAGGCAGGGAATGGAGGGATGTGGACCATGTGCAGGCAGATGGGATCAGTTCGATTCTCATCATGGTGGGCATGGATATTGTGGGCTGAAGGGCCTCTTCCTGTGCTGTGCCTTTCCACATTCTATGTTCTAAAATTGTGAGGCCCATTAGGGTCGGGGGGGTTGAGGTAGTTGGAGAGCCCAGCTCAGTCTAACCCAATCCAATCCAATCCAATCCAGTCCAACCCACCGTACTCCAATCCAATTCAACCCAGCCTATCCCAGCCAACCCCAATTCAGCCCAGCCCAGCCCAATCCAATCCAATCCAATCCTTCCCGGCCAAGCCCGATCCAATCTAATTCATTTGGGGATGAAAGTGGAATCAGGGGACATTGAACGGAGGCAACAGTGGTGTTGATCAGGGTCTCTATGAGCCTCTGGGGTGGCTGCTCTTATCAGCTGCGTCTGTTCACGTTGACAATGACAGAATTGGAGCAGGACATTGGTGGGTAAGTCTTTCAGCTGGTTTTCAGCACCTGAGTTAGGCCGGGGTTAAACTTTCTACTTGAACTTGACCAAGGGGGAGGGGACAGTCCAACTTTGCATTTAAAAAATTACAAAGAGGACTTGTGAGTGGAAAGGCTCAGTTGAATATTGGAGAAAATGTGGGTGGTGCCGTGGCACAGTTAACAGATCCTCTGTCTGACGGTGTCAGAGACCCAGGGTTCAATCCTGACCTCGGGTATTGTCTGTGTGGAGTTTGCAGAGTTCTCCCTGTGACTGCATGGATCCTTTCTGGATGCACTGGCTTCCGCCCACATCCCAAGTTAGAAGTTAATTGGTCACTCCCAGTTGCCCCGAGTGTGTAGGTGAGTGTTGGAATCTGGGAATGTGGGGAGAATATAGATTGGGATTAATGTAGAATGAGTGTAAATGGTCAGCCCTGGGTCAGCAGGCCGAAGGGACTGTTTCTGTGCTGTATCTCTCTATGAGTCTTTAGACAGAGTCTGTAAGTAATTGGCAGATTCAGTCAGGCTGAATTTTGTTTGAGGTGTGTGGGTTCCAAGGAGAGGGCAGTTTGTAGCATCTGATCATTCCAGCCCTCGGAGTGAGAAGCAGGAAAGGTGTACAGATTTGACCTGCTTTCCTTCACGTTCTGCATGTGGCATCCATCCAAAGTGAAAGAAAATACGACATGAACAGTTCCTTACCAAGGCTTGGAAATGAGTAGAGAGGGGAATAATCTGAGGGACAAAGATGTTTCTTTTGCCACTTAAAGTGCAGCTCATTTTGCTTAACTGTGTGTTTGACTTGGGCTGCAGGCCCCCAGGGCTGAACAACTGTGGTCTGCGTTGGGGGCTATTGTCTACCTTATCCACCTTCCCAGCAGTTAGAGCTGTACACAGTACAGTTTATCGTGGTTTTTGTTTATTGGCCATCTCTAGTTTCTCTGAAAAGGTTAGTCTTCTCCAAGAAGACTGCAGTCTACATGGTGTCTCAATGGTGGGATACTGACCTGACGTCAATGATGTAACCTAATGTTAAGAAGTAGCTCTGAGGTGATGGGCTGGCCCCATGATGTTGGTTTTCTGGTGGTGGAGGTAACAGAGGAACGAGGTACAGCTTGGTAACTTTCTGCAATGTGTCCTATAGATTGCACACTCTGTAGCTGCAATGTAGTGACAAGGTCCACAGGTAGAAAGAGCTTCCTGGGCAAGTAAGTGGGAGGCAAATAGCACCGGTGAAGTCTGGTGTAGATGGGTCATTCTGGGATTTCACATGGATTGTGAATGAGGAATCAGAGCTGTTGGTTTTCCTTGTTTGCAAAGCCCGAAGTCATGACATTCTGCCAGGATCAGGAGTAGGACATTTGGCCCTTTGATCCTGCTCTGCCATCAGTCAATGAGCTAGTGCACTGACTCAGCAGGTCAGGCAGCATCTGTGGAGGGAAATGGACTGTCGACTTTCCAGGTCGAGACCCCTTCATCTGCACTGAAAGAGTAGAGGGGACATATCCAGTATAAAGAGGTGAGGGGAGGGGGCGAGGCAAGAGCTGGCCAGTGATAGGTGGATCCAGGTGAGGAGGGGTTGATGGACAGATGGAGTCAGGTGGGGTTGGGGAAAGAAACTAGGTGATGAGGTGGGGGGGGGGGAGAGTTTGCAAAGTAGACCTGAGTGGATCAGAAGGAGAGAGAGAGGGACCAAGGGGGAGCAGGTTACCTGAAATTGGAGAATTCAATGTTCATGCCATATGGTTGTCGACTACCCAGGGGGAGTATGAGGTGCTATTGCTCTAGATTACATTTGCCCTCTCCCTGACAGTGAGGAGGCCGAGGACAGACAGGTCGGTGTGGGAATGGGGAGGGGATTTAAAATGGTGGGCAACTGGGAGCTGCAGAAGGACATTGTGGACAGAGCGCAGGTACTCAGCAAAGCAATCACTAGTCTGCACTTGGTCGCAGTGACGTAGAGGAGGCCACATCGGGAGCACCATGTGCACAAGGTTGGAGGAGGTGCATGTGTGTCTCTTAGATAAGGAGACCAAACCATACACAGTGCCCTACACATCTTGCAGTTCTGGCACAATGTTGCCCAAAGATTAGGGTAGCCCAAGGTGATTGGTTCATATGAAAGAACCTCAAGATGTCCCTAAACATTTCACAGCCAAAGATGCTTCTTTTAGAAGTTCAGTTGTTATTGAGAAAGAAACGTGACAGCCAATTTACACATAGCAAGATCCCACCAACAGTGAGAATACAACCTATTTCCACTGACTCTAGTTGAAGGATTGAGATTGACCTGGGCAGAGAGTAGGCAGTCAGCTACTGAACCATGGCTTATAACAATTTCTCAGAAGCAGATTGCTGCTCCTGTCTCCGTCAGGTGGAACCTCTGGCCTCGATATACCATGTCCTTATGGCCACTCAATTGAGACAGGAGTCTTAGAATTCGGTTCTGAAATATCCAGTGCGTGCACTGTCAGCATTGATTTGTGGGTTATAATTGGGATGTGTAATTTACAGCAAGGCCTGTTATTAGTGGTGTCTAAGTCTCCACGCAGATTGCAGCTGATTTGCCTGCATGCTCCAGTAAGTGTGTGTGTGAGATGTGTGTGTGTGTATATATATATATATATATATATATATATGTGCGTGCATGAGTTTCCTGCCCTATATATTTATTTAAATTTGTGTGTGTATATATATTTACACATATTTACATATATATACACATATTTATACACATAAATATACACATGTATTTTTTTATATATATATATATAATATGAAGGGCAAGAAACTGAGGTTGGAAACTTGTTGAAATGCTGTGCTGTGATCAGATGGTTACCCCTGCTCCTTGTCTTGACTCTCCCTCACTCTTGGGATAATGTATGGCAAGAAGAAATGAATGGGGTAATAGAAACAATTCCTTGTTATACATCTACTGCATTCGGTGCTCCAAGTGTGGCCTCCTCTACATTGGTGAGACCAAACGCAGACTAGGTGACCGTTTTGGAGAACACCTGCGCTCCGTCCGTAACCACGATCTGCATCTCCCCGTTGCCGGTCACTTCAACTTCCCTTCCCACACTATCACTGATATGTCAGTCCTCGGCCTCCTCCACTGCCGGGAGAATTCCAAGCACAAACTGGAGGAACAGCACCTCATTTTCCGTCTTGGAACCTGATGGCATGAATGTTGAATTCTCCCACTTTAAGTAACCCCCCCCCCCGCCTTCCCCACAACCCCCCCCCCCCACCACCATGCTGCTTCTCCTCTTCCCTTTCCTAGCCTTTTTTTCTCTCTTTCTACCTTTGACCCATCTCCCGGTGGACCTGCTCTCCCTCCTCCCCCGCATATATCTATCTCTTACCTGAATCTACCTTACCTTGTGCCCACCCCACCTCCCCTCTTTTGTCCACCTATCACTGCTCTGCTTTTCCCTCCTATATATCGGGCTTCCCCTTTTCCTATCTTCAGTCCTGAAGAAGGGTCCTGACCCGAAACGTTGACCGCCTGCTTTTCTCCGCGGATGCTGCCCGGCCTGCTGAGTTCCTCCAGCATTGTCTTGTTTTTCATTCAGATTCCAGCGTCTGCGGTCCTTTGTTTCCCCTTGTTATATTTTTGTTGAAAGGGAATTGCCTTCAAGTGATCAGGGCATCAGAGTTCTCACAAGGTGTAAGTAGAATAGATGAGCCTGATATCTGAATTTCTCCCCACTGCCTCACTGAATACCATTTCCTCATGCTATTCACACACTTTGTCTCTTTGATGCTTGTCCATTCCTTTACTGCATCAATCTGTTAGATTCTCCTGCTCCCAACTGCTGTCTTGGTTTCTTCTGCCCCATTCCTGATTATATTAAAATGCCTGTCTGATTGGCCCACACCCAAGTAGTAGACTTGTTCCTTATTGTCGTAGATACTGAGCAACCCACTTGAGTTCCTACTGCTCTGTCATGGAGTCATACAGCAACAAGCCCTTCGGCCCACCATGTCCATGCTGACCATCAAGTAACCACTTGCACTGTTCCTATTTATCGCTTGGTCTACAGCCTTCTCCGCATTGGCAATTTAAGGTTTTATCTTGATACTTCTTAAATGCAGGCACTGTAGTGTAGGGTTCAATTCCAGCCGCTGTCTGTAAGGAGTTTGTACGTTCTCCCCGTGACTGTGTGGGTTTCCTCCAGGTGTTCCGGTTTCCTCCCACGTTCCAAAGACGTACGGGTTAGGAAGTTGTGGGCATGCTATGTTGGCGCAGGAAGCATGACGACACTTACGGGCTGCCCCCAGAGCACTCTACGCAAAATGATGCATTTCACTGTGTGTTTCGATGTACATGTGACTAATAAAGATATCTTGTAATCTTATAAATGCTGCAAGAGTAACTACCTCTCCTACTTACTCAGTGAGTGCATTCTCCCCTTCCTCCTTCCTTCTTGGTTTTAAATCATGTCAAATGTTATTCCTTACAGCAGAGTCACAAGGCCAACCCACCTGGTTGTACCTGTTCCTGAATGAACTTTGATTAAGTTACAGATTTGCAAGGTAGAAATACCTCCAAGCAATTTTCCTTCCGCACAGACATCTGCTGAACCCCCAGACTCTGTCTAGCTGGCTGGGAAGGTTATTGTTAGCTATTGGAATGGAGTTGGTGTTGTTTAGAGACACAAATGTATATTGTGGGTTGGAGGCGTGAAAGGAAAGAGGAATATCAACAATTTCCCATATGGTGTTGTTCACACTTGACTGGTTAGGAAAAGGCACCAAGAATTTCTGCAGGTATACAGTTAAGGGCAGCTATTATTGTTATTTTCTCAGGGGTTCTGAAAACCTCCCACCAGAACCATGAATAGAGGTAAGAAGGATCTCACGGCAATTCTCTCACTTGAACGAAGTGTGAGTACAATGTTGTACGAATGAGCTGAGTGTCAGAAAAACAGGGCACACAGAATCCTCACACTGTTAAGTCTGTACCTTATTACTGGCTTGCACAGAAAGGTGACATGTTTGAAACTTGCAAAAACTCCCACAGGGTTTCACAGATGATGTTTTCCCCAGCTGGGCTGTCTAGAGCAGGTCAGCCTTCAAATAAGAGGCTGAACATTCAGGACACAACTGAGAGGAAACCTCTTCACTCAGAAGGCAGAGAACCTTTGTGGAGCCTCAGTTGCCGAGTGTAATCAAGGCAGCGAATGTTGGTGTAGGAAGGATGTGGAGGCATTGGAGAGGGTGCAGAGGAGATTTACCAGGATGCTGCCTGGATTGGAGGGTATTGAATATGAGGAGAGGCTTAAGGTGCTAGGGCTTTATTCACTGGAAAGGAGGAGGATGAGAGGAGACATGATAGAGGTATATAAAATATTGAGAGGAATAGATAGAGTAGACAGTCAGCGCCTCCTTCCCAGGGCACCAATGCTCAAGACGAGAGGTCATGGCTTTAAGGTTATGGGTGGGAGGTTCAGGGGAGATGTCAGAGGGAGGTTTTTCACCCAGAGAGTGGTTGGTGCATGGAATGCACTGCCTGGGGTGGTGGTGGAGGCAGATACATTGAACAGGTTCAAGAGCTTGTTGGATAGGCATATGGAGGAACGTGAGATAGAGGGATATGCGGGAGGAAGGGGTTAAGTAGTGTGAGGGTGGTCTGATGGATGGCACGACACGGTGGGCCGAAGGGCCTGTTTTGTGCTGTACGGTTCTATGGTTCTATGGTTAGGGCAAAGTGATGCTGAAGTCGGAGGTTGGCCATGATCTTATTTAACGGTGGGGCGGGTGCAAGGGCTGTGTGGACTGCTGCTGCTCCTATTTCTTGTGTCCTTAATGTGCTTGAAATTGGTTGCGGTCACTTAAATGCACTTATTGTCTGTGCAGCCTTAGTCATTTTGGTGTTAATGCAAACAAATTTCAAGACCTGGATGTTTGTGGCAAATAATCCTTAACATAGCTAAATGTGGAATGAAGGAAAAATAAGAAATATCATCTATATATCTATATCATTTGAGAATAAGAAGCTGACAGGGATGGCAGAGCGACAACACCTAGGATGCAGGTGAGAAGAATAATTACAAACTGTTTTGCCAGTCAGCAAGCATTAAAGCAATTCAAATAAGGCACTGGCTTGGACTTCATCCTGATGAAGGGTCTCGACCCGAAACGTCGACTGTTTATTTCCCTCCATAGATGCTGCCTGACCTGCTGAGTTCCTCCAGCACTTTTTGTGTGTATTAATTTCAGAAATGGTGTGATTATGGAGTTGTACAGCACAGAAACAGGCCCCCTTGCCCATCATATCCTTGGTGCCTGTCTATACTAATCCCATTAGGTAGCCTTCTAAGCCTTGGCTATTCAAGAGCCTGTCTAGATGCCTATTAAACCTTCTAATTGTATATTCTTCCACCACCTCCTCTGGCAGCACACCCTCTGTGTGGAAAAACTTTACCCTCAGATCTCCTTTAAAACTCCTTCCTCACACTTTAAACCTATGTCTTTTTGTTTTTGATACCCCTGCTATGGAAAAAATACTTTGACGATTCACCCTGTCTATGCCTCTCAGAATGTTATATACCCCTATCAGGTCACCACACAGCCTCCTTTGCTCCAGGGAAAATAAACCCAGCCTATACAATCTCTCCTTGTAACTAAAGTCCTCCAATTCAGGTGGGCTTTCACATCTTGGTGAATTACCTCAGCACCCTCTCCAACGCATCCACATCCCTTCTACAGTGTGGAAGCCGGAACTACACACAATAATCCAAGTGTGGTCCAACCAATGTTTTGTAAAGTTCTAACGTAATATTCCAATTCTTTTATGTTAAATGTGTTTTGAATTCTTGTAAGGCTGTACCTACTGTTCATAGTTCCTGTTTCCATTTATTAGTTGAAACAAAAGAGAATGCAGGTACAGAACCAAAAGATGGCAGCTAACATCTTGAGATTTCAGTTCAGAAAACATTTAGAAAGAAGCTCTTAGAGCTCCATAAATTGTAAATAGGTTGGATGGCGTAATTGGTGAAGGGAATATTTTCACTGTGGATGAATCCAAAGATGAGGGCCATAAATAAGAACAAAATGCTACCACTAAATCAAACAGGGAAATCAAATCAGGGTTAGAGTGAGGAACTCACTGCCACAGGAAATGGTTGAGACAAGTAGCATGTATATTTTAACGAGGAAACTAGAGAGTACATGAGAGAAAGTTACACTGAAAAGTTGAGATGAAATAGATGGAATGGGAAGATACATATAAATGCCAACATAGGCTGTTGGGCCGAATGGCCATCTCCTGTGCTGCATTTTCTGTGGATATTGCTGCCAAAGAAAAGCATCAGGGCTGCAAAACAATTCTAATTTATACTTGTAATTTTAATTACACTGTTAATCAGTAATAGAATACCAGTATTTTTAAGTGGAATGCCCTTAAATTTAAATGGTCAAATGGAAAATACTTTGCCTTTATAATCTCTAATAATATGGTTATTGACTCTCATTGCTAAAGCCTTCTAACCTCCTCTTGGAGTTGTGCATTCCTCCAATTTCAGCCTGATGTGCACCCCCAAGGTCCTTCACCCCAAAGTTCCCATCTGTGTGGTCCATCATTAAGTAGCTAGGAGCACTCACCACTTTTGTTACATTTAATGAATTGTTTCCTGGATGAAGTATTTCACGGAGCTCGGAGAAAATGTCATGTAGCCCACATAGGTGGGCCTGAGCTTTGATTTTGGTTTGACTGCTCCTGGCTCTTAACCTGTTCTGGATATTGGTGACTGAGTTGGACAAATCATTTTCAGAGCGATGTGTGTCTGCACCAGGTTGAGGTGACCCAGTCTCCACCAGAACCTATACCTGGCACATTACCAATCCAGTAGCCAGCGTAAGGCTGACATGTCAAGCTGATCTTGGCTTTCAGTCAGAGGTCAAGCTGGGTATCTGACCTAGGATCTTGTCCCATAGAGATGTCTGCCCTTCACTTCCTCTCACTCTGTACATCTTTCTCTCCCTCTTCCCTCCCTGCCTCTTTCTCTGCCTATGTCTCTCTCCAACACCTCCCCCCCCCCACCCTTCTCTGTCTGCCTCTCTCTTTCCCTCTCTGCTACCTTTAGCCATATAGAACCATAGAACCATACAGCACAAAACAGGCCCTTCGGCCCACTATGTTGTGCCGTCCATCAAACCACCCTCACACTATCTAACCCTTTCCTTCCGCATATCCCTCTACCTCACATTCCTCCATGTGCCTATCCAACAAACTCTTGAACCTGTCCAATGTATCTGCCTCCACCACCACCCCAGGCAGTGCATTCCATGCACCAGCAACTCTCTGGGTGAAAAACCTCCCCCTGACATCTCCCCTGAACCTCCCACCCATAACCTTAAAGCCATGCCCTCTTGTATTGAGCATTGGTGCCCTGGGAATCACCAGACTGGATGTGAAATGACACATTGACAGGTTGCTGTCTTCGTTCCTGGGCCCTACAGATGACGTGGGCTAAAGGGGTAGCACTTAGGGGGCATTGGAGGTAGGGTGGGTAATTGAGAGTGGGATCTGAAGGTGTTGCACAGGCAGCTGCAGTTTCCAAAGCAATTGGGTGTTCCAAGGGTGGGGGGGGGGGGGGGGGGGGGGAGCTGGGGTGTAGTTGGGGATGGTTGCCAATCCAAGGTTATAGTTGAAGAGGAGAGCATCTGAACCTGAAACAGCAATGGGAGGAGTGTGTGGAGTGAGGGGTAAGAAGGTGGGGGGCTGTTGTCAGACATCCAAGACACCCCCTTGCCAGTGAGGGTATTGTGCACCGCATTATTTACTTTTATGAACTTTAAAAATTATGATTCACTTTTTTAATCCTGTTTAATAATCACATTTAATGTATTACAATTTAAAGCTTTTGTTTTGTGATTGTGTGCAGTGGTGTGCATCAGCAATGGATGTGGATCATTGGCCCAGACGGGGAGGGGTGTTGTCCAGCTAAACACTGAAACCCTTTTGCTTGCAATACCTCTCTGAGTCGATTAAATGTGATCTCTCAATGTGCTTTGGTAATAACACAGATCAAAATATTCATCTATCATTGACTAGACACTATGGAGAAATAGTTTCAAGGCAACCATTTACCTTCAGGTTTAACGATGTCTGTGGGAAAGGTTGGCATTCAAGGATTTGGTTCAGACTGAACACCACTATTTCCCTGTAACTCACCTTCTACAACAAAACACTCCACTAATCTATTTTTCCTGCCCATGGAGATATTTACATTTCCTCTCATTAAGTCCTGCCCGCTGCCTTCTTGCTCAATCGCTTAACTTGTTAATATCTCTCTGCAGCCCCTTTGACTTTTCCTCATAGATTTTCCCACCTTGCTTTGTAGCATCAGCAGTCTTGGATACGTTATACCAGGTCCCCTTTTTTTAATCGTTCATGTAGATCGTGACCAGCTTAAACCCAGCCAGTGATGCTAGCAGTAAGCAACTAGTGAAGAGTACCACTCCCAAAATGACTGACTTCCTACTGTCCGTGTTCTGTCCATTAACTAATCCTCATTCCATACAAATCAATTTCCCTCAATTTCATGAGTCTTAATTTTTGTATAACCTATGCGGCAACAATTTTTAAATACTTGCAAGCTCCAAAAAATCTAGCAGATGTGTCGAAAGTGATCTCCTTTTTCTAAGTCATAGGGTCACCCAGCACGGGAGCAGGCCCTTTGGCCCATCTGGTCCATGCTGACCAAGGTTTCCATCTAAGCTAGTCCCATTTGCCCGTGTTTCATTCGTATCCCTCTAAACCTTTCTTATCCATGTATGTTTTAAATGTTGTTAATGTACCTGCCTCAGCCATTTCCTCCGGCAGGTTGTTTCAGATTCTGACCACCCTCTGGGTAAAAAAAGTTGCCCCTCAGGTTCCAATTAAATCTTTCCCCTCTCACCCTAAACCTATGTCCTCCAGTTCTTGATTTCCCCAGCCCTGGGAAAAAGACTGTGCATACTGACCCTATCTATACCCCTCATGATTTTATACACCCCTGTAAGATCACCCCTCTTCTATGCTTCAATGAAAAAAGTCCCTACCTGCTATGTGATTCATTGGGAATCTGCTGCCAGCCCAGTTTAACTGAAGCCCTTTTCAACTGAATCTGTTCTTAAGGAATTCAGTTAATTGCATCTACATTTGCATGCACTTAGTTTTATCTTTCATTTATTGAGCATATTCAAGATGGAGGTTGATAGATTTTTAGACAACAGATGGGGGGGGGCATAGTACAGGAAAGTGATGCTGAGTTAGAAGATCACCTATGGTCTTATTGAATGGCAGAGCAGGTTTGAAGGGCTGAATGGCCTCGCCCTGCATCTCTCTCTCTCTCAGGTCCTTTCTTCCTCTGGCTGGGATGCAGGCTGCCTGATTCCTCTGGCTGGGTGGAACTACACCAGTGATTTAGCTGAGGGTACCAAATCTCTGATGATACAAAACCAGATGGGGTTGTGAGTAGGGAGGAGGATGTAAAAAGGCTTCAGGGAGATATGGACAAGCTGAGAGTGTGGGAGATGGAATATGTTGTGGAAAAACGTGAGGTCATCCACTTGGTGCACTTAACAGAGAAGCAGAGTATTTTTTTAAGTGGTGAGAGATTGGTAAATGTTGATACTTAAAGGTGTGCTTGCACACTGAGAGCCATAATGAAGGTGCTGGAAGTTAGGGCAAACAACATGTTGGTTTTTATTGTGGGAAGGTTGAGTGCAGCAGTAGAGAGGTCTTCTTGCAATTATGTAGGTCCCTGCTGAGATCTGTATCAGGAGTATTGTGTACAAATTTAGTCACCTTACAAAAACAGAGTTCAGCAGAGATTCAGCAGAATGGTTCCAAGGATGGTGGGGTTGCCATATGAAGAGTGATTGAATAGACTAGAACTATATTCTCTGTAGGTTAAAACAATAGGAGATGATCACATTGAAACTTACAAAATTCTCAGAGGGATTGACAGCTGAGGAGTGCTGAGCCATGGGTCACAATCTTAGGAAAGGAGGCAGGCCATTTAAGATTGAGATGAGAAGAAATGTACTTACTCCGAGGATGGTGAATCTTTGGAATTCTCTTGCCCCAGAGAGCTGTGGAGGCTCAGTATGAGTTCGTTCATAAATTGGTAAATTGGTTTATTATTGTCACATGTACAGTGAAAAACTGTCTTGCCTGGCATCTATACCGATCATTTTGTCACGTCAGTACACTGAGGTAGTACAAGGGAGAAGCAATAACAGAATGCAGAATAAAGTGTTACAGTTACAGAGAAAGTGCAGGCAGACAATAAGGTGCAATGTCATAACGAGGTGGATGGTGAGGTCATGAGTCCATCTTATTGTACAAGGGGGCCGTTCAATAGTTTGGGGCAGCCACGGTAGCGCAGCGGTTAGCGTAACGCTATTACAGTGCCAGCGAACCAGGATCAATTCCGGCCACTGTCTGTAAGGAGTTTGTACGTTCTCCCCATGTCTGCGTGGGTTTCCTCCGGGTGCTCCGGTTTCCTCCCACATTCCAAAGGCGTATGGGTTAGGAAGTTGTGGGCATGCTATGTAGGTGCCGGAAGCGTGGTGACACTTGCGGGCTGCCCCCAGAACACTCTACGCAAAAGGTGCATTTCACTGTGTGTTTTGATGTACATGTGACTAATAAAGATATCTTATCTTATAACAGCAGGATAGAAGCTGTCCTTGAGCCTGGTAGTATGTGCTTTCAGGTTTTTGTATCTTCTGCCAGATGGGAGGGGGGAGGAGAGAGAATGTCCAGGGTGGCTGGGGTCTCTGATTATGCTGTCCGCTTTACTGAGGTAGCGAGAGGTATAGACAGAGTCTGTGGAGGGGAAGCTGGTTTTTGTGATATGCTGAGCTCTGCAGTTTTTTGCAGTCTCGGGCAAACCAGTTGCCATTCCAAGCTGTGATGCATCCAGGTAGGATGCTTCCAATGGGGCATCTATAAAAATTGGTGAGGGGCAATGGGGACATGGCGAATTTCTTTAGCCTCCTGTGGAAGTAGAGGCGCTGGTGAGATTTCTTGGCCGTGGCATCTACGTGGTTGGACCAGGATAGACTATTGGTGATGTTCACTGTTAGGAACTTGAAGTTCTCAACCCCCTCGATCTCTCAGCACTTCATAACACAGGTCAAAGATTGCTGGATGTTAAGAGAACAAGGGGAATGGAGATAGTGCAGAAAAATGGTGTAAAAGAGGTCATGATCTGGTGCATGAAGGAACAAGCTCGAAGGGTGAGATATCTATTCCTGCTCCAACTCTTATGTTCATTGGTTCTTGCAACCCTTGCTTAAAGAGCCTATTCTGAACTGCCCACAATGCAAATAAATACCTCCTCAAGAAGGCGACTAAAACTAGACTGTGGTTTAGTCTCACCAATGCCCCCATGGATTTCCCTTTGCATTCTCTTTTTATATCCTCCTCACAATGTGTGAGGAACCTCATTTTAATTTTCTGGTGATGCCCCCCTTTGTTTCTGAGATGTTATGCCCTGCCTCTTGAAAATATGTGTGACATGTAAAGCGGATATTGTGGAACATTCGGGTCAGGAGAGCTGCTGTTACATCACAGATTATCGCCATCTCTTTTGTAGGTTCATCAACGGTCACGAAGTGAGGCAAGGACTCCATCATCGTGCCTGTGCCAGAGATCTTCAGCTGAAGTAGCCACTTGAATTGTTGGCCTGAAGGAGACATTTATCCAAATTCTAGGATTTCAGATGATAATTTTCAAGTTAATTAAGAACACTGGCAGCAAAGTTTTATACAACTGAAGGCAACGTTTTCTGCAAGGCTTTTCGGAAAATATTTTTCACCTTTCCATTTGTCACTCTTCACCTTCCTTTTCTGTGTAACAAACTGAGCTGGTGTGGATCCAGTTTCTCGGTGGTCGGTGCTCTGTGTAGCTAGCAGAGCTAGTGTTTATTGCCCATTGCTGATCGTCCTTGAAGGTGTTGTTGAGTCACCTTTTTGAATTGCTGTTGTGATTGTGATGAATGCCCTCTGGTAGAGTTTTTGCGTAGGAAGTTCCTGGAATTATCCTCTACTGCTGAAAATTGTTTCATTTGTAACAAGTTCTTCTGCCTTGAAACAAAATCATTTGAACAAAGCACCATGAACCACTTAGTGTCTGCTTGCTTAGAAGAGCCTTGACTGCATGTATGGAAAGTGAGACTAGCATTATACAAACTCTTTTATAGATTTCAGGATGTCCCAAAACACTTTATTCAATTAACTATTTCTGAAGTGTAGCCACTGTTGTAACAGTGATATGCTGCATTATATTTGCCCCTCTGTAAAGCCACACAAAACAGCAGCGAGATGATCACAGACAAATAATGTGCCTTTTTTCTAATCAGCTAAAGAATATGTACTGGCCAGGATCTCGGATGAGTGCTACGAAACCTTTATGTCCAGTTGTTGGAGCATTCATTTTGAACTTCTCATCCAGAGGAGGCCGAAGTTGTTTAACTTTGGGACTTGGTTGTCCAGTTCTCCCAAGTCAAATAACAAAGTTAAAACTCTCTCTGTCTTTAACAGTCTGTCCTTTGCCACATCCCTCTCAAGAGCTACTGAGGCTCTCCACAGGTGCCATTCCAATCCCCATACCCCTACTCCATGTTTGTACCTGGGCATTGAGCAGAAGGACCTTGTTTGACAAAGTGGGCATTATGGCAGAAGCAGCTCTTCCCATCACCCTAAGACCAAAGCCCTCCACTTTCCCAGTGAGGTCAGTAGATAACACATTTATCTTTAGCCAATTCACCTCCTGGCCCAAGGGTTCGGAGAACTGGAGCCACTTACACCAAATCCACAAAATTTGCACCAACTGCACTTTGAACTTTGGGCTTAGTCAATGTAACTTCAGGGAGAGGATTTATCCTCTGTGCCAGTGAATAGGATTTTTAGTTTATTTCACCATGACAAGTTAAACTGCAAATCTTTGTCAGAATTTTATAATTGCTTTTATCTTCGGATTTGCTGTTATAATGATTCCTTTGGAGTGAAAATCAATAGAGCTCTACATCCATTGAAACTCCTGTTGTTTGTCATTTTTAATATTCAGACTATTGTTTGAATCCACATACAACACAGCTGCCAACCAGTTTAAGGAACTGTGTTGGGAATGTATATGCAGACAAAGGAAAGGGAAATCCGGAATTATTCTCATCAGGGATGTCGACTTGTAGCTTCTCATATGAAACAAACCTTTGGGAAACTGGTACAAACAGAACAAACGTGACTTTGGCAGCCCAGGATAAACCCAGCTAGGATCGATATGGTTCAGGTCTCTTTTCTCCTCTTGGCTGTGTTTGGTTTAGTGACTTCCAGCTTTGTCTTCAAGTGGAACTATCTATGATTACAAATATAGAGTGGGAATTAGTTTTCTGAGAGATAGTGCTGAGCAGTGAGAGGGAGTTTTACTGAATGTTTGATCTATGCTCAACTTAACCTGTGTTCTTGGTATGAACAGTTCAGAAATGTCACCATGGCCAGCAGTGAAACCTTTACTTAACTATGCACAAACATTTACTGAGAAGCAGATTTTTCATTAAACAAAACAAAATATGCTTTTCTAATGGTCAGAAAAGCAGGTGATTAATTTCCTGAATGCTCCAGGAAATGTTGCTACATATCCATTCCTGACACACTGTAGGTAAAGTAGTCCCATTTCGTAATTGGTTTATTATTGTCGCATGTACCGAGATACAGTGGAAAAACTTTTTTGCATGCCATCCAGACAGATCATTTCAAAACATAAGTACATCAAGGTAGTACAAAGGGAAAAGCAATAACAGAATGTAAAATATGGTGTTACTGTTATAGAGAAAGAGCAGTGCAGGTAGACTATAAGGTGCAAGGGCTACTGTCCAGCAGCTCCAGCAACCCTGGTTTGAACCTGACCTCCAGTGGCATTCGCATCTTCTCCCTGTCACGGTGTGGGTTTTCTCTGGACTCTTCAGTTTCCTTCCACATCCCAGTGACGTGCAGGTTGGTGTGTTACTTGGCCACTGGTGTAGATGGGTGGTGGGAGCATCAGGAGGGAATTGATGGGGATGTGAGAGAGAATAAGTTACTGGGAAATGATTGGGAGATTAGGACTGACAGGACTGCTCTGAGAGTTGGCATAGACTCGATGGGCTGAATGGCCTCCCTCTCATACCATAAGTAAATATGAGACAAGCATTAAAAAGAATTTCACAGAAAAGGAACAAAAAAGGGACAAAGGGATCTGTATTGCTTTATTCTCGCTGCAAGCACAATGCAACTAAATTTACAATGTCTTTATATGTGTGTAAGACTGTACACTTTCATAAGTTGTATACATGAATGTATTTAAGTATTCAATATGTGAATATGTACCATAAGTACAAAGACTGTATAAAGCATATGAATGCTTAATGTACAATAGTCTGTGCAATATAGGTGACGTGTGTGAAAGTGCATGTTCAGTAGGTTAATAAAATATTAAAGTGAAAGTACTTAAAGAAAACTTTAACAATTTGTACGCTGTCCTTCATGGTATTTAGGGCATTATTCATTGTTGGCTGGTCTTCAAGTCTATTTGTTAAATGTACTAAAAGTAACAAAACATACATGATGAGCTTGCAATTAACTTTGCCTGTTCCTTTCTCCTTCTGCTTGGCAGTCACATGACATGACAGTGTTGAGCAAGCCCCTCCCTACCTATAAATGCCACGGCAAGTAATTTGGGAAATTGGTTTAATATTGTCACATGTACTGAGGTACAGTGAAAAACGTTGTCTTGCACGCCATCCATACAGATCATTTCATCACATCAGTGCATTGAGGTAGTACAAGGGAAAACAATAACAGAATTCAGAGTAAGTGTTACAGCTTCGGAGGAAGTGCAGGGCAGGCAGACAATAAAGTGCAAGGCCATGATGGGATAGCTTGTGAGGACAAGAGTCCATATTATCATACAAGTGGTCTGTTCAATAGTCTTATAAACCCCTGGCACCTATTTGTGCTGCCATTTTGAGCAAATTTAAAATTCCCATTTCGGATTTTTCTTTGGACCTGTTTGTTCCTCTGTCTGAGATCCCTCAACTGATATCTCTCCAGTGCACCTCCAGTTCTAGCCTCTTGTGTATCCCCAAATTCCATCTCTCCACCAATGGCAACTTTGTCCTAAGTGGCCAAATGCCCACTCTGGAATTCCCTTCCTAAACCTCTCCAGCTCCCTGCCTTTAAAATCCTGCTTGTAATGCACCTTGTATAGGTCAGTGTCAAATCTAAACTGATAATTCTTTTTGGAATGTTTTTCAACATTGAAGGGGGCATACAATGGCAAGTTGATGTTGTTATTACAGTGCCAGTGACCTTGGTTCAATTCTGGCTGCTGTCTGTAAGGAGTTTGTACGTTCTCCCCGTGTCTGCGTGAGTTTCCTCCGGGTGCTCTGGTTTCCTCCCACATTCCAAAGGCGTATGGGTTAGGAAGTTGTGGGCATGCTATGTTGGCGCCGGAAGCGTGGTGACACTTGTGGGCTGCCTCCAGAACATCCCATGCAAAAGGTGCATTTCATTGTGTGTTTCGATGTACATGTGACTAATAAAGATATCTTATCTTGATGCAATAAGGGTAAGGCTTAAAATGTAACCACCACCTGGACCTGATTAATGCAGAGTATACTCAACATCTGAAAGAGATGAATACGAAGTCTTCCTTACTGATGGCATAAAATATTTAGAGAAAGCTTGCAGGATTTGCTGGGCACACATATTCAATAAAGATAACTATGCTGATGTGTATTTTATGTCTCAAAATTTCAACAAGAGCAAGCCATTCAATTCTCAGACCTCCTCCTCAATTCTGTTAGATCTGTATAACACTGTCTTTTACCCAGCTTTCCCCACTTCCCTTGATATCCTTACCTAGCAAAGATCTACAGCTTTCAGCCTTGCAATCCCACTGTCTTGGAGAATAGAATTCCACTAACCTTTCTGTGGAAGAAATGTAGCCTTGTTTCACTCTTGACTGCCTTAGCTTTAAGTTTTAGGACGTGTTTCTTGTTCTCTACTCACCACCAGAGCAAATAGTTTCTCTGTACCTGCACCAGATCCATTAATCATCTTAAATACATTGACTAAATGACCTTCTAATCTTCTAGTTTGGAGGGATACAAGCTATATTAATATAACATTATCATAATTCAACTCATAAACATGTAAATTAGCAGTAGGACAAGGACACACAACCACTTGAGACTGCTCCAACATATAATAAGATCATAGCTGATCTGATTGTAATCTCAGTTCCACATTTTCATCTCCCCATGGTAACCTTTCATTCTCTTGCTTACCTTTTTCTATCTTTGTCTTAAAAATATTCAAAGTCTCTGGTCTTCTCTGCTGCTTATGTGATGCTCTGTGCCTGTGATGCTGCTGCAGGTAAGTTTTTCGTTGCACCCGTGCATGACAATAAACTCGACTTCGACTTCACCACCCCTTGGGGAACAGAGTTCAGAGAAAAGATTTCAAATTCCTCCATGTCTTAAATGGGCAACATCTTAATCTTAAACACCTAGTTGCAGATTCTCCCGCAATCCTCTCCACCTCCTTTCTGTTAAGACCTCACAAGTTTCAATCACTCTTCTAAACTCCAGCCGATATAAGCCTCGCCTGTCCACCTTGTATGACAACCCACCCATTTCAGATCTTAGTCTAGTAAACCTTCTTTGAACTTCTTTGAGTGCATTAACATTCTTCCTTAAATAAGTGCGCCAGACGTGGTCTCCCTCTATAACTGGAGCACAACCTCCCTATTTTTGTATTCAATTCCCCTAGCAATAAAAAAATCCCATGATTTAGCATTTCTAATGCTGCATCTGCATTCTAGCCTTTTGTGAATCACTCACTAGGACACCCAAATCCCTTTGCATGGCAGAGGTTTGCAATCTCTCACCAGTTAAATAATATGCTTAATTAAAAAAAAAATTCTGCCAAAATAGGCAATGTAACTCTTCCCACATTATGCTCTATTTGCCAGATCTTTGGCCACTCACTTAACCTGTCTACCTCCCTCTGTAGATCCGAAAGAAAATACTGCAGATGCTAGAAAAACTGAAAAAAAAATGCTGGAAACATCAACAGGTCAGGCAGCCTCTGTAAAGAGAAAAACAGTTAACAGTTCAGGTCGCTGAACTGTTGTCAGAACTGGGAAAGAGAGAAAACAATTTAGTTTTTGAGAGCAGAGAAGGTGGGAGAGGGATGGGTAGAACAAAGGAAATATCTTTGATAGGTTGAGACCAAATAAGTTAATGTGGCAGTTGGAATCAGATTATGTCTCTTTTTCTGTGTTACGTATTGCCAGCAGCAAGGTGCAAAAACACTGATTTTCTGCACTTGCCTGTTGAACACCTCAACTGTGCTTTCCTATCAAGTGGTAGTTAAAGGCAAGTGATGGAACCTCCAGGCCTTTGTTCATTAGCACAGTACTGTTCGTGGGATCTTGAACTGTGGAAATACACTGCCTCAGTTCCAAAGCTGTAGCAGTGATTAACCTTTGAAAGTACTTCTTTGCAAGGTGCTTCGGGATATCCAGAAATGGACTTTTCAGGTACAATATAAATCTAAGATTTTTTCCTTCCCACTACTCTTTTGTAGAGAATCTTTTGTAGACAACACCTATAATCAGCTGTCCACCATGTTAGTCACCACATCAAACAATTCAACTAGATTAGTTAGGTATCCTCATCCAAGGGTTCAGTCACTTTATCTCAACTTCCCCACAGTTTCAAACTAATATTCCTTTTTCATTATCACATGCTTCTCGGAATAGATTTACAATCCATGGACCAGTATATTTTGAACCTTCTGATGAGACTGCAGCAAAAGGTGGCTCCTAAAGATATAGGCCTTGTAACGGCAGTGTGCTATAAAATAAAAGTTCCATACTCTCCTTTGCTCACTACTTGTGAAGGAAGGTGCTGGGTCTGGGGCTGAGGCCGGGGCTGGTTACTGAAGGGGAGAGGGCCTGGAGTTGGGGTATTTGGGACGTGGGGAGAGCTGGGCGGGCCCTGCTCGGGAGGGTGTTCACCCAAGCTGGTTGGCGGGGGTGTGGTTTAGCTAGCCTTGTAGGGGGTGGGTGTGGCGTCAGAGGTCAGGGAGTGGTGGGGAGTTTGGGCCTGGTGAGAGGCAGGGATTGGAGAACGACATCATATGATCCGGCTCACATGTCGGAAGTATCTGGCTGAATTTTCAAAGCAACAGGGAATGGCCATTAGCCCATTTCGCTCCAGGTAAAGTCAACTTTCAAAGGGACAACACCAATCTAAGCTGCCCCACCTGACCACAATCCTAGGCCCCGGTGTATTCACCACGATTGCTACACAGTGCTGTGTTTTATGCCAGGTATAATCTTTTGACCCGTTGCCTCTCCTGTTTCCTTTTCAATGGTCGGTGTATTCTTTCTGCACCAGAATATTCCGAGTTGAGGAGGCACTGCTGTAGCCCAGTGTTGAAATTTAATCCATACAACACTTAACTTGCTTTTCTCAATCCTGATGAGTATTGTGGTGATAGCTTCAATTTGTTGTCTATCAGTACTCTTAAATCTCTTTCATTTTCCATGCATGTTATTTTATTTCAATCAAATTAATAGTCTATTTCTGGATCCTTTGTCCCACTGAGAGCCACTTAGCATTTCTCTACAATGAATTTCATCTGTAACTCATTTATGCAATCCCCAGAGGCAGCTTTGACAGCCTAGTCAATATGACAGACTCATATTAAGAAATAAGAAGTGTTCAGTCCAAATTGAATCTCTTATTTGGCAAGTAACTGAAATGCTCAGTCTGGTGCCAGCCTTCTAAGTGTGAAGACCATGCATCCTCTGTAAAGGTGCCTTTGTAGTCATTGATGTTACCTGCTTTGTAAAACACAGCAGTCCTGTAAACATTGGGAAGGAACAAATGTGGCCCAAGGTGCTTCACAACTAATGAAGTGCAGTCACTGTTATAACATAAAGAAATAAATTTTCGACATCCACTTACACAAGCAGTAATCTGGTAATGCTGAATTAAATGGTTTTAGTAATGCTGCCCTTCACTTTGTCAAAGAAAAGATCATGGTCTCTTACCTTGATCTAAGGGAGCAGATTAATAGCTTAATAATTTACCCACAGGACAACTCCTTCAGCATTGCACTACAATTGATTATGCTGAAGTCAGGACTGAATCCATAACCTCGACTCCTTGAGGAGAGAGTGCCATCACTGAATCAAGGCTGGTGGGACACAGTCTTTTAGCATAACGATTCCCCAAGGACTTCTCGAACTTGCTCTGGTCCAGGGGTGAGAGTGGAAAGTGTGCAGTGGAGATTTACCAGGATGCTGCCTGGATTGGAGAGTATGGATTATGAGGAGAGACTAAGGGAGCTAGGGCTTTACTCTTTGGAGAGAAGGAGGATGAGGGGAGACATGATAGAGGTGTACAAAATATTAAGAGGAATAGATAGAGTGGACAGCCAGCGCCTCTTCCCCAGGGCACCAATGCTCAATACAAGAGGGCATGGCTTTAAAGTAATGGGTGGGAAGTTCAAGGGAGATGTCAGAGGAAGGTTTTTCACCCAGAGAGTGGTTGGTGCATAGAATGTGCTGTCTGGGGTGGTGGTGGATGCAGATACATTGGTCAAGTTCAAGAGATTGTTAGGTAGGCATATGGAGGAATTTAAAATAGGGGGATATGTGGGAGGAAGGGGTTAGATAGTCTTAGGTGTGGTTTAAAGGTCGGCACAACATGGTGGGCCGAAGGGCCTGTATTGTGCTGTATTGTTCTATGGTTCTATGGTAATCTGAGCCTGCTCTCCCGCTCCTCCTACTGGGTGGTTTCTGAGTGGCACTCAGAAGATTCAGTATCGGAAGGCTCCCGGTTTTCTCTTTAACCCTCTCAGCCAGGAATGCATTGGCAAACCATTCTTAAAAATAATCCTCACACCTGTCCATGAACAGAAAGAAGGGTTAAATTCCATGCATTTAGCATGTTGTTTAGCCCCAGCTTTAGCTCCAGTACAGATCAATTAATGACCATAATTTTCCTCATTTGTTTCCTGATAGGGTCAGTGAGTGAGCACTGTTCTTGCCTACTGATGGTCAAAAGGAAGGGTTGGTGGGGTGGGAGGGGGTGGCATCTTGTGGCGGAGTTAAAGGGCAAGAATCTGCCCACCAATCACACTTGATCCTTCCTAAAGAGAACAGAACAGAAGAGCATTAGGAATGGGTGTAAGTGTTCAAGTAAGAGGATGAGAGAAAATATGGTTATCTGAATATTTGTTGGGAAAATACTGGAGTCCATTATTAACGAAATGATAACATGGACAAAACCCAGAAAGTGCTGGAAAAACTCCACAGGTCGAGCAGCATCTGTGGAAGGAGAAGGGGAGTTAACATCTCAGGTCTGGGACCTTTAGTCAGAATTGGGGAAGAGAAAAATCAAGTTAGTTTTCAGTTCGGAGAAAGTGGAGGAGGGATGGGTAGAACGAAGGGAATATGGCACTTAATGAGGCAGTTTAAGCCCACTGTGCTTGCTGGTCTGTGTAATGTGTGGCTAATAATAAGGTTGTGGGACATGTCCAAGAGTCCAGATAATGCTAATAGAAGGAGAAGAACTGAGCCAAAACAACGACAGGCAGGAATGGCCAGTTCTGATACAGACAGAAAGGAAGAGTGAGTTTCCTAAGGTTGGACAATTGGATACTGGGTCCTGCAGGCTGCAATGTGCCCAGACCGAAGACAAAATGTTGTTCCTCAAGCTTGCATTGGGCCTCATTGTAACAGTGCAGGGGGCCACAGATGGAAAGGTCAGAGTGGGATAGGCAACTAAAGTGTCAGGCAACCAGAAGCTCAGGGTCAATCCTGTCGACGAAACATAGGTGCTCTGCAAAGTGACCAATGACTTTAGATAACTCACTCTTTCCATTTGTCACTATCAGAACTGTCCATTTCTGCCTCTCATTGTGTTGGATCAGGTTGTCTTTTTCTTTGTGCATTGTCAAGCCTGCTGGGCACATCCCTCACCCTCCCTGTTAACAACAATATTACACAGAAAGAGAAGCTTGGTGTACTTTTAAATGCCCCCATTGACCCATTTGGTCTCACCGGATCCAAGATATTTCCTTTGTTCCACTCATTCCCCTCCCCCATTTTCTCTGCTGCTGAAAATAACTTGTTTTCTCTATTTCTGAGTTCTGACAAAGATCTGGGATCTGAACCATTCACTCTGTTTCTCTTTCCACAGCTTCTGCCTGACTTGCTGAGTGTTTCTAGCGTTTTAAGTTTTTATTTCAGATTTCCAGCGTCTGCAGTTTTGTTTTCCGATTTTCAAGTGACGGTGGGCTACTGCTGCATTTGCTGTTTTCTAGACTGCTACAACCTGTCCAAAATCAGGGAAACCTAGAAAGGTGATAGCTGGTGCATCCACTGTCTCTGGACACACTTCTCTTGGAACCCCAAGTGCACTTCATGGGATTCATGGAATTTGTTTTCCCTTTGTCCCATTAGCTTACCCAGTGCTTTCTCTTTAGTGAAAACAACCTCGGCCTCGTTGGTCCATGTGGTTCCCTATCATTTTTGGTTTGCTCTTAGTGTCGTTCACTGTGAAGACAGGAAGAAAATAAATTTGCCTTTGCTCCTTCACTAATTTCTCTGCCTCTTCTTCTGAGGTATCTTTATGTTTGCCCCTCTTTCCCTCTGTATGTGCCTGTAAGATCTCTTACAAAGCTTTAATATTTCTTTCTGAATAAGCTCATGTCCTGTTTTCTCCCTCTGCGTCAGACTGTCAAAGTCTGATGTCTCCCAATTCTCGGGCCTGCAACTATTCTCTGCGGTTTTACTTGTTTATGAAATGAGGCCCAACCTCCTCCTTCCTCACGTCTCCCAACAGTTCTGCCTTGCACCCTTTGTGGAACACACCTTAGGTCACCCTGAGTAACTCACAAACCTTTAACTTAGCACCAGTCATCATGTTAGGAGGAAGAGATTGGCTTCCTATCCTTCAGTAAAACTCTAAATGCAGCAGCCTTTGAATGCACCTATGGTAATTTAATCCAGACAGACCCAAAACTACAGACCGTTGTAAAATCTCTTGTTGTAGAACACTCCTTTGGTAGTTCTATACATTAACTAGAGATAACTGATCTATTCTGCTGATGTTGCAGTCCCTGTAGTGTATATAGGTCAGCCAGTGTCCTACTGATTCTATAAATAAGCTTCAGGAATAATTTATTGATACATTAATATTTTAGCATTTACTATGGGTTCTATTTGTGTTGCTGAGATATGTTTTCTTTGAAGGTTAATCAATCATTTCAGTCAAAGACCACACAAAATAATAAACCAGCTTCAATGTTGTTATTTGAAGTTATTCCCTTTCAAGATTCTGGACTTACCATAGCATCATCTGCCATTAATGGAAGAAAACCCCTTCATTCTGTAAAATAACAGGTCTGCTGGAACTCTTTGATCCTACGGTGGGCCAAGGGGATCAAATCAACCAGAAAGAGTTGAAGAAAAGGAAAGAATAACTTGCATTTACTTGTTATTGGTAATTGGTTTATTATTGCCACATGTACAGTGAAAACTTTGTTTTACAAGCTAAGCCATCAGGTCTCTTTCCTCCTCCTGGCTGTGTTTAGTTGAGTGACTTCCAGCCTGGTCTGCAAGTGGAACTATCCATAGAGTCATAGAGTACCACAGCACAGAAACAGGCCCTTCAGCCCATCTAGTCCATGCCGGCCTGGTTTTCTGCCTAGTCCCATCCACCTGCACCTGGACCGTATCCCTCCAAACCCCTCCCATCCATGTCCCTATCCAAACTTCTCTTAAATGTTACAATTGAACCCGCATCCACCACTTCTGCTGGCAGCTCGTTCCACACTCGCACCACCCTCTGAGTGAAGTAGTTCCCCCTCAGATTCCCCTTAAATATTTCACCTTTCACCCTAAACCTTAGAGGTCATAGGTTTAGTTCTAGTCTCACTGAACCTGAGGGGAAAAAGCCTGCATGCATTCACCCATTCTATGCCCCTCATAATTTTGTATACTTCTAGAGGATCTCCCCTCATTCTCCTGCGCTCCAGGGAATAAAGTCCTAACCTATTCAAACCTTTCTCCATAACTCAGGTCCTCAAGTCCCGGCAACATCCGTCGTAAATTTTCTCTGCACTCTTTCAAGCTTATTGATATCTTTCCTGTAGATCGGTGACCAGAACTGCACACAATACTCTAAGTTTGGCCTCACCAACGTCTTATACAACTCCAGTATAACATCCTAACTCCAGTACTCAATGCCCTGATTTGTGAAGGCCAATGTGCCAAAAACTCTCTTTTACGACCCTATCTACTTGTGATGCCACTTTCAAGGAATTATGGATCTGTATTCCCAGGTCCCCTTGTTCTACCGCACACCTCAGAGCCCTACCATTCACTGTGTAAATCTTACCCTGGTTTGTTCTCTCAAGTTTAAAAATAAATATAGAGTGGGAATTAGTTTGCTGAGAGATGGTGCTAAGCGGTGAGAGAGGGAGTTTTATTGAATGTCTGATCTATACTCAACTTAACCTCTGTTCTTGGTATGAACAGTTCAGAAATATCACCATGGCCAGCAGTGAAACCTTTACTTAACTATGCACAAACATTTACTGAAAAGCAGATTTTTCATTAAACAAAACAAAATATGCTTTTTAAATGGTCAGAAAAGCAGGTGATTAATTTCCTGAATGCTCCAGGAAATGTTGCGACATGTTCATTCCTGACACACTGTAGGTAAAGTAGTCCCATTTCGTAATTGGTTTATTATTGTCACATGTACCGAGATACGGTGAAAAACTTTGTTTTGCATGCCATCCAGACAGATCATTGCAAAAGGTAAGTACACTGAGATAGTACAAAGGGAAAAGCAATAACAGAATGCAGAATATAGTTTTACAGTTGCAGAGAAAGTGCAGTGCAGGCAGACAATAAGGTGCAAGGCCATGACGAGGTAGATTGTGAGGTCAAGAGTTCATCTTTATTGTACAAGAGGTCCATTCAACAGTCTTGTAACAGCAGAATAGAAGCCCTCCTTGAGCCAGCTGGTGTGTATTTTCAAGCTTTTGTATCTTCTGCTTGATGGGAGGGGGGAGAAGAGAGAATGTCCAGGGTGGTGGGGGGGTCTTTGATTATGCTGGCTGCTTTTCCAAGGCAGTGGGAAGTGTAGACAGAGTCCACGGAGGGGAGGCTGGTGTCTGTGGTGTGCTGGGCTGCGTCCATAACTCTTTGCAATTTCTTGTGGTCTTGGGCAAAGCAGTTGCCGTATCAAGCCGTGTTACATCCGGATAGGATATTTTCTATGGTGCACTTTTAAAATTGGTGACAGTCAACGGGGACATGCTGAATTTCCTTAGCCTTCTGAGGAAGCAGAGGCGCTTGTGTGCTTTCTTGGCTATAGGTTCTATGTAGCTGGAACAGGACAAGCTATTGGTGATGTTTACACCTAGGAACTTGAAGGTCTTAACCTCAGCACCATTGATACATACAGGGGTGTTTCCCACTCAGGATAGTGGGAAGTGCAGAGCAATGTTCCCCACTCAGATGCACTAATATGTTTTATAGCCAATGAAATATCATCGGGGTGGAGTCATTGTTGTGATGTAGGGAAACGTGAAAGGCAGATTTTACAAACAGCAAAACAATAATGAGCAGATAACCTGGTGACGTTAATTGTAGATAATATGGCCCGGACTCAGGAGGGAACTCTCCAGCAGTGATCTGGAATCACTTGCAACCTCTTGAGGAGGAAGATGGCACCTTGTCTGACGTCTCATCCAAAAGGTGGATAACAAAAGATGGAAATGCCACCACACAGACTAGTGTGCATGATGCAAAGCCACAGGCAGCTGAAGTGATGCCTGCTGAACTGAACTCCTTGGACTGCGGTCTGCCTCTTGGAGGAAAGGGGAATGAAGCTAGGTAGAGATAATTTGGAATCGACTGTGACGGACGCAACCTTAGGCCTGAGTCTCTTGGTATTGGTATTGGTATTGATTTATTGTCACTTGTACCGAGGTACAGTCTTGTCCTGCATACCGATCGTACAGGTCAATTCATTACACAGTGCAGTTACATTGAGTCAGTACAGAGTCCATTGATGTAGTACAGGTAAAAACAGTAACAGTACAGAGCAAAGTGTCACAGCTACAGAGAAAGTGCAGTGCAATAAGATGCAAGGTCACAACAAGGTAGATCGTGAGGTCATAGTCCATCTCACTGTATAAGGGAACCGTACAATGGTCTTATCACAGTGGGGTAGAAGCTGTCCTTAAGTCTGGTGGTGCGTGCCCTCAGGCTCCTGTATCTTCTACCCTGTGGAAGAGGAGAGAGGAGAGAATGTCCCGGGTGGGTGACATCTTTGATTATGTTGGCTGCTTCACCGAGACAACGAGAGGTAAAGACAGAGTCCAAGGAGGGGAGGCTGGTGTCCGTGATGCGCTGGGCTGTGTCCACAACTATCTGCAGTTTCTTGTGGTCCTGGGCAGAGCAGTTGCCGTACCAAGCCGTGATACATCCAGATAGGATGCTTTCTATGGTGCATCTGTAAAAGTTGGTGAGAGTTAAAGGGGATAAACCAAATTTCTTTAGTCTCCTGAGGAAGTAGAGGTGCTGGTGAGCTTTCTTGGCCGTGGCATCTACGTGATTTGACCAGGACAGGCTATTGGTGATGTTCACTCCCGGGAACTTGAAGCTCTCAACCCCCTCGACCTCAGCAGCATTAATGTAGTCAGGTGCATGTATACTGCCCCCTTTCCTGAAGTCAATGACCAGCTCTTTTGTTTTGTTGACATTGAGGGAAAGGTTCATGAAGCAATTCACTGATCAAAGGGACCAGCACATCCTATGGCTCATGGAGCACAGCTGGTGTGTGCAGGGGTGATTCTGGGGCATTCATGTTCCTGCACAGTCCATAAAATCATTTTAAAACCTTTTTTGTTTAACCAGATTTTTTATTAAGAAGCTTGCTGTAATTTCTCTAGGGATCACTGGGGAGACTGGACGTTTCCACCATAAGCAGGTGGAATGCCAACAGTATATGGGGTTGATATTGTAGGACCCCTGAGATAGTGAGGCTTGTATCTGTTACTGTCTGGATGTATTTTTTCATTTTCTGGGTTCTGGACAACACTGGCAAGGCCCACCATTTATTACCCAAACCTTATTGCCCTCGAAGGAATGGTTTGCCAGACCAATCGCTGGTCTTTAAACAACCAACCACATTGTTGGGTCTGGAGACATGGAAGACCAGATTGGGGAAGAATGGCAGATTTCCTTCCCCGAAGGTATTGGTGAGTCAAGCATAAAAACAGAAACTGCTGGAAACGCTCAGTAGGTCAGACAGAACCTGCGGAAAGAGAACTAGGTCAGATCTGCTGGGCATTTCTCACAGCTCTGACCTGCATTTCACGGCTTGTGCAGGTTCCCTTGTTTTTTCTCTCTCCTTACTTCCCTTTTTAACCAGATGGTTTCTCCAACAACTTATCACCATGGCGACCCTGGCCCCACCGTGTCGCAGATATTCCCTTTGTCCCACCCGTCGTCCCCACCATCTCTGCAACCTGTTTTACCCTCCCTCCCAGTTCTGACGAAGGGTCCCGGATCTAAAACGTTAACTCTGTTTCTCTCTCCACAGACGCTGCCTGACGCGCTGAGTGTTTTCTCAGCATTTTCTGTGTTCATTTTAGATTCCCAGCATCTGCAGCTTTTCATTACCAGTGAACAGATGTGCTTTTATGAAAATGACTACTGACACCAATAACTACTAATTATTGTTTTAAATTCCTGGTTATTAACAGGATTTACATTCCCCAGCTGATATTAACCTGAAACGCCCATGTCCACTGTGAAGATGACGGGGACACATACTGGGCTGGGACAGTGGTGGGGTGACCTGCCCTGCTCTTTGCAACTATCAAGCCCGTCCCTTGCTATGGGGAGTGAGAGGAGCCACAGGCTGGGAAAATCAGCCCCTTGCTCGTGTTGCTGGCATGTGTGGAGTACGGGCAATGTGATCTCAGTTCTGCATGCCTTTGATCTTCATCTCCAGGAAACATCAGACATCTTAAGAGAACTATATTGAGATATAAATAATATACTTATATATAACAAGAAAGCAAACCCAAACAATGTGCAGGAGGCAGAGCTGAGCTTAAAGGGCCAGGACGGATGCCAGGAAGTATTTCCTTATGCAGAGGGAGACTGAGAAGCAGGAAGAGTTTCAGACCAAGTCGCTGGACTCACAGAAGCTGGCCGATGTCAGGAACTCACACACGTAGTTGCAACTCAAATCCAGTTCTCCAGCTGGTTGTGAAGCAGTGTAGTACACGCTCGTTGTCCGATATAGGGCAGCATTTGCTGCCCATCCCAAGTCGCTCTTGATGAGGTGGCGATGAGCAACCCTCCAGAACCAATGCAGTCCATGTGTTGATGGTACTCCCCGCACAGGGGGTTCCGTGATTTTTGATGGAGCAACAACGAAGGAGCTGGCAGCGGCTGCACTGTCGGCACAGTGGTGAAGTGAGTCCCAGCTCCAGAGACCCGGGTTCAATCCTGGCTTCGGGTGTTTTCTGTGTGGAGTGTGTATGCGTGGGTTTCCTTTGGGTGCTCCGGTTCCTTCCACATCCGAAAGACGAGTGGTAGGTTAATTGTCCCTAGTGTGTAGGTGAGGTGGTAGATTCTGCGGGGGATTCGATGGGAATGTGGTGAGAATGAAAGAAAGAGATTGGTGTGAATGGGTGGTTGATGGTCGACGTGGACTCAGTGGGCTGAGAGACCTGTTTCCCTGCTGCATGACTCTATGACTTTAACCCATACCTTGAGGAATAGATGGTGTATGATTTGGAAGGCAGCTTGGAGATAACACAGCTCCTGCCTCAGCTTTCCCAGATGGCGGAGCATGTGAGTTTGGGCAGTGCCTCTGAAAGGGTTCTTGTGTATCACACTCACCCCAGCTGTGCTGTGCCAGTGGTGGAGGGAATTAGGGTAGCAGATGGGATGCAGGTAGTCAAACAGTCTGCATATCCGGAACAGCACTGACGCTCAGGAGCTGGTTAGAGTGGTCCCTGTGCAGACAAGTGGGGACCATTTCATTGCTCAGTTTCATTGATGTGCCATTTAAATTGGTGAAGAGGCTTTAAGGAGCCCTAAAGCACATTGCATCCTACTCTCATTTTGTATCCCCATCAGCTCCCCCATCCTACTTATCTATACTTGGGGGTTATTTACAGTGGCCAATTAACCTACTAACCAGCATGTATTTTGCATGTAGAAAGAAACTGGAGCACCCAGGGGAAATATGCGGTCACAGGGAGAATGTGCAAATTCCAAAGGTCAGGATTGAACCCGGTCACTGGAGCTGTGAGACAGTATGTCTAACCACTGTGTCACTGAGCTGCCCAGAATATCCAACCTCAAAACTACTTTTCATAGAGTCATTGCAATGGTAGACACACAAATAAGTTACAAGAAGGAGGCCATTCAGCCCATTTTGTCTGTACTGGTCAAAGAATAGCTACCCAACCTACTTCACTGTCCATCACCATAGATCTGCAGGTCATGGCTCTTCAAGTACACATCCAAACACTGTTTAAATGTGACGAGCGTCTCTGCCTCCCCCACCCTTTCAGGCAGATGTTTCTCTCTTTCCTAATTCCGACCTGAAACATTAACCCTGTTTCTCTCTCCACAGACGCTGCCTGACCTGCTGAGTGTCTCTATCACTTTCTGATGTTATTTCAGATTTCCAGCATCTGCATTTTTTTCATTTTCATTGATCATTGTTCAAACTTAACTTCAAAAAAATCTGAAGAATTCAAATTTAAGTGATGCAACCTTGCCAGAGTAAAATGGGGAGGCAGAGACATACATGACACCTAAACAGTGTTCAGATGTATCCTTGAAGTGTGACCTACAGAGCTATGGCGATGAAAGGTAAAGTAGTTTAGGTAGCTATTTTTGACCAGTATAGACAAAATAGGCTGAATGGCCTCCTGCTTGTGAATTATGCAAATTTAGTGATGCAACCTTACCAAAAATATGATTCTTTAATTGAAAAATCTCCAAACCTGCAGAGATTTTGACAAGCTGAGGATGACCTGAGTGCTGAGATGCCTTGCTAATTCAGAGAAGTGTCAGGTACCTTTATTAAACAGGCCCAGGAGTGCAATAGACACAAAGATGCAGTGCACAGTGTATGCAGATAACTAAACAAATCAATCAAACCATTCATGTGCATTGTCCCCTCAGGAGCTGTTTCCTTCCAATAAAGCAAAAACTTCCTGTACACAAAGATCCAGTTTCCTGAAATGAAAGTCTTAGTGCTAAGTCACTGAAGCTCAACTTCCCTGCTTATGGGGCTTTGCGCTGGGATAAAGACAGGGGTAAGAAAAGAAGGGGGAATGTAGCAATGAAGGTTAAGGAAACAATTACAGAAGGGATGATGTTCAACAAGGATCAGAAAATAGGCCTGATGTACTGAAATGGGAGGCAAGAAAGCCCCAATCACATTGCTGGGTGAGGACAATGGGCAGCAAGATGGGAGACAGTAGAGCAAACATGTTGAATGGTTCCGAGAAGTGTAAAGATAATACTTGGGGACTTTCAGCTACCCAGCCTTAACTGGGACAAGATCAGGGTGTAGAGTGTAGGAGCAATGGGATTCTTGAAATACATCGAACTATTTAAATGTATACCCAGCTGGTCCAGCAAATCAATGTGTAATGATAACTCAGTCTTCCTCTGTTCATTAACACTGCCCGATCTCTGGGGATTTCCTACAGCCCTGACCTGAATTTCACAACTTGTACATGTTCTTTTGTTTGTTTTCACTCTCTCTAGCTGCCCTTATTAATCTATCCGCCAGATGTCTTCTTCAAATGGCAACACTAACTGTCACACTATCAGAGATATTCACTTTGTCCGATCCATCCCCGCTGTCTCCATGACTTTCTTTCCCAGTTCTGATAAGGAATCATGAGCTCTGTTTCTCTTTCCATAGAATCTGCTTGACTGGCATTTTCTGTTTTTATTTTGGATTTCCAGCAGCTGCAGTATTACGATTTTCATTTGTCGGTGAAATTAGTTTTAGGGAACTAACCTGGGCAAGTGAGGAGACAGACTTGGAGCTGTATATCATAATTTGCTTAGGTTTAACAGAACTGCGAAAAGGACGAAGATAAAAGGGATAAAAGTCTTACAACGGGGCAAGGTTTATTTTACCAGCCTGAGACGCAATTTAGACCAGGAACGGCAAATCAGTGACAGAACACTCAATGCTGAGGGTTCAGATCAAACGTAGTCCCAATAAAACTAAAGAAAGAGATTTAGATTCCCGTGGATCTAACATTAAGGTGGGAAAGAGAAGTTAGGAGTGTGACGAGATTCAGTACGTCACCAAAGACTCTTAAAAATTTCCTCAGGTGTACGGTGGAGAGCATTCTGACTGGTCGCATCACAGCCTGGTACGGAGGCTCCAATGCACAGGATCGCAAGAGGCTGCAGAGGGTTATTCCTTCTTTTTGCATTATTTATTTATTTTTGTAATTTATAGATTTTTATGTCTTTGCCCTGTACTGTTGCCACAAAACAAAATACTTCATGACATATGTCAGTGATTCACTCAGCTCCATCATGGGTACAACCTCCCACCATCGAGGACATCTTCAAGAGGCGGTGCCTCAAAAAGGTAGCATTCATCGCTAAGGACCCTCCCCACCCGGGACATGCCCTCTTCTCGTTACTACCACCGGCGAGGAGGTTACAGGAGCCTGAAGACCCACACTCAATGATTCAGGAACAGCTTCTTCCCCTCCGCCATCAGCTTTCTGAACAGTCCATGAACCCATGAACACCACCTTATTGTTCCTTTTTTTGAGCCATTTATTTGTTTTTCTAATTTGTGGTAATTTTACTTCTCTGCATTGTACTGCTGCCACAAAACAACTCATGTCATATAAGTCAGTGATAATAAATCTGATTCTGATTCTCATGGCAAATACCAGGAGGAGAAAGCCTGGTG
Organism: Pristis pectinata; assembly: GCF_009764475.1. NCBI lineage: Eukaryota > Metazoa > Chordata > Chondrichthyes > Rhinopristiformes > Pristidae > Pristis > Pristis pectinata. The sequence continues at coordinate 34,691,380 of NC_067425.1, read as the reverse complement.
ATGAATGGGAAATTATAAAAAGACTGAAAAGTGTGAAAAAATATTGATAAGTAAAATCAAGAAAAAACCCAATGGTGTATTAGACGTAGGACATTCTAATAGAGACTCTAATAGATTCTAAAATGGTAACCTGAATTTGGAGATGGAAGGTTGAGGTAGTCCACCAACAGAGGGGTCAAGCACCGTTAAGGGTGGATGCATCACTAGGGTCAGATAAAATTTACCTGTTGTCCTTACGAGAAACAATGGAGGAAATAACAAGGATCTGACTGTAATTTTCCAACGTTCTTTGGCGGCAGGCTTACTTCCAGAGGACTGGAATGTTGTGGTGCCATTGTTCAAAAATGGAGAAAGGTATAGACCAACAACCACTGGCCAGTCTGACATCAGATAGGGACAGGTTATCAAGGACTTGTAAAGGGAGGTCCTGGCTGATTAACATGACTGAATAATCAGGGGAATAGATTTGTTCATTGGTAAAAGGGATACAGGCAGCAAATCAGCAAGTAATTCAGAAGACATATAGAATGTTGGTCTTTATTGGGATGGATTTGGGAAAGAATGGGTAATGGGATTGAGTGAATTGTTCTTCAGTGAGACTCAGTGGGCCAAAAGCCTATGTCCTGATATCCCAAGTGATGTGCCTCCCAATCTCAATCTTAAAGGGTAGTTCAAAGAAATGGATGAAAAGCAAATCCATCTCTGAAGAATAACAACTTGGGGAAGAGCCACCACCAACATTTTCTGACAACGTACAGGATGCGGAGAGTCGGAAGTCCTGTACAGACAAGGCTGCAGAAGGAACCTCCTGGCTGCTTGGGAAGAAAGATCAGCTCTATGAATGTAAATTCAGTGCAAGAAGAAGCTTAACGATCACACTGAAAATGTCAAGGTGGGTAAATTTAAGCTTCAAGTGGCATCCCTTCTTGCCTCATTCCTGCTCAATACACTTCTCCTCTATCACACCTCCACCTCGAACTTCAGTCAGCATCCTATCCTACAGTTCATATCATCTACATCATTTACAGTTACTAATTTCACATTCACAACTTCCACACACTGACGGATGTTCAGCTGAGAACGTCACACTACCCAGGACGTTGCCCTACACGCCCAGAGATGGTGACACCCCAGAGGAAAGCGCCGGGGCAGGCCAGAGACCCAGGTTTTAACCCCATGGAGCAGAGCTGGTCAGCATGGCAAGGGACATCACTGGACCTGTGGCCACGGGCAGCACTCGTGGGGAGAAGTGCTGATGAGGTTCTCGCCTTATACTCTTAACAACCTGGAAGAAGACCATTCGGCCCATTAGGTCCATGTCAGCTCCTAGGGGAGCAATCCCATCATCCCATTCCCCCTCTCCTTATTACCCTGCTCTCTGCAACTTATTCTCTCTCAGATATGCCCATCAACTCCTCTTTGATTCTTCTTGCTATTAACTTACAATAGGGGTGACTAGTAGCAGCCAATTGATCTCCCAACCTACACATCTTTGGGACGTGGGAAGAAACTAGAACACCCTGGAACGTGCAAACTCCACACAGACAGCAGCTGTGGTCAGAATCCAACCCAGGTCCCTAGAGTGTGATGAACGATCTGGATATATACATTCTGGTGTTACATATATTGTTGTGTTGCCAGGAGGAGACCATGAGATTGAGGGAAGTCAAAGAGCTCAGCAAGAGATGTGGCTGAGGTTGTTGGTGTCACTGGTCATACAGAGCCAAGGGAACACAAGAATACAAGAAAATAGGAGCTGGAGTAGGCCACTCAGCCCCTCAAACCTGCCCCACCATTCAACATGATCGTGGCTGATCTGTGAAGGCCTTAACTCATCTGTGTCAGTTCCATTGATACAGCTCCATCGGTACTGCAGTGGTATGCTACTATGGATTAAATCTCTGGAGAGGGGATCAACCCACGGCACTCTGACTCTAGAGGCTGAGTCCTCCCTGGGCACTTTGCTTGTGATAGGTTTATGACACAAAGCTGGTAATTTCAAGAGCTGCTTTGAGTGATGTTTAATTGAACAGGATCACTAAGGTTACAGAGCAAGCCCTTTACTATTTTCTGGTGGGATGTTAGTTGGGGTTGTGCGATATAAAGGTTATAAATCTTAGACTCCAGGGATCCAAACTGCTTTGTCTGTTGAAGCTGAATTTGTACAAACTGTTACAGTAGGAATACTGCAGCATTTAGAGGTGAAAAGACCAACAAAAGCAATGCAGAAGAATGTTCCCGAGAGCTGCACTGAGGTACTAGATAACGTTGGGTGGTGGGCTGAAGGTGTTAAGAGGCGAACAAAAACTTCGGCACAGCAGTGAGTTTTGAGGAAGAATTCAGAGGCAGAGAGGAAGCTGGAGCAGTGTGAAGATCCAGGGGAGAAATACCAGGGGTTGTCTGGTTAGATGACTGAAGAGATGGCCGCCTTCTTTCATTGCTTGAGGCAGGGTTGACGGGTTGTGACAAAAATACTATTCATAAGCAAGTCACCTGATCTAATACACATGTTTTGATGAAGGGTCTCGATGTGGTACGTGGACTGTACATTTCCCTCCACAGACGCTGCCTGACCCATTGAGTCCCTTCAGAATCTTGTTTCGTACCCAGACTCCAGGATCTGAAGTCTCTTGTGTCTCCGTTGATGGCTGTTCCCTGGGAGCTCAGAGTCAGCCCAAAAATCAAAAATGTTTGGAGGGGTCTGGGTCTGGGTAACACCAGTAGGTTGGTGCCTCCATCTGTATCGGTACAAATGGCAGGGCTGGTTGGTAAGGGGGATGTAGAAAACACCAATGAGCTTTCACCAGTCCACTAGGTGGACTCTTCCATCATGATGGAAGAACAAGAGCTCATTTGTTGGATTGCAATTGGTTTATTATTGTCTCATGTACAGAGGTACAGTGAAAAACTTGTCTTGCATACTGTCCATACAGATCAATTCATTACACAGTGCTCGAGGTAGTACAAGCTAAAATAATAACAGATTGTAGAATAAAGTGTAACAGCTACAGAGAAAGTGCAGTGCAGGCAGACAATAAGGCGCCAGGTCATAATGAGGTAGATTGTAAGGTCAAGAGTCCATTTTATCGTACTAGGGGACTATTCAATAGTCTTATAACAGTGGGGATAGAAGCTGTCCTTGAGCCTGGTGGTACGTGCTTCAGCCTTTTGTATCTTCGCCCAACGGGAGGGGGAGAAGTGAGAATGTCTGAGGTGGGGTGTCTTGATTATGCTGGCTGCTTTATTGAGGCAGCGAGAAGTAAAGACAGAGTCCACGGAGGGGAGGCTGGTTTCTGTTATGTGCTGAACTGTGTCCAAAACTCTCTGCAGTTTCTTGTGGTCATGGGCAGAGCAGTTGCCGTACCAAGATAAGATAAGATATTTATTTATTAGTCACATGTACATCAAAACACACAGTGAAATGTGTCTTTTTGTGTTACTAAGAATGTGCTGGGGGCAGCCCGCAAGTGTCGCCACTCTTCTGGCGCCAACATAGTATGCCCACAGCTCCTAATGTGTACGTCTTTGGAATTTGGGAACGCCCGGAGGAAACCCACGCAGACGTGGGGAGAACATACAAACTCCTTACAGAGAGCAGCTGAATCAAACCTGGGTTGCTGGCGCTGTAATACCAACTACACTACAGTGTCGCCACGAGCCGTGATGCATTCAGATAGGATGCTTTCTACGGTGCTTCGATAAAAAATTGGTGAGGGCTGACAAGGACGTGCCGAATTTCTTCAGCATCCGAAGGAAGTAGAGGCGCTGGTGGGCTTTCTTGGCCATGGTGTCTCCCTGGTTGGACCAGGACAGGCCATTGGTGATGTTCACTCTTTGTCCCATTCACTGTGTGCTGTGCGTGGGCTGGGAGACTCCCAGGTAACAATCCTGTCCAACTCCACCCATTACCCGTGGTAGGTACCGTGGTCGGCATGGACGAGTTGGGCCGAAGGGCCTGTTTCCATGCTGTATTACTCTATAAGCCTATGACTGTATGATCAGGAGCTCTCCCAACAATCAGGTCAACACTCCTACCTGGGCCAACAACATCAACACCTCTGGCTCGGCAGCACTGTTATCCTCTGGAGCCAGAGCAGGAGGGCTCAAGCTCCTGTAGATGCCCCCGTGGAGTGGACACAGACCCTCTTGCTCTGAATTCTGGATCCTTCAAGGTGCTCTGTAGAACCAAGGTTATGATTATCTGCCCTAATATTTCCTACATGCCTGGTGTTAAGTTGTGTGCTAAGGTTTCTTCCTGTGATATTTCTGGGGATGTTTCATTATGTTCTTGTTGATCACATCCAGCATCCAACAGCCATGGAGGCCCCTGGCTCCCCCCGCACCTCCTGCCTCCTGCCACACCTCCTGCAGCCCCCACCTCATCAGGTAGGTTGCTGGTGACCATAAACACCAGCACGGTGGTGCAGCGAGTAGAGCCACTGGCCCCCAGCTCCAGTGACCCGGTCTGTGTGGAGTTTGCCCGTTCTCCCTGTGGTTGAGTTGGATTCCTCCCAGTGGGCCAGTTTCCTCCCACGTTCCAAGGACATGCAGGTCGGTGGGTTAATTGGCTGCTGTAAATTACCTTTTGTGTGTAGGTGAGTGGCAGAATCTGGGAAGAGTTAATGAAAACATGGGCAGGAAAGGTTTCAGGGAAAATTAGTGGGGAGATGGGATTTCTTTGTGAGCTAGCACAAACTTGATGGGCTGAATGGCCTCCAACCTTCTATGGAAATGCAGCTTTGTCATGTGGGATGTAGCTCTGCATTGGCAAAGGTGGCTGTGATCTATTTGCCTGTCAGACTATCAATCATCCTAGAACCGTTTCCTGCTTCGCATTAATTGTGTTCAATTCTGGTCACCTCATTATAGGAAGGATGTGGAAGCTTTAGAGAGGGTGCAGAGGAGATTTACCGGGATGCTGCCTGGATTGGAGACCATATCTTATGAGGCTAGGTTGAGTGAGCTAGGGCTTTTCTCTTTGGAGAGGAGGAGGATGAGAGGTGACTTGATAGAGGTGTACAAGATGATAAGAAGCATAGATCGAGTGGACAGTCAGAGACTTTTTCCCAGGGCAACAATGGCTAACACGAGGGGGCATAATTTTAAGGTGATTGGAGGAAGGTATATGGGGGATGTCAGGGGTAAGTTTTTTTTTTACACAGAGAGTAGTGGGTGCGTGGAACCCAGAGGTTGTGGGGGCAGACATCAGGGACATTTAAGAGACTCTTAGATAGATACATGAATGATAGAGAAATGGGGAGCTATGTAGGAGGGAAGGGTTAGATAGATCTTGGAGCAGGATAAAATGTCAGCACAACATTGTGGGCTGAAGGGCCTGTACTGTTCTGTAATGTTCTATGTTCTATAACCTCCAAGTGAAAAATATTAAAATTCAGAAACAACTAAACCCAGATAACTGGTGATTTGCTTTCTTGTTGTATGCTGGGTTGTTACACTTTCCTACTGAAAAAAATACCTTTGAGTGCCCCATCCTCAGTATGTGTTCTAAGCAAGCATAAATTTGAGACCAATACTCAAAATCCAAAGGTTGGGCCAGAGCAGCTGAGCAACGCCCACCTGTTGCAGCCGCTGTCCACTCCCCTCACCAGCCAGGACACAGAGCTCCAAGGTGTCCCAACCTACAGCGGCCAGGCCTCAGTGATGGCACGGGCTCAGCCTGTGCACTGTCGGACACCAGCAGCCACAGCTTTCATATCCCAGCAGATCCTCAGAAACATTTTTAACAACTAATAAAAAAAGAAATAAAGAAATAAAATATTTCTTAAAGTTGCTGCCTGAAGGAAAGCATAAAATATCAGCTAAAACACGTAAAAGGATTTTCATAGAGTTATAGAAAGTTACAACATGGAAACAAGCCCTTTAGCCCACCAAGTCCTTGCTGATCATCGAGTACCCATTTTTACGCTAATCCTAACCCAACCCGTTTTATTCTCCTCACAGTCCCATCAACTAGTCACCTCCACCCCCATTCTCTCTCTCACCTACACACTAGACTCATAGGGTTACATAGCATGGAAACAGGGTCTTTGGCCCCACTTGTCCATGCTGAGGAAGATGCCTATTAGTGCTAACCTCACCTGCCTGTGTTTGGGCCATCTCCTTCTAGACCTTTCCTGTAGATATGTACCCGTCCAAATGTCTTTTAAAATCTGTAATTACCACCTCCTCTGGCAGCTCGTTCAACATACTAACCACCCTCTGTGTCAAAAACCTGCCCCTTTAAATCTTTCCCCTCTCACCTTCAACCTTTGCCCTACCTTGGGGTAAAGACTAGGGCAATTTACAGTAATCAATTAACACACCGGCCAGCATGGCTTCGGGATGTGAGGGAAACCACGTGGCCATAAGGATATTTAAAAAATAGAACAAAAGACAAATAATTTAAAAAAATCTCTTTAACCTTCTTACAAGTTCTGCAATCCCCATTAAAATCAGTAGGGTCACGGATTCTTGCTCAAGCACTAACTTGGGGCAGAATCTGCGAACTGGTTTCCCTGTGAGAACTGGTTTCCCCGTGTAAATGCTGGGGGAGCTCAGGCAGACTGGGTCTGCCACTGGACTCTGCAGCGAAGTGCACTAAAACGTTCGGTGACAGGAGAGTCTGCAGCTGCTGGAATCTGGAGCAACACACAAAGCCCTGGAGGAACTCAGCGGGTCAGGCAGCATCTATGGAGGGAAATGGACAGTCGATGTTTCGGATCGAGACCCTTCATCTGGACTCACCAGCGTGTTGCTGCAAAACATTCGGTATCAGCCATCGAGGAGGAAGTGGGTGAAGAGGCACCATGCAGAAACTAGAGGATAAAGCAGAATAAGGAAAGGAAATTGTGAAACAGTTTAATGGTAAATTGTGTGAAAGTGTAGGTTGCATTGGAGATCATCCAGAGCTTAAAGGACTTCATTTTTCCCTTCGTTTTATTTTTTCTTCTGAACTTACCATCTGCTGATTGAGAGAGGACCGGGGCTTAACCATGGTTGGCAACAGAGTTCTGAACTGACCTCAGTCTGTCCACCTTTGTCCAGCCAGCATCAGCGCCCCAGAAGCAGGAAACCTGACAGACATTCCTCTCTGAAATAAAATCGGAAAATGCGGAAACACTCAGCAGGCCAGGCAGCGGGGAGAGAATCAGAGCTACCATTCCTGGCCATAGACCTATTGCCAGAACTGGGAAAGAGAGAAAAGGGATAGTTTTAAGTTGTGGAGAAGATGGGGAGGGAGCTAGGGAGAAGGGATAGGACAAAGGGAATATCTACGACAGGGTAAGGCCAGGGTTGCCGTGGGGATGTTATTAAAGGGGCAGTCAGAGCTTGACAGAGAAGCATGACGTGTTGTGAATAGCAGGTCAGGGGGTGCTAATGGAGAAAGAAAAAACTGAGCCGATATCACAGACTGATGACTTACAGCAGAAAAGGCCAATTCTGACAACACAGTGGCAGTGGTAGAGCTGCTGCCTCACAGCGCCAGAGTTCCAGGTTCAGTCCTGCCCTCCGGTTCTGTCTGTGTGGAGTTTTCAAGTTGTCCTTGACTACATGGGTTTCCTCTGGGTGCTCTGGCTCCCACCGCCACCCACATTCTAAAAATGTGCAGCTGGTTGGATAATTGGCTACTGTAAATTGCCCCCGGTTCGTGGTCAAATGGTAGAATCTGGGGAGGGGGAGGGGGAGCTGTTAGAATGTGGGAAGAATAAAGAAATGGGATTGCTGCAGGAAGTGTAAAATGGATGGTTGATGGTCAGTGTATGCTTGATGGGCTGAAGGGCCTGTTTCTGAGCTGTATCTCTCTATGACTCCATGACAATGATACTGACAGAGAAAACAACTCATTGCAAAATGGAGAATTTGCTACTGAGTCCCGAATGCTGCAGATGGAAGATAAGGTGTTGTTCCTCAAGCTTGTGATGACTTGTAACAGTGTAGGAGGCCACAGACAGATAGGTCAGAGTGGGAGTGAGATGGGGAATTAAAGTAGCCGGCAGCCAGAAGCTCAGGGTCTCGCCTGTGCGCTGAACACAGTGCTCCCTAAAGCAATCAGCCCAGTCTGAGTTTGATTTCTTCAGTGTAGAGGATGCCCCAGGGAGAAAACTAAATGCAGTACACTAGATGCTGGTGACTCATTCCTTCACCCAGGGAAGGACTGTTGGACCTGGATGATGGGAGGGGAGGAGGTGACAGGACAAGTGTTGCACCTCTTACCATTGCAGTTCCTGAGTGGTCCAGGATTGCTGAGACCAGCTGTGGTACCAAGTCCTGTGGTGGTTTAAACAAACTCAGACCAGACCAGAGACCAGATATCTGTTGCATTCAGTGCTAAACAGTGCTTGCTAGTGTAGTCACAGGGGAAATCAAAGCAGGAAATGTTGGAAATGTTCAGTAGGTCAGGCAGTATCTGTGCAGAGAGCAAAAGTCTCTGGTTAAGACCGATGACCTTCTAGAAAGGGAACCATTGATAAGAGGTATTTGCAGAGTTGCAGTATACCAGAGACTTGAGGGAAGGCTTCTTCTACTAAAGTTAGTCAGGAGTGCAGTGAAAAATGGAGTAAAGTTGGGCAAGGAGGACTATTGCTTGCCTACAGCCTCTGCCCTGTGTGTGGATTTGTCAGAGGTGCTGGAGGAAGGGAGCAGGTATTTCTCTGTGCTAAACAGTGCTTGATAGTGTAGTCACAGGGGAAATCAAAGCAGGAAATATTGGAAATGTTCAGTAGGTCAGGCAGTATCCGTGCAGAGAGCAAAAGACTCTGGTTAAGACCGATGACCTTCTAGCAAGGGAACCATTATTTCTCGGTCCCAGCCACCTTTGCCTTCAGCTGGGTTTCATTGGTATCGCCTTTGTGGTGAAAGTTTGTGGGTGCAAACCCCACTCCTGAAACTAGAACACAGACTCCAGGGTTGCAGTTCCCTGGGATTGAACCTGGGTCTCTGGCACTATGAGGCAGCAGCTCTACCTGCTGTGCTGTCAGAATTGGCCATTTTTGCTGTAATTCATCTGTCTGTGACACTGGCTCAGTTTTTCTTTCTCCATTAGCACACCCTGACCTGCTATTCACCATACATCACACTTCTCTGTCATCCCTTGAATGCCCCTTTAATAAGACCATAAGATATAGGAGCAGAATTAGGCCATTCAGCCAATCGAGTCTGCTTCACTATTCAGTCATGGCTGATTTTTTTTCAACCTTATTCTCCTACCTTCTGCCTGTAACCCTTAACTCCCTTACCAATCAAGAACCTATCAATATCTGCCTTAAGTACACCCAATGACTTGGCCTCCACAGCCCTCTGTGGTAACAAATTCCACAGCACTCTGTGGTAACACCGTCTGGCTGATGAAATTCCTCCTCATCTCTGTTTAAAAGGGTCGCCCCTTCATTCTGAGGCTGTGCCCTCAGATCCTAGACTCTCCTACTAATGGAAACGTCCTCTCCACATCCACTCCATCCAGGCCTTTTAGTACTCAATAAGTTTCAATGAGATCCCCCCTCATCCTCCTAAACTCCACTGAGTACAGGCCCAGAGATATCAAACGTTCCTCATACATTAACCCTTTCATTCCTGGGATCATTCTTGTAAACCTCCTCTGGACCCTCTCCAACGCCAGCACATCCTGCCTTAGATACAGGGCCCAAAATTGTTCACAATATTCCAAATGCGGTCTGACCGACACCTTAGAAAGCCTCAGCGTTACATTCTTGCTTTTATATTCTAATCTTCTTGAAATGAATTGCATTTGCCTTCCTTGCTACTGACTCAGTCTGCAAGTTAATCTTTAGGGAATCCTGTACTAGGACTCCCAAGTCCCTTTGCACCTCTGATTTCTGAATTTGATCCCCATTTAGAAAACAGTCTACACCTTTATACTTCCTACCAAAGTGCATAACCCCACATTTCCCTACACTGTATTCCATCTGTCACTTCTTTGCCCACTCTTCTAACCTGTCCAAGTCCTTCTGCCGACTCACTGCTTCCGCGACACTACCTGGCCCTCCACCTATCTTTATATTGTCTGCCAACTTGGCCACAAAGCCATCAATTCCCTCATCCAGACCATTAATGTGTAAAGTGAGAAGTTGTGGTCCCAACACTGACCTCTGTAGAACTCCACTTGTCACCGGCAGCCATCCTGAAAAGGACCCCTTGATCCCCACTCTGACTTCTGCCAGTCACCAATCTTCTCTCCATGCTGGTACCTTGCCTCTAACACCTTATCTGGTTTAACAGCCCCATGTATGGCACCTTGTCAAAGACCTTCTGAAAATCCAAGTAAATAATGTCCACTGACTCTCCTTTGTCTAACCTGCTTGTTACCTCCTCAAAGAATTCTAACAGATTTGTCAGGCAAGATCTCCCCTTAATGAAACTGTGTTGACTTCACCCTATTCTGTTATGTGCTTCCAAGTACTCCGGAATTTCATCCTTAATGATGGACTCTTAAATTTTACCAACCACTGAGGTCAGGCTAACCGGTCTACAATTTCCTGTCTTTTGCTTCTCTTTCATTTTTAAACAGGGGTATTATATTTGCAATTTTCCAGTCCCGTGATCCTCCCTGACTCCAGTGATTCTTGAAAGATCACTATTAATGCCTCCACAATCTCTTCATCCACCTCTTTCTGAACTCCTGTGTGTAGTCCATCTGGTCCAGGTGATTTATCCACCTTCAGGTCTTTCAGCTTCTCCCACACCTTCTTCTTAGTAATGGCCACTATACTCACCTCTGCCCCATAACTCCATGGCAATAACTTATCCCTATTGCAACCCTGGTCTCACCCTGTCACAGACATTCCCTTCGTCCTTTGGAAGTGATCTCTCTCAAATGGAAGTAATAAGTGAGATTCAGCAAAAAAAAACCCTGCAGATGCTGGAAATCTGAAATAAAAGCTGGAAAGACTCCGCAGTTCAGGCAGCATTTACGAAGAGAGAAGCGGAGTTAATGTTTTAGGTCTGGGATCATTCATCAGAACTGGAATCAGAATTCTTATTCCAAAGCTAATGAAGGGTTCCAGACCTGAAATGTTAACTGTTTCCCTATCCTCAGATACTGCCTGGCCTGCCGAATATTTCCAGCGTGTTCTTTTATTATTTATTTCATTGTTTGTGCAACCTTCCTGTTTATAGACAGGCTGCCATGTTTTATACAACGGTACCTACACTTGAAAACTACTTTAGTAGAGGGCACTTTGAGCTATTGAAAGGGCTGTGTAAATCCAAATGGTGCTGTTACACCTCCTCGTGGTCAGCCTAGGGAAGGGTTACACTCAGTAAGCCAGTGAGTCACCCAACAGCCTCCTCCTGCCACTAATACTTGCCTGCTCAAGAGCATAGCCTCAGCTGAGACTGTTGGTTTGAAACCTCCTCAAAACTGGTACAGATCCCCTGGTGCTGTACCTACCTGGGCAATCTGTCCTTTTATTGGTCAGCTTCCCACCAAAGTTGAGGGTTAGAAATGAGGCATATATTGAGTACAGGGACAATGGAGGAGTGTTCAATAAAAGAATATGAAGGGATTAGAAAAAAATACAATTAACAAGATAAAGAGGAATTATGAAATTGATCTATTCAAGGAACAGGAACAATCTATTCAAGAAGTGCTGTAAAACTTCATACATCTATTATTTAGTTGTTCAGAAATTCTGATGGTCTTGTTGGGGCACTGTTTTCCATGTTCCTTGTAAACTCTCTGGACAGGCACAGTAGTGTAGCGGTTAGCGTAATGCTATTACAGCACCAGCGACCCGGGTTCAATTCCAGCCGCTGTCTGTAGGGAGTTTGTACGTTCTCCCCGTGTCTGCGTGGGTTTCCTCCGGGTGGTCCGGTTTCCTCCCACATTCCAAAGACGTACGGGTTAGGAAGTTGTGGGCGTGCTCCAGAAGCGTGGCGACACTTGCGGGCTGCCCCCCAAATCACTACGCAAAAAGATGCATTTCACTGTGTGTTTTGATGTACATGTGACTGATAAAGATACCTTATCACTGGAAAATATCTGACACCACAGTGTGACATCCAAAAATAATGAATTAGAAGTGTTGGGGTTTATTATAGCATCCAATAGTCCAGAAGATCTGTCAATCTGGCACCATCATAATCCCGAGGGTGCTGGAGTATCAGAGCTTGACTGTAGTAGGTACATCTGTAAAAAAAAAGGGGAAGGTTTGTGATGGGAGTGGGGCCAATAAGGAGATAGAGAGATGTTAGAAATATTAAATCCTTATTTAGCTTTACTATATATCACAGAAGTAAAACAGGTGCTCATGCCTTTGGATGGTAATGAATGCCATGGATGTATTTAAAATTGAAAATAGTAGATATATTAAATGTTAATCAAATGCAAAGAGAATAATCCCATGGTCCTGATGAATTGCAGCCATGCATATTTACAAGGATCTAAAGGAGGCATGGCTGCACATATTTAACGATTTGTGAGGAAAAGATTACAATGCTAGGGGACTGTCAGATAGATAACATAACACAACACCAATATTTAAGAAGGGAAACCGAGTTGAAAAGTAGGGAAGTTATGTTAACTCTGTTGTTATGCTCACCTTGATTAGTCTGCACTTGGAGTACTGCGTAACGTTTTGGTCACTGCATTGTAAAAACCATGCAAGGGCACTGGAGGGAAGGTTTACAAAAGTGAAACCAGAAGTAGAACAGTTTAGGTATCAGAAAGGATAAACAGAATGGATCCTTTTTTCTCTTCGGAAAGGAAGGCTGAAGGGTGACATAATGGAAGTTTTAAGATGAAGGATTTTGACAGAATGGACAAAGAGGTTGTGCTCCCATCTCTGGGGAAGAGCGTTGGAGACTCTCCTCAGGTTACGAACACTCAACTTGTGTTCAGCCTGTGCATACGAACAAGCATTTGGGAGACCAGTGGGGTGGATCTGCTGGCTTCTGCGGGGCTGCAGGTATCTTCTGCTGGGTGGGAACTTGGTTCGTGGCATTATCTGAATAGTTGAGTTAAATGCCCTGGTTTAACTACACATTGCCCTTGGCTGGCCTATGTTTGTATTTAAATATATTGCCAGGCAGCCACCTTTCTGACTTGTAAAACTGCTTGGGTTACAACTAGCTCTTAGGAACGGAGCCCATTCATAACCGGGGAGGACCTGTACTGGGGCCATCAGTATAACAAATTCCAATTGGCTATCCGGTCAGGAATTTGGAAGAAACTTTGTCAGCCACAGAGAGTGGTTGAAGTGAAGAGCACAGATGCATATAAGGGAAAGCTGATCAAACACGGGTGAGAGAAGTGAATAGAGGGTTGCATCGATAGAATTACATGAGGAAAGACAGGAGAAAGCTGTGGGGAATCACCCAACCCAGGAAAATGGGGAAATCTGGGGGCAAATATAGAAGGGAGGACAGAAAATCTGGCTTACCCAGACTCCGCTCCATGGAAAACCCCTCCCTCATATCTGGGGTGACAGAAAGAATATGCAGCCCACACTATCTGCACCAGGTATTTACTATAATCTATTGATACAAAGCAGAGGTCAGGAACTAGCTGCTCCTTGCCCACTCTCAAAGTGGAGTGGGCAACTGGCTAAATATCGAAATCTATCTGACAGGGTGTGGTATAGCAGTGTATCTAAATGTGCAAGGTGTGCCTGATGTGCAGTGTAATTGGATGGATTGGAATAAGATGCATGGGTTTAAACAGTATCCAAACATCTAGTTAATGACAGGCTAATCCAGATTTTTATTTATATTCCTTACAACACAGAAAGAGGCCATTCAGCCCATTAAATCAATACTGGCTCGCAGAGCAATCCTATCAGCCCCATTGCTCCATTTATTTCCCTGTAATCTATTCTCTCTCACACGCCCATCAACTCTCCCCAGATTTTCCTACCGCTTGTTTACACTCTGGGCAATGTACAGCAGCCAATTAACTTATGAACCTGGATGTCTTTGGATATGGGAGAAAACCAGAGCACCCGGAGGAAACCCATGCAGTCACAGGGAGAACGTGCAAATTCCGCATGGATAGCAACCCTTTAAAAAGAATTAAAACATGAGGATCAAAAGAGTACATCAAAGCACAAACTAATTTATTTAGTTTACTACAACCAACCATCATGGTAAAGATATGTTAACAACAAAGCCCCAATTAATTGTGGATCTCTCAGAAAAATGTCTAGTTCTTGGAAAAAATCATACGCACAAGCACTTACACACATGCACGCACATTCACATACACATATGCACACAGACATGCACACACAAACGCATGCAAACACAGATGTGCACGTATGCACACAGCATGCACACTCATCCACACACACACACGTGCACACACACACAGTCACATGCATACACACACACACACAGTCACACACACACACTTGCACACGGACATTTTTTTTGATATCAAGGCCGAGGAAACAGGTCCTTATCAGACCCTGCAGTTGTTTCTGTGGTTTGATAGGAACCTTGATTACACCAAGGCAAAAAATAAGTTTCACGATTCAGTGTACACTCTGCACAGCACTGTGGTTAATGTAGAGAGAAATGCCAAGGCTAAAGCTGCAAGAGTGCAACAAAATGAATAATTTTCATTTTATTACCTCAGCATATCCCAAAATGTTTTATATCTAATTAAGTAATTTTGATATAAAATCGCTGTGCAGCCAATGTTTACAGAGAAACATCCCATAAACAGCAATTAAATACCAGCTAGATAACCCGTTGTAGTGAGGTCGAGTGGAAGATAAACATTGCCCAGGTCTCATTACCTGAAGACCTGTTCTTCACAACCACTGAATATGTTTCTGAACTTAACACTGGGTTGAACAATTTTGAGTCGTCCTTGTTCCCTATTTGTACAGAAAATGTTGGTACTATTATATTAACCATTTTGTGTGGTTGTCAGGTAACTATGCATATCCAAGACCCATTCCCCAGCATAACTTCACCATACATTTCCACGTGCCAGCTTCTTTACATGTAACTCATTACATTTGGATGTGTATACCAGTCTCCCAATATCATGCTGTAAGCATCATCCCATGCAAACCACTTTTAAGCTTCTAGTTAAGAAGTATTAGAGTCATAGAGTCAAATACAGCATGGATAAAGGCCCGTTGGCCCAATGAGTCTATGCCAACCATGTTGTCCACTTAGCTAGTCCCAATTTCCTGCGTAAGTACATGTTAAATGTATCAGGAGGTGCCTGGAGGTCTTTGTCTCCCTCCATATATGGTCCTGATATCTCAGGTAGAGACCAGGCCATCAATGTGTTTTTCTTTAGAAGTACATAAGAAAGAACAAACCTCTAGTAGAAAACAATCAATTAATACTTGCACGTACTTTTGCCTGAATTCAGAATCACAGGTGGTTATAACACAGGGAGAGATCTATTGTGTGTCCAAACCACTTCTGGGTAAGAGCTATCAAGCTAGTTCCACTCTCGCTACCTCTCCCATATCCCTGACAATTCTTTCCAGTCAGATTTGTCCAGCTCCCTTTTGAATTGAATCTGCCCCCATGGTAACCCCTAGCAGTGACATTCCTGAGCCCATCTGTGTGAAGAAGTGTTACTTTTGGTTCTTTTACCAATTACCTTCATTCTATGTGCTGTAGTTCTTAACTCTTTCCAACAATGGGAACAGTTTCTCTTTATCTACTGTCTATACCCTTTATGATTTTAAATACCTCTATCAGATACTCACACAAACTCCTCTATCTCAGCTAAAGACCCTCATCTCTGGAGTCATTTTAGTAAATCTTTTTGTTGTCACTCTGAAGCTTTTACTTTATCCCCAGGCACTTCCACATAGGTATAAAATAAGGGAGAAGCAAACTGAGGGTAAAATAAGGATAAAACTCTTGTACAGCATATGTTGTTGGAACCTACATTTGTGGTGGAGACAGGTTCCATTGTGACCTTCAAGGGGGATTTGGGTAAAGATACAGGGAGGAAAAATTGCAGTTGTACGGAGAAGGGGCTGTGGTGTGGAAGTAGTGAGTCGATCTGGTGAAGAGCTAATGCAGACACGATGGATCAAGTGGCCCCCTTTCTGTGCTATAAATATTCTACTCTATATAAAGTGTGTCACCCAGAACTGCACACAATGCTCTAGTTGTGGCCGAAACAGTGTTTTATCATGATTTCATTGCTCTAGTCTATTTATAAAGCCTAGGACTGCATTTCCTTCTTCAATGATTTTCTTAGCCTGCCCTGTCACTTTCAAAAAACTTTGCACATATATTCCCAGATCTCTTTGCTCTTGTACCCCTTTTAGAACTGTGCCTTCCAGTTCTCATTTTCTGCTGAAATGTAACCTTCCTCAGCATTACACGTTATCTGCCTGCTATCCTTCCTCTCTGTCAGCCTGTCTGTATCTCCTTGAGCTCTCACTATTCTCCTTACAGTTTACCAAGTTCTGTGTCATCTGCAAATTTAAAAATCGCGCCATGTACACCCAGGATCAAATGATTTATATATAATGAAAATCAGTGGTCCTGGTACCAACACCTGGGGGAACTCTACTGTGCACTTCCCTCCAGTCTGACAAAGAACCTTTCATCGCTCCTCCCTGTTTCCTCTTGCTTACCTAATTTTCTACCACAGCCCCTTTTATTCTTCGGTATTCAGTCTCGATAACAAATCTATTATGTGCCACCTTAGCACTAGCTTTCTGCAAGTCCATATTTACTATATCAACCATATATTCTTTTACCTTGCACTCCTTCAATGCACTGTGTAATGAATTGATCTGTACGAAGGGTACACAAGACAAGTTTTTCACTGTACCTCAGTACATGACAATAATAAAATTCCAATTCCAGTAACTATAGTTTAATTTCCATGGTGAGGAAAGTTCCAGAAGAAAAAAATCAAAGATTGAAATGGCAGTCACAAGTGTGGATTGTTTAGAGAAAACCAGCATGGATACTTTAAAGGTAAATTGTGTCAGATGAACTGAATAGTGTTTTGATGAAGTAACGGAGAGGATTGATGAGGAATAACAAAATGCAGAATAAAGTATCACAGCTACAGACAAAGTACAGTGCAGGTAGACAATAATGTGCAAGGTCATAACGAGGTAGAGTATGAAGTCAAGAGTCCAGCTTATTGTACTAGTCTTATAACAGCTGGATAGAAGCTGTCCTTGAGCCTGGTGGTGCGTGCTTTCAGGTTTTTGTATCTCCTGCCCGATGGGAGGGGGGGGGAGCGATAGAATGTCCAGGGTGGATGGGGTCTTTGATTGTGCTGGCTGCTTTACTGAGGCAGCAAGAAGCATAGACACCCTGTTTTGAACAAGATTGTTACATTTGTGGTTTTCCAGCTTCACGAACACCCCCTGAACCTTGGGATGTTGGGAAGACAGTGGCTGGGATCCCTATAATTTCCTCCCTGACCTCCCTCAATAACCCAGGATGCATCTCATCTAATTCCAAGTGGATTTATCCACCTTAAGTGCAGTCAGCCTTCCGAGTGTCTCTTTCTCGTTTTTTAGTCCACCCTGAACCTCAACCACATCTTCCTTTGCTGAGACTCCAGCAGTAACTTCTTGGTGAAGGCCGATGTGAAATACTCATTCAGTACCTCGGTCTTGTCCTCTACTTCCATGAGTACATTTCCTGATCAGCCAAACCTCTTCTCTTCCAATCCTTTTCCTGGTCACATGCCCATAACATTTCATTACCACACACATTAATACCGGACTGATATCTTTTGCTGAGTTGCTTCCAGGGGATTTATTATTGAAGAGATACAATTCACTGAAGAGAATGATTTTAAAAGAAAATCCCGTTTGGTTGTGTGATTTTCCTGCTCATGTCCTGTACTCCCAATCAATTCCTCTCAATCAATCTTTCATAGTGATTACTGCAGAGTGTAATTCACGACCCCTGGGGGAGTCTTGCTGTCCAATACAATACTGAAGACAGAAAATGGAGAGGCACAGCTGGTACAGCTTACAGAGCAACTGCCTCACAGCTCCAGTGATCCAGGTTCAGTCCTGTTCTCGGGTATGATCTGCGTGGAGCTTACACATTCTCCCTGTCACTGTATGGGTTTCCCTGAGCACTCCAGTTTCCTCCCACATCTCAGGTTAATTGGCCTCTGTAAATAACTCCTTGTTTAATAGTGTACTACCCCAGGGAGGTGTTAATGGGCCTATGAGAGAGAATAGGTTACAAGGAAATAAGTGGGAGAATGGGATTGCTCTGAGTGCCAGCATTGACTCAATGGGCCAAATGGCCTCCTTCTACATAATAAGGAAGTAAAATATAAATATGAAAGCATAGATTAAGCTTTCTTATGGTCTCAGTTATTCACAGATTTAAGAGGACTATTTTAGTAAAAATAACTTAGTAAGTTATATCTATATTCATTTTAGCATTTCAAGATCATCACAAATCCAGAGAATAGAGCTGTCACACTGATAGTTTTTGTCAATGTTCAGTTTTATTTCCTTCCCTTTAATCTTCTGTCCCCAATATATGACAACACCTGGTCCGTGCTCCTTTTCTTTCAAATGAAGTTTGATGATCCCCTTAAATTTCAACCTGATTTTTCCTCCTAACTCACTTGAGACGTAACTCACATCAATTTATCTCGTGACTTCCAATTTCAGAAACAAAGGTTGCCCAGTTTTAGAGATTTAAAACTGGAGATCCAACTTATAGAACCATAGAACCAGAGAACATGACAGCACAGAAAACAGGCCATTCAGCCCTTCTAGTCTGTGCCAAAACTTTATTCTGCTACTCCCATTTGCCTGCAGCCAGTCCATAACCCTCCAGACCTCTCCTGTCCATGTGTCTATCCAATTTATTCTTAAAACTTAAGAGTGAGCCCGCATTTACTACATCAGATGGCAGCCCGTTCCACACTCCCACCACTCTTTGAGTGAAGAAGTTCCCCTTAAACCTTTCCCCTTTTACCCTGAAGCCATGTCCTCTCGTACTTATCTCTCCTAATCTAGGTACGCCTCATAATTTTGTAAACCTCTATCAAATCTCCCCTCATTCTTCTATGCTCCAAGGAATGAAGTCCTAACCTGTTCAATCTTTCCCTGTAACTCAACTCCTGAAGACCCAGCATCATTCTACTAAATCTTCTCTGCACTCTTTCAATCTTACTGATATCCTTCCTATAGTTAGGTGACCAGAACTGCACACAATACTCCAAATTTGGCCTCACCAATGTCTTATACAACCTCACCATAACATCCCAACTCCTATACTCAGTACTTTGATTTATGAAAGCGAGGATGCCAAAAGCCTTTTTTACAACCCTGTCTACCTGTGATGCCACTTTCAGGGAATTATGTATCTTAACTCCCAGATCCCTTTGTTCCTCCACGCTCCTCAGTGCCCTACCATTTACTGTGTGTGTCCTACCTTGATTCGTCCTTCCAAAATGCAACACCTCACACTGGTCTGCATTAAATTCCATCTGCCATATTCTGGCCCATTCTTCCAGTTGGTCCAGATCCCTCTGCAAGCTTTGAAAACCTTCCTCGCTGTCCACTGCGCCTCCAATCTTAGTGTCATCAGCAAACTTGCTGATCCAATTTACCACATTATCATCTAGATCATTGATATAGACAACAAACAACAATGGCCCCAGCACAGATCCCACACAGCCAATTTTGAATCTAGTTTACAATCCTTCCAATGGATACCTAGTGACTGAACCTTCTGAACTAACCTCCCATGTGGGACCTTGTCAAAGGCCTTACTAAAGTCCATGTAGACAACATCCACAGCCTTTCCTTCATCTTCTTTCTTGGTAACCTCCTCGAAAAACTCTACAAGATTCGTTAAACACAATCTACCCCACACAAAACCATGCTGACTATCCTTAATCAGCCCTTGACTGTCCAAATACTTGTATATCCGATCTCTCAGAACAGCTTCCAATAATTTACCCACTACTGATGTCAGGCTCACCGGCCTGTAATTACCTGGTTTACTTTGAGCCTTTTTTAAACAAAGGAACAACATGAGCTACCCTCCAGTCCTCCGGCACTGCACCCGTGGCTAAGGACATTTTAAATAGATCTGCCAGGGCCCCTGCAATTTCTACACCAGTCTCTCTCAAAGTCCGAGGAAATATCTTGTTAGGCCCAGAGGATTTATCTACCTTTATTCACTGTAAGGCAGCAAGCACCTCCTCCTCTTTAATCTCTATATGTTCCATGACACTACTGCTTGTTACCCTTCCTTCCATATCCACTATGCCAGTTTCCTGAGTAAATACTGATGCAAAAAACTGTTTAAGGTCTCCCCCATCTCCTGAGGCTCCACACATAGACAACCACTCTGATCTGCTAGGGGACCAATTTTGTCCCTTACTATCCTTTTACTCTTAATATACTTGCAGAAACCCTTCGGGTTTACCTTCACATTATCTGCCAGAGCAACCTCATGTCTTCTTTTTGCCTTCCTGCTTTCTTTTTTTTAGTATTTTCTTACATTTTCTATACTCTTCAAGTACCTCATTTATTCCTAGTTGCCTATACCTGCTATACACCTCTTTTTCTTAACCAGATTGCCGATATCCCTTAAAAACCAAGGTTCCCTATGTCTGTTAACTTTGCCTTTAATTCTGGCAGGAACATGCAAACTCTGCACTCAAAATTTCACCTTTGAAGGCCTTCCACTTACTGAACACATCCTTGCCAGAAAACAACTTATCCCAATCCACTCTTCCTAGATCCTTTCTCATTTCCACAAAATTGGCCTTTCTCCAATTTAGAACCTCAACTCAAGGACCAGACCTATCCTTATCCATAAGGAACTTGAAACTAATGACATTATGGTCACTGGACCCAAAATGCTCACCTACACATACTTCTGTCACCTGATCTGTCTGGTTCCCTAATAGGAGATCAAGTATTGCATTCTCTCTCATTGGTACTTCTATATATTGATTTAGAAAACTTTCCTGAACACATTTGACAAATTCCAAGCCATCCAGCCCTTTCACAGTGTGGGAGTCCCAGTCAATATGTGGAAAGTTAAAATCCCCTACTATTACAACTTTGTTTCTTACATTGGTCTGCTATCTCACTACAGATTTGTTCCTCCAGTTCTCTGACTATTGGGCGGTCTATAATACAACCCTATTAGTGTTGCCACACCTTTCCTGTTCCTCAGCTCCACCCATATGGCCTCTGTAGACAAACCCTCTGGACTGTCCTGTCTACGCACAGCTGTGATATTTTCCCTGACTAGTAACGCCACTCCTCCCCCTTTCATCCCTCCCCCTCTATCACGTCTGAAACAACGGAACCCCAGAACATTAAGCTGCCAGTCCTGCCCCTCTGCAACCAAGTCTCACTAATAGCAATAATGTCGTAATCCCACTTGCCAATCCATGCCCTAAGCTCATCCGCCTTACCTACAATACTCCTTGCATTGAAATAGATGCACCTGAGAACATTTCTATCATGCACAAACCTTTGATTTCTGTCTATACATGCAGTTCTCGCATGACCATTTTCCTCCTCTCCTCACTATCTGCTCTAACACTGGTTCCCCTCCCCCTGCAAATCTAGTTTAAACCCCCCGGAGCAGCACTAGCAAACCTACCCGCAAGTATGTTAGTCCCCCTCCAGTTCAGGTGCAAACTGTCTCATCGGAACAGGTCCCACCTTCCCTGGAACAAAGCCCAATTGTCCACAAACATGAAGCTCTCCCTCCTGCACCATCTCCTTAGCCACGTATTTAGCTGCATTATCTTCCTATTTCTAGCCTCACTAGCACATGGCAGGAGTAGCAATCCTGAGATTGCAACCTTGGAGGTCCTGTCCTTCAACTTTGCACCTAACTCTGTACTCTCTTTGCAGGACCTCCTCCTCCCTCCTATCCACGTCATTGGTCCCTACATGTACCACGACATCTGGCTGCTCACCCTCCATCCTGAGAATATCGAGAGATTGATCCAAGATATCATGGACCCTGGCACCAGGGAGGCAACAGACCATCTGGGATTCTCGATCTCTCCCACAGAACCTCCTATCTGTCCCCCTAACTATCGAATCCCCTATCACTACTGCTCTCCTCTTTTCCCTCCTCCCTTTCTGAGCTGAGGGTCCTGACTCGGTGCCAGAGACACGACCACTACAACTTGTCCCTGGTAGGTCATCCCCACCAGCAGTATCCAAAACGGTATACTTATTGTTGATGGGAACAGCCACAGGGGTGCTCTGCTCTTTCTGTCTATACCCCTTCCCTTTCCTGACAGTCACCCAGCTACCTGCCTCATGACTTTTAGGGGTGACTATCTCCCTGAAACTCCTGTCTACTTCTGCCTCACGAATGATCCAAAGTTCACTCAGCTCCTGCTCCAGTTCCTTAACACGGTTTGTCAGGAGCTGCAGCTGATGCACCTTTTACAGGTGTAGTCATCAGGGACAAGTGTGCTGTCCCTGACTTCCCACATACTGCATACAGAGCACACCACTGCCCTAACTGCTGCCTTCATTACCTACTCCTAAGTTAATTAAATAAATTAAAGGAACTTTCCTGGTCTTACCTCACTGGGAGCAGGCTCTTCCTCAGCCTCTGGTTGCTAAAGCCTCTCAAGCCAAAGCCAAAGCCAAAGCCAAAGCCAAAGCCAAAGCCAAAGCCTCAAAGCTCCACTCCTACTCTGAGCCACTCACACACTGGCCGCTCCTCTTCAGTTACCCCTCCTTATATTTGTCCCTGCCAATTATTTCAAGTACTCACTCCCTCTAATCAACCAATCAACACTCTGTTTTAAATACTCAGCCCCTACCTGTTAGAGACCCGCTACTCCAACGGCTCTTCAGAGGTAACATTGAATTACTCAGCAGGTCAGGCAGCTTCTATGGAGAGAGAAACAGAGTTCAGTTGAAAGGTCATCATTGTCATCACGTTAATTATTCACCTGTTGAATACTTCCAGAATCTTCCATTTTTATTTCAGATTTTCAGCAATTGTGGTATTTTGATTTTATAATTTGGAGATATCTTCAAGTATTTTCCGAATCCTGCTTCTCAAGGACTCTGAGTAAATAACAAACAACTATGATTATAGAAAGTTAGCTTTGAAAGGCAAAATTTCAAGGCCAAACTGTCACTGTGCTGTGAATCTTTCTTACAGATAAATTTGAAAGTCTTAAAACTTGACAAATCTCTTAGAACACCATCAGTGTCCCAGTGGTTTGAAAAGCCTTTGCCCTCAGCTTAAAAGACACACAGTGAATCCATTGATTCTCAAAACTCAAAAGTGTTAATTTATCAGCTGAGAATTCCACTTACTCACTGCAGGAAAATAATTGACTTGAATTAAAAGATAGACTAAAACTGTGTCATAAATTCTGATTGTTATTGAAATGAGGTGTTTATTCCCAAACTTTTCCAGCAAGTGGTATCTCCAGAAAGTTCAAAAGGTCCAGATCAAATCACTAAATGTTTCAGAAAGACACAACCGCTGATATTTATAGGTGATAACTCGTGGACAAATACTTGAAGAATTTACCACAACAATAATTCACCACGACCACAATGAAATCAGGGTTTCCTCACAACTTTAATGGCTATCTAGCTTAATAATTTCAAATTAATCCAGAGCTTTTTCTTTTGTAACTGAACACTAACATCTTTTCAAATGATTGTAAGAATTGAGAAGTGTAACAGTTGCTACCGTGGAATAAAACAAGACTCTACTCGGAGGATTGCCAAACAGAACTGGTTTATTTTCCCGCCTTGTGCGGGCCCTTTAAGGGAGAAAAACTCCCGCCCCAAAAAAAACGGCAATGACGTAAGTCCTACGTCATCAGGACTTTCCCACGCGCGGGTTCTCCCCGTCGCTCGGAAAGACGAGGCCCGCCGCCATCTTGGGCCTCGTCGCTCCGACGCCGCGCGACCCGACTGCCGAGCCGGTTCGCCCGACTAGACGGTGAGTCGCCACACAACCCCCCCCAGAACCGGCGAGACAGTCCCCAAGGTCCGTGGACTGTGCCAGCTGCCGCTTAGGGGGGCGGCCTCTGCGTCGTGGTGTGGCAACCTCGAAAGGCTGTTGCAGATCCAAATGGGCCGGTTTGAGGCGGTCCGCCGTGAAAACCTGTTCCCTGCCTCCAATGTCCAAAATAAAGTGGATCCGTTATTCCGTATGACTCGGAACGGTCCCTCATATTGTCGTTGCAATGGCGCCCGAGGTGTGCCCCTGCGAACGAAAACAAACTTACAGTCCCGTAGTTCCTTGGGCTGGCAGGATTGGGGCTTGACCGTGCCGTGAGGCGGGAATCGGGGCCAAGGCGCCGAGCTTCTCGCGCAGTCTTTGTAGAACTGCTGGGGGTTGTTCCCCTTGGTCCTGAAGGGCAGGTATGAAATCCCCGGGGACAACTAGTGGCGCCCCGTATACAAGCCTCAGCTGACGAAGTGCGGAGGTCTTCTGTGGGGCAGTGCGTATGCCGAGCAGGACCCAGGCAGCTCGTCAACCCAGTTAGGACCCTTCAGGCGGGCCATCAAGGCCGATTTTAGATGGCGGTGAAAACGTTCCACCAACCCGTTTGATTGAGGATGGTAGGCCGTGGTGGTGTGGCAGCTGCGTCCCTAGCAGGTTCGCTAATGCAGCCCAGAGACTGGAAGTGAATTGGGTGCTCTGTCTGAAGTGATGTGGGCCGGAACGCCAAACGTGAGACCCAAGTTGTGAGCAGTGCTCGGGCGCAGGAATCAGTTGTGATGTCAGTCAGGGGGGTTGCCTCAGGCCACCTCGTGAACCGGTCCACGATGGTAAGGAGGTACCGGGCTCCTCTTGAAACCGGCAGAGGGCCCCACGAGGTCGACGTGTATGGTGGTCGAACCTCCTACGGGTAGGCTCGAACTGCTGTGGTGGGACTTTGGTGTGTCGCTGGATTTTTGACGTCTGGCAGTGCAGACAAGTCCTGGCCCACTCACTGACCTGTTTGCGCAGGCCATGCCAGACAAACTTGCTGGCGACCAGTCGGACAGTAGATCTGATGGATGGGTGCGCCAACCATGTACCGAGTCAAAAACGCGTCTCCGCCAGGCTGCCCAGGGACAATAGGGCGGGGCTGACCAGTCGCAACGTCGCAAAGTAGGGTCCGCCTAACCTGGACCAACCCAAGAAATCTCGGAGCTGCAGACCGAGACTGCGGTTCTGGTAGCTGGGCAGTTCGTCGTCGGCTTGCTGTGCGTCAGCCAGGGCCGTGTAGTCGCACCAAAGGGTAGGTGTGGATGGTTGGTCTGGAAAGTGCATCAGCAACGACATTATCCTTTCCGGAGACATGTTGGATGTCAGTTGTGAACTCGGAAATGTAGGATAAATGTCTCTGCTGACGAGCTGACCAGGGATCGGAGACTTTGGAGAAGGCAAAGGACAGAGGCTTATGATCGGTGAAAGCGGTGAAAGGCCTGCCTTCTAGAAAGTATCGGAAATGCCGGACCGCCAGATACAGCGCTAGAAGTTCCCGATCAAAAGCGCTGTACTTCAGTTCGGGCGGTCTAAGGGTGTTTGCTGAAAAATGCCAAAGGGTTGCCAGCGGCCTTCGAGCAGCTGTTCCAGTACCCCACCCCACCGCGGTGTTGGACGCGTCTACCGTGAGGGCAGTCGGGACGTCAGTCCTAGGGTGTACCAGCATCGTGGCGTCTGCCAGAGCGTCTTTGGCCTTAACGAAAGCAGCCGCAGCCTCGTCAGTCCAGGTGATGTCCTTGCCCTTACCAGCCAGCAGCGAGAACAGAGGGCGCATGATACGGGCTGATGCAGGGATGAAACGATGGTAAAAGTTGACCATCCCAAGGAATTCCTGTAGGCCTTTGACTGTGTCGGGGCGGGCAAAATGGCGGATAGCATCCACCTTGGCGGGTAGGGGTGTTGCCCCGTCGCTGGTGATTTTGTGGCTGAGGAAATCGATAGAGTCAAGTCCGAATTGGCACCTTGGACGGGTTAATCGTGAGGCCGAAATCGCGGAGGTGGGAATACAGCTGGCGGAGGTGGGAAGGTGTGTTCCTGGCGGTTACGGCTGGCGATCAGTATGTCGTCCAAGTAATGAACACGAAGTCCAGGTCTCGGCCTACCGCGTCATCAGCCGCTGGAAGGTCTGCGCGGCGTTCTTAAGGCCGAACGGCATCGAAGGAATTCGAACAGGCCGAATGGGGTGATAATTGCAGTTTTGGGGACGTCATCCGGATGGACCGGGATTTGGTGGTATCCCCTAACGAGGTCCACTTTGGAAAAGATGCGGGCCCCCGTGTAAGTTCGCTGCGAAGTCCTGGATGTGAGGGACGGGATAGCGGTCCGGGGTGGTGGCGTCATTCAGCCTGCGGTAGTCGCCGCAGGGCCTCCACCCTCCGGTGGCTTGGGGACCATGTGCAGGGGGAGGCCCAGGGCTGTCTGACCTGCGAACAATCCCCAGCTCCTCCATGTGATGGAACTCTTCCTTTTGCCAGGCGGAGCTTGTCTGGAGGTAATCGTCGTGCTCGGGCATGAAGGGGTGGCCCTGTGGTAATGATGTGGTGTCGTACCCCATGTGTGGGCCGAGAATTTGTAAACGAAGGTGCCAAAATCGATGGGAATTCGGCTAGGAGCTTGGCGAAATCGTCGCCAGAAAGGGTAATGGAGTCCAGGCGCGGGGCTGGTGGGCTGATTTCTCCCAGGGGATAGGTCCGGAGAGTGCTAGAGTGGACTAACCGCTTCCTTCGCAGGTCGACTAACAGGTTGTGGGCCCTGAAGGAAATCGGCGCCTAGGAGTGGTCGGGGCGACGGTGGCAAGGGTAAGGTCCAGGTAAAACGGCTGCCGCCAAAGTGTAATTGAAGCGTACGGGTGCCGAAAGACCGTATCGTTTGTACCGTTGGCGGCAGTTGAGTAGAGGACCTGGTGGCCTGTCACGAGTGTCGCGGCTGTCGGGGGCAAAATACTGACCTCCGCTCCAGTATCAACGAGGAAATGCCGTCCAGATTTCTTGTCCTGAACGAAGAGGAGGCTCTGTCGGCGGCCAGCCGCCGTAGCCATCAGCGGCGGCTGGCCCTGGCGTTTCCCTGAAACTCTGCAGGGTGGGCGGCATCGACGGGCCTCCGCACCCCACCTCTGATTGGTAGAAGCACAGCTGGTCACCCGTGTCGTCGTCTTCGTTCCTGGGGCGTGGCTGCTCGGTTGCTGGGGCCGGGCGAGGCGGGCGTTGGGCTCGCGGGCCTGGTGATTTGACTGATGGACGAACCGCTCTCGCGCTTGGCCCTCCACAGGACATCTGCCTGGGCGGCCACCTCACGGGGGTTGCTGAAGTCGGCAATCAGCTAACAACAAGTGGATGTCATCGGGGAGCTGTTCGAGGAAGGCCTGTTCGAACATCAGGCATGGCTTGTGTCCCTCGGCCAATGCCAGCATCTCATTCATTAGGGGCGGATGGGGATCTGTCCCCCAGGCCATCCAGATGAAGCAGGCGGGCGGCGCGCTCACGACGGGAGAGGCCGAAGGTCCGGATCAAAAGATCTTTGAAAGCCGGGTACTTATCTTTCCTCCGGAGGCGACTGGATGAAGTCTCCAACCTGGGCGGCTGTCTCCTGGTCCAGAGAGCTAACCACATGGTAGTACTTCGTGGAGTCGGAGGTGATCTGCCGAAGGTGAATTGCGCTTCAGCCTGGTCAAACCAGACGCTGGGCTGAAGTGTCCAAAAGGTGGGCAGCTTGAGGGCCACTGCGTTGGCTGCTGCGCTGTCGTCCATTTCGCGGGTCCAAAAGCCGTTTGGACCGTCGGGGTCACCAATGTAGCGGTTGCTACCGCGGAATAAAACAAGACTCTACTCGGAGGATTGCCAAACAGAACTGTTTATTTTCCCGCCTTGTGCGGGCCCTTTAAGGAGAAAAACTCCCGCCCCAAAAAACCGGCAATGACGTAAGTCCTACGTCATCAGGACTTCCCCGCGCGCGGGTTCTCCCCGTCGCTCGGAAAGACGAGGCCCGCCGCCATCTTGGGCCTCGTCGCTCCGACGCCGCGCGACCCGACTGCCGAGCCGGTTCGCCCGACTAGACGGTGAGTCGCCACAGAAGTATAAAGTTAGCTCAAAACAAAATCTTCAATGTCTTTTCACAGAAAGTATAGTGAGCCGGTTTCCCATAATTTGCGAAGTTTGAAACAAATATGACTGAATACAAAATGTGCAACTTGAGACAGCAGAAATTGAACAGAAGTTTTTCCTTCTTCTTCAGTTCATCAATAGATTAACTTTGTGTTTTTTTTTTCTCTTAAATATAAATTCTGATTACTTCTTTCAAAACGTTAGGGAGTGTGAGGGAACCAACCTCAAACCTGCGGCATCCTGATTATGAAACAGCGCTCTGAAGCTCAGTTGTAAAGATCACATGCCTTAAATTTAAGCTGCTCAAGCCATTACAAGTTTTCAACTGCAGCTCAGTTAAAGGAGAAGTTTAAAACTCATCCATCACACTGGTTGTCACAGTTGTATTTTAGTAATCTTTAGCCAAGCTAAAATCCACATGCATGTCTCTAACCCAAAATGCAGCTCATTTTTTAACCAAAGCTTGGTGAACAAACTCAGTTAGACTAAAAGTATTCAATCAACCGTATGGTGTAAAAACATTAAATATTTCTTGCAGCAACATTTGCTTTTGTCGAAGGCTTTTTTCACTTAACATTGTTTTCCTGAGTCTTCCATAATACCTCAATGGAACCGTTTATAATCTTGTATCCCTGATATCAGCTTTGTTGATTTAAATGTGATATCCTCTGCATAATGATTCAGCAGTTCAAAGCCACACTGTCACAATAGCCATTCAAGCATTTGGAGCACGGAATGGATTAATGTGGTTACCTATATGGTGTCACCTATCGGTGATAGTCCCTTAGTTCTACCCATCCCTCTCTCACCTTCTCTGCCACTGAAAACAAACGTGCTTTTCTCTCTTTCATCAGTTCTGAATGAAAGGTCTCAAAGTTACATACAAACAGGAGTAAGTCGTTTGGTGCTTTGAACCTGCTCTGCCATTCAATATGATCATGGCTGATCATCAAAATTCAGTGCCTGGTTCCAGCTTTCCCCCCATATCCCTTGAAACCTCCAACTCTAAGAGCAATATCTAACTCATTCTTGAAAATATTTCATAATTTGGCTTCAACTGCTTTCTACGGTAGAGAATTCCTCTGCTTCTTTCTGCAAGAAGAAATTTCTCCTTAGTCTTAAGTAGCTTACAACATTTCCTTAGTCTGTGAACCCCGATCCTGGACTTCCCAGCCATCAGGAACAACTTTCCTGCATCCACTCTATCCAGCTGGGGTGGGATTTTGTAAGTTTCCATGTAGGTTTGCCTCTCACTGGAAGCATGTGGCTCTGATAAATCTTGAGGTTGCAATCCAAGGACATTGTCTTCGATCAACAACATCACTCTCCGCTGTGCCAAGAATTCACTACAGCCAGGCTCTGGCAGAAATCACTGGCTTTGCTGATTCTGTTCCAGCAGTATTGTTTTGGCCCACCGTCCCAGCCAGGGCTGGTCCCCAGGTGTGTGAAAGTTGCCCTGTCAGTGGGACCGTGATCCTGTGTCTGCACTGGTGATGCCGACGCAATGTTAAAGGTCATAGTTGATAATTTTCAGGCTGCTTTGTTGGCCGAATGTTCGGAATTGGTTTGGTTACCTTCTTGCTGTGGTGTTGAACTTGAGCTGGGAGAGAGAGAGAGTCAAAAGGGTGTGAAGGGCTTCCATCTGATGCCTTTTGGCATGCCTTCTGCTGTATATCGTTACCCAATCAACAGCAAAATATTCAAGAGACGGCCAACATTTCACACTCATGTTGTGACTTCCAAACTAAGCCGACTGTGACCAACGCTGAATGTCAAGTGAGAGCAGAGGCTCTTGATGGTGTTGATTATGGGGACTGGGATTGAACATGTCTGTAGAATGTGTCACAAGCCAGACCTGTTAACCTTCATCTGAGTCTATGAAGTTTAAACAGCATTGCCAGTACGAACCATAGGCCTGTTCTTATTATTAAGGAGGTAAATCATAAGGCAGTCAGGCAGATGCCAGAACTCAGAAATAAAACTATAAAATGCTGGAAACACTCAGCAGGTTAGGCAGCATCTGTGGAGAGAGAAACAGAGTTAACATTTCAGGTCCAGGATCTTTCCTCAGATCTGCCGAGGCAACATTGTTTCATGAAAAGGAAATGGTGTTTGATAAATTTATTAGAGTTCATTGATAATGTTGATGTTTTAAGGATTTGACGGCTTGGGTGACCTCGTCTTCCATTGAGGAGCCTATGTTGACATCTTCCTCTGGGACGTTCAGGTGGCTCTCTGGTCTACAATTCTTTCCAATGTCTTAGAGAAACAAAGGACTGCAGATGCTGGGATCTAGATGAACAACACTATGATGCTGGAGGGACTCAGCAGGCCAGGCAGCATCCGTGGCCTCCTCTACATGGGTGAGACCAAATGCAGACTAGGTGACCGTTTCACAGAACACCTGCGCTCCGTCCGTAACCGCGATCTGCATCTCCCCGTTGCCGGTCACTTCAACTCCCCCTCCCACACTATCACTGATACGTCAGTCCTCGGCCTCCTCCACTGCCAGGAGAATTCCAAGCGCAAACTGGAGGAACAGCACCTCATTTTCCGTCTTGGAACCTTGCAGCCTAAAGGCATGAACATTGAATTCTCCCACTCTAAGTAATCCCCACCCCCCCCCCCCCCCCACCATGCTTCTTCTCTTCTTCCCTTTCCTAGCCCTTTTTTTGATCTCTCTCCTTACCTGTGACCCATCCCCCGGTGGATCTGCTCTCCCCTGCTCCCCCACACCTGCCCATCACTATCTCTCACTTGCATCTCCCTATCACCACCCTGTGCCCACCCCACCTCCCCTCTTTTGTCCACCTATCACTGCTCTGC
Source organism: Pristis pectinata (assembly GCF_009764475.1). Classification (NCBI taxonomy): domain Eukaryota; kingdom Metazoa; phylum Chordata; class Chondrichthyes; order Rhinopristiformes; family Pristidae; genus Pristis; species Pristis pectinata. Next base: position 34,660,514 of record NC_067425.1, on the reverse strand, counting down.
TTTTCCCTCCTATATATTGGGCTTCCCCTCTTCCTATCTTCAGTCCTGAAAAAGGGTCCTGACCCAAAATGTTGACCGCCTGCTTTTCTCCATGGCTGCTGCCTGGCCCGCTGAGTTCCTCCAGCATCAGAGTGATTTTCATCTTTCCAACATATTTCTTGTCCTCGTGCTGTTGTCTTGGATGAGTATACTTGTTGGTGTCTACCAACTGACACAGATAGGCTGCATCATTTTTCATTACGGGCAGCAGTATCCTCTGTTGCATCTCCCAGTGTCATTTGCCCATTATTACAAGGTGTTTAACCTCCCAATGAGCCTGGTTATACTGCTCATGGCATCTGTCCTCTCACCCCTGGGATTCTGTGTTGAGAACCTCCTTCATTCAGAGCTCCCCTGCTCTCTACACTGGGAAAAATCCAACCCTTTCCTCCCAGAGTTACACAGGCTTCCCAGCTCTTGGTACATAGGGCTTCTTCCACTGACTCATTGCTGGCTCTTGTCCACTCCATGAGTAACTGAAACCTGCTCTTCAACTGTAGAATGAAGTCTGTCGGCACCTCAGGGGATGTTACAGTGTCTGTGTCCCAGGCTGGGTGAATAAACATCCCCGCCCCCACACGCCCACCCACACCCCTACCCTCACTCTCACACTCCCACCCCCACCCCCTCTCTGTATGTCCTGCCTTGGTTTATATTCCCAAAATGCATCACTTCACATGTGTCTGAATTAAATCCCATCTGCCGCTCCTTGGCCCACTTTCCCAGTTGGTCCAGACCCTGTTGTAACCTTGGACAACCTTCTTCACTGTCCGCAGCACCACCAATTTTGGTGTCATCTATGAACTTACAAATCATGCCACCTACGTTCTCTTCAAAATTATTGATATGATGAATAATAAAGAATGCAGCACCGATGTCTGCGGCACACCACTGGTCACAGGCCTCCAATCTGAAAATTAACCCTCCACTACCATCCTGTGCCTCCTACCACCAAGCCAATTTTGCATCCAATTGGCTATCTCATGCTGGATTCTAAACTTTCAGACCAGCCTACCATGTGGGATCTTGTCAAAGGCCTTGCTAATGTCCATGTAGACAAGGTCCATGCTTTGTCCTCATCTGTTCTCTTGATCATCTCCTCAAAAACCTCAATCAAATTCCTGAGGCACGATTACCCACGCACAAAGCCACACTGACTATCCCTAATCAGTCCTTGCCTTTCCAAATACAAATAAATACTGTCCCTCAGATTCCCTTCCAGTGACTTTCCCACCACTGATGTGAGGTTTGCTGGGCTCTAGTCCTTTGGTTTGTCCTTGCAGCCCTTCTTAAATAAAGACCCAACATCCTCCAGTCTTTCAGTATCTCACTAGTGGCTAACGAAGATACAAAAACTGATGCAATTTCTTCCCTTGCTTCCCACAACATCCTAGGATGTACCTGGTCCGGATGCAGGGATTTTCCACATTTATGTTCTTCAAGACTGCCTATTCCTTCATAATGTTGAATGCTTCAGGATATCACTGTTCTCTTCCCTGAAATCACCAGCTTCCATGTCCTTCTCCACAGTAAGTACAGATGAGAAGTGTTCACTTAAGATCTAATCCATCTCCCTTGGCTTCACCCATGGATTACCACACATGCACGGTAGTGTAGTGGTTAGCTTAACGCTTTACAGTGCCGGCGACCCGGGTTCAATTCCGGCCACTGTCTGTAAGGAGTTTGTACGTTCTCCCCGTGTCTGCGTGGGTTTCCTCCGGGTGCTCCGGTTTCCTCCCACATTCCCAAGATGTAGGGGTTAGGAAGTTGTGGGCGTGCTATGTTGGGTGCCAGAAGCGTGGTAACACTTGTGGGCTGCCCCCAGAACACTCTATACAAAAGATGCATTTCACTGTGTGTTTTGATGTACATGTGACTAATAAAGATATTTCATCTTAATCCTTAAGGGGACCTATTGTTACAATAATCTGCTGTTTCATTTGTTTTCCATTTGTGTTGTTTTTCCATTAGATGGGTCTGTACTTTCCATAAGATTAATTTATAACCTGGACAGTAGCGGGAATGCTGTGCTCTCCTTAAGGCTCTGGTGTTAGTTCTACAACTTAATGATGATGTGTGATCGGGAGCCAGCATCAGACAATGAGCAGGGTAGTGATTAATGGACAGGCTTTGGTTAATGTTCGAACATTGGTCAGGCCACAGCTGAAGTATTGTGTGCAGTTCTGGTCACCACACTGTAGGAAGGATGTGGTTGCACTGGAGATGGTGCAGAGGAGACTCACCAGGATGAGACGAGTGAGGCTGGGTTTGTTCTCCTTGGAGCTGGGGAGGCAGACAGGTATAGATAGGGTGGACTGTCAGAAACGTTTCCCAATAATGGAAGATATCTAAAACCAGAGGGACTAGGTTTAGCAATAAGAGGTTTAGAGGGGATCTGAGGAAGGACTTGACACCCTGAGGGTGGTTGGTGTCTGGGACACATTGCCCGAGAAGGTGGTGGAGGCAGGGACTCTTATAACATTTAAAACGTATGTAGATGAACACCAAGGTATAGAAAGCAACAGACAAAGTGCTGGCAAATGCGATTAGTAGAGCTGGGCAATTGATGGTTGGCATGGGCATGATGGGCCAAATGACCTGTTTCTGTGTGGTATGGCTCTAATGTGCTAAGGCTGCATCGTGTACACTCAGGCTTACGTAAATGAAGGATACTGCAGGAGTGTGTCTGCTCCAGTGGTGCATTAATGCTGATGCAGATTGATGCTGGGTACAATATTCTCAAACGTCTCTCATTGGTATTTTGCAATAATTTTGGGAACACCCAACTGTTTCAAGTGAAGGGATCAGACATAAGTTCACCAGCAACATTCAAATTCATTGGAAAATATTTTTGATTCTTTACGTTCTTTTTTCTGAGTTTCCATTCAGGTACAAGGCCCTTCCCTTTTGTATTTACAAAGACTGAAATTAGCAGCATATTTTTGCAACCACACCCAGCTCCAAGGATTGAAAAAGGACACGATGTGAACAATCTCCACACTGGCAGTCGGAGAGCAGCCTCACTTTGACAAGCATTTCGGGTCTCCCCTCTTCCCAATGCACCTCTTCACTTTATTACTCCTTTCTACTGCGCTACAGTATATAATTGCATATAATGCCCAAGTAGATTCATAAGAGTCATAGAGCAATACAGCACGGATACAGGCCCTTCAGCCCAACCAGTCCATGCTGACCATGATGCCCACCCAGCTAGTCCCAATTTCCTGCGTTAGGCCCATATCCCTCCAAGAACCACCCCTCCATGTACCTATCTAAATACTTCTTAAATGATACTATTGTAGCTGCCTCAACACTTCCCCTGGCAGCTCGTTCCATATACTCACCATCCTCTGCATGAAAAAGTTGCCCTTCAGGTTCCTTTTAAATCTTTCCCCTCTCACCCTAAACCTATGCCCCCTAGTTTTGGACTCCCCTACCCTGGGGAAAAGACTGTTACCTTCCACCTTATCTATGCCTCTCATAATTTTAAACACTTCTATAAGGTCACCCTTCATTCTCCTATGTTCCAAGTTCTGTAGGAAGTAGGCCTTCTTCAGTCAAGAGCCTGGATGGGGAGGTGAACCTATCCTGGCCTCCTGCTCCAAATATCAGGGATGAGAACTCTGGTCCTTATGTTTCTTTCTCTGGCTCAATGGCAGTAGTCTAAACAGAATTCTGTGGGGAGTATACTCAGGGGAGCAGCAAGCGTCTTCCAACAATCAACCTCAGTTTGGACAGTGGTCTCATCAAATGAGCCAAGCTGCTTGAGGGAGCTGAGCTATGTTAATCTGTGAATCTTGAGGTTGGTAATTGGTGCAGACAGATTGCATTCCCACAAGTAAACAGAAACATTCTCAGGTGAATCTTCGAGGAGAACTAAGAATTGCAAAATGCAATCACTTCTTCAGAAGTGGGCATGCTGCCAACCACAGATGTATTATTGAGTTTCACCTTCACATGGGAGTTAGAAAAAGGGAAGGTAAAACACTACATACACACTGCAGGTAAAATCATCCACAATAAGCAACATAGGGCTGTCTGCAATTAAAAACATTAATTGTGATTAAAGATCACAGGTTCATTGTCGGTTAACAATGGAATACCAATACTTTTGAATGGATGAATGAAAATGCTTTGCCCATAATTTTCAATGGCTCCTGGAAAATGTTTTTCCTAATAACCTCCAAAGGTATAACTTAAAATTCTCACTGTCTTCCAATTTTTATTCTGCCGATCTGAAGCAATGGAAATGCAGTCAATAGATGTTGAAGGAAGGGAGACTGAGAGATAGACCTGAAGAGGAACCAGGTAATAGGTAAGAGAACACTCATAGAGTCTTACAGCATGGAAACAGGCCCTTCGGCCCAACTAGTCCATGCTGACTGTGTTGCCCAGCGAGCTGGTCCCATCTGTCTGTGTTTGGCCCTCCAAACCTCTCCTATCCATGTACTTATCCAGGTGGCTTTTAAACGTTGCTGATGTGCCCGCCTCAACCACCATTTCTGGCGGCTCGTTCTAAATACGCACCACCCTTTGCGTGAAGAAGCTGCCCTGATGTCCCTTTTAAATCTCTCGCCTCTGATCTTAAACCTATGCCCTCTTGTTTTTTTTTAGGAACACTCCTGGATCGGGGCCAGTTGGAAAAGGGAACGTCATCCTGACCCATGTCTAACATCGACTGAGGAGTCACCAAAAGCAAGTGAACCTCCCCACTCATACTTGCTCTCTCCATGACTCCCCTTGTCTGCTTGTCCCTCCCGACCGATTCCCCTCCAGGCACTTATCCCTGAACTACGTAAAGTGATACACCTGTCCCTACACCTCCTCCCTCACTGCCACTCAGGACCCTCAACAGTCCTTCCAAGTGAGGCAGCGCTTCACCTGTGAATCCTTCAGTGTCATTTATGCACCGGTGCTCCCGGTGCGGCCATCCACTCCCAATCGTGAGACCCGACGCAGATTGGTGGATCGCCAGGATCTCCTGGTGGGCAGCCACGCTGAGGCTACAACACAGATTAGAGGAACAACATCTCATATTCTGCCTTGGCAGTCTCCAACCTGACAGCATCAACATTGATTTCTCAACGTTCCGGTAACCACTCCTCTTCGTTTTCTCCCTCCTCCCCCACTTTGGTTTTCCCTTATCCCTCCGGCCCCTTTACCCCTTCTCTTTCCCCTCCCCTGCCCTCACGACCTGCCCATCACCCCCACCTCCCTCCCTGTATTCCATGGTCCACTGTCCTTCTCCTATCAGATTCCTTCTTCAGCTCTTCGTCTCTTCCACGTCAACCTCCCAGCTTCTCGCATCATTCCCACGTCCCTCCCCTTCCCCCACCCACCCACCCACCCACCTACCTTCCCCTTCTCAGCTGACTCACCAGCTCGTGCTCCTCCTCCTCCCCCACCCCTTATATTCTGGCTTCTTTCCCGTCCTGATCAAGGGTCTCGGCCCGAAACATCAACTGTTCATTTCCCTCCACAGATGCTGCCTGACCTGCTGAGATCCCCCAGCATTTTGTGTGCGTTGTTTCCCCACTCATACGGTTGCCACAACTCCCTCCATAACAGCCAGGTCTCTCCCCATTGCTTGGAATATTTTGTTATTTGCCATGGAGAGCTTCTTATTGCCAAAGGCAGCTGAGTAATCACATTCTCTCAAAGCTCGACCTATTCTGAGCCTTGTGGTGCCTTGCCTTTATGATAATGTTCTCCATTAGATGACTCGTGCTTGCAACTAATTCCACCTGCAAAGTGACATATTAAGTTAGTCACTCATCCAGATCTGAACTGCCTAACATTCTTCTAAAGTAATGCCAATTTTCAATCCAGCCCATCTGAATATAATAGACTCAAATCAAGTGATGACACAACTGCACAGGAATGACAATGGCACATTACAGTACAGATGAACCAGATATTCCTGTTTCTGATCAAAGGACTCAATAAAAGAGACGGATCAGAATTAATAGTGATTGAAATAAATCCAACACATACTCCCAATGTCAAAATCATCCCAAAGTAATTTTGGCAACCTCACATTATCACGCCACAGAGATTCACATATAATTAAGGGAGAGGTTTCCTGGACATCCAATCATTGATGGGCAGGAAGAGACCTAATGTTCTCACCTCCCGATTCATGATGCCGGAAACCGTGGGCCTTAACAGCAGTGTGGGAGCACCTTCACCTCACACTGCAGAGGCCGAGCTTGAAGGTTAATCACCATCTTTTCAAGGGCGACAAGTGGTGAGCGATAAATGTTGGTCCTGCCAGGAAGGGCCACAAAGGGGAAATGATTGCAACACTGATGTGAAGTTGTTTGTACTGTTATGCACCTGCCTGGAAACAGGATTCCGTCCTCCTTTGATGGGGTAATTACTGCCGCATGAGCAGTAAACTGCTTCATCTGCAAGATACCTCTTAAAAATACCTCTTAAAAATAACCCTTCTGATGGTTTATACCCTACAATGTGCATTAAAACAGGAGCAGTGCAGTTCCCCAAGGCACTGCATCTGGTACAGCACATCTGCAGATGCATGTCGCAGCCCTTAAAGGCACAGGCCCCATTGTATCCACATGCAGCCAAGGAGGACCCTTATACAATGAGTTGGACTCTGACCTCACGATCTACCTTGTTGTGACCTTGCACCTTATTGCACTGCACTTTCTCTGTAGCTGCGACACTTTACTCTGTACTGTTATTGTTTTTACCTGTTCTAAATCAATGCACTCTGTACTAACTCAATATAACTGCACTGTGTAATGAATTGACCTGTACGATCGGTTTGCAAGACAAGTTTTTCACTGTACCTTGGTACAAGTGACAATAATAAACCAAAACCAAAACCAAAAAACCAAGCACTGGTGGAAAAGAAGAGAGCTCCCAGTGGGACACTGAGGTGCTGGTGGGAATAAACAGAGGCCATGAAGGAGTTCCTCTGTGCAAGCAGGTGTTGGAGAGACTCCAGGCCACGCTTAAGCAGCATGGGAGGAGGTGACCAACATCACCTCTGCCCTCAGTGAGAATGCCAACATGATTAAGCACCACAAGAAATGAACTGATCTGACAATTAACAGCACATAGATGCAATCAAAGGAAAGTGCACCAGCATCTTTATTTTCTTAGGAACTTAAGGAGGTTCGGGAATGTCAATCGAACACTCTAACAGACTTCTACAGATGCACTGTTGGAAGTACCCTAGCTGGTTGCATTATGGTCTGGTACTGCGATTTGAATGTGCAGGAACGTATGAAGCTGCAGAGAGTAGTGGACTCAGCCCAATGCATCACAGGCACATCCCTCCCCACCATCGGCGCTGCCTCAAGAAGGCAACATCCATCATCAAAGATCCCCACCATCCGGGCCGTGCCATCTTCTCGCAGCTACCATCGGGCAGGAGGTACAGAAGCCTGAAGTCCCACACCACCAGGTTCAAGAACAGCTACTTCCCTTCAACCATTCGGTTCTTGGACCAACCGGCACAACCCTAATCACTACAGTTTGGCAACACTGTGACCACTTTGATCACTGGCGCTGTTGGAAGGATCAATGGACTTTGTTTTTTATGTTTGAATTGTGTTCTTTCATATAAAAATCATGTTTAATTTATGTTTTTCTTGTGAATGTTGCTTATATGGTGCTGTGTGCCTGCGATGCTGCTGCAAGTAAGTTTTTCATTGCACACATGTACTTGTGCACATGACAGTAAACTCAACTTTGACTTTGAAGTAAGGGCTGTCCTTCTTGCTGACATTTAGTCACACATCCACCCATGCCCCTTACACACCATCCCTCACTTGAAGGGCCTCACATAGAAAGCCAATGAGCAATTTGTTTGGCAGCTAACCCATTCTCCTGGGAGGTCATCTGTTCAGGTCATTGATGTCCCTCCTCATGAAGTACTGATTCATCCGGCATTAAGGCCTCTCAGGCAGCATGCTTGCACAAAACCATGCCTGCAATCTCAGGCATGGTTTCCCCTAGCTGACTATGGCCAGCGGTCTGAAGCCTGCCCCTCTGGAGCAAAAGCTGCTCGTAGGTCATCAAAGGCATTTATGTTGACTCCGGGTAAATGGGAACAGACCTCCAACCACCACACTGCAGTCACACAAGGAATAGTGCAACGTAGTGCTAGAAACTCACAGCACACTTGTACGGTTGGAGAAATGTGCATTAGGGTTTGTAACTTTAAACAAAAATATATAATTTTTCATTTACATCATGAATTTCTGTGAACACACCAACACTGTTAAAGCATGTGCTCATTTCATGAAGGGATAAGTCACACTGGTGTGGCAGCTGCTGGCTTCGCTCCAGTCCCTCCCATTTTTCACAAAGGAAGATTGCTAATGCCATGCATATCATATGAATTCTGACTTGATTAGTTCTCTTCATCTAAAGATTATAATTTCATTGGTGTTCATCTTGTGACTGTGAGGTATGTAGGCTTGTGCCTTGCTATTGTGTTGTTCTGACAATGATTGCTTATGTCGACATGTCTCAGCTTCCTGCCCTTGCTCCTCTGGGCTCCCTGATCTCCTACCTCCAGTTCCCTCTGCCGTCTCCATTACGCAGCCCAGTGATGAAGGCAGCACACCCGGCTGGTGAACACAGCAGGGCACCTCAGACACTGATGCACACACTGATACCCCATTTTTCAGGATGGCACAGTGGCATAGTTGGTAGAGTCGCTGCCTCACTGCTCCAGCGGCCCAGGTTCAATCCTGACCTCGGGTGCTGCCGGTGTGGAGTTTGCACGTTCTCCCAATAGCTGGGTGCTCTGGGTTCCTCCCGCATACTGGAGCCATGCGGATTGGTAGGCCATTCGGCCACTGTACATTGCCCCCAATGTAGAATTTGGGGGGAGTTGATGAGGATGTGGGAGAATAAAATGGGATTCATGTAAAAAGGTGGTTGACGGTTGGCATGGAATTGATGGGCTGAAGGGCCTGTTTCAGTACTGTGTGTCTATGACTCTATGCAATGATAGAGCGTGACACGAAGCCAGTGCCTGCCTGACTATCGGTGCAGCTGTGCTGGAGAGTCAACTGGTGAATGTATCCATAGAAGTAGTCGGCAGTCCCTGTCCCCCAGGATCCATTCCTCTGGGGCAGTACCAGCAGCTGAAAATGTCCAGCAGTTCACTTTCCTTAAGGATTAAGGCATGGATTCTCCGTGGAAACGTTGCTTTGACCACAAAGAAGATCCTCGGGTGATCCGCGACCAGCCTTGCAAAGAAGAAGGGGAAACTTTCCCTGATCATAGAAAAGCCCAGGATCTCAACCAGAGCCCGTAATGGTGCCTGAGATGTCAAAGTAGATAAAATCAGCCTTCTCTAAGCTGTGCCTGGGTGAGCTCTCTTGACGAAGCGGTGAGCAGTAAATCGGGAGACACGGCAGAGATCTGTAGTGGGTCTGTAGAAACAGCTGGTGGCAAGGAAGTTGACAGTCGGGATGACTTTGACTTCCTGGCGAGAGGAGTCCAGGTGCCAGGATGTGGCTGCTGGTGTCTCTCTGTTGCTACCACATCCTTCCTCCTGTGTGTCGTAATCTGGTAAACCCAGTTCAGGTAAATTTTGATAAACACAGTTTAAGTACATTTCTGAAAATAAGTGAATGAAAGGAAATAGTTACATTCATATGGCAACTGGCATATCTCTGAACATCCCAAAATGGTTGACAATGAGGTAAAGAATCTGTAAATTGCAGTGGCTGTTTTAATAGATAAGATACAGCAGTTATATTGTACACAGGAAGCTCCCAAAAACATTGATGTAACAACATTATAGGAAGGATGTGGAAGCTTTAGACAGGGTGCAGAGGAGATTTACCAGGATGCTGTCTGGATTGTAGAGCATGTCTTATGAGGCTAGGTTGAGCGAGTTGGGGCTTTTCTCTTTGGAGAGGAGGAGGATGAGAGGTGACTTGATAGAGGTGTACAAGATGATAAGAGGCATAGATCGAGTGGACAGTCAGAGACTTTTTCCCAGGGCGACAATGGCTAACACGTGGGGACATAATTTTAAGGTGATTGGAGGAAGATATAAGGGGGATGTCAGGGGTAAGTTTTTTTACACAGAGAGTGGAATGCACTGCCAGCAGAGGTTGTGGGGCCAAATATATTAGGGACATTTAAGAGACTCTTAGATAGACACATGAATGATAGAGAAATGGAGGGCTATGTGGAAGGGAAGGGTTAGATAGATCTTACAGCAGGATAAAATGATGGGTCAACGTTGTGGGCCGAAGGGCCTGTACTGTCCTGTAATGTTCTATGTTCCATGTTCTAAGTGACCAGGTTGTCTGTTTGACTGATGTTGGTTGAGGGATGAATGTTGGTCAGGACAGCTCCCCTTGTTTCCTTCCAACAGTGCCTTTGGATGTTTTACTTGAGAGCAGACAGGGCCCAACAATTCACACCTCCTCTGAAAGATAGCGCCTCTGACAGTGTAGCACTCCCTAGAGTATCCACTTAGAACCATAGAACCATAGAACAATTCAGCACAATACAGGCCCTTCGGCCGACCATGTTGTGCCAACATTTAAACCTCGCCTCAGACTATCTAACTCCTTCCTCCCACATATCCCCCTATTTTAAATTCCTCCATATGCTTACCTAACAATCTCTTGAACTTGACCAACTTATCAACCACCACCACCACCCCAGGCAGCGCATTCCATGCACCAACCACTCTCTGCGTGAGAAACCTCCCTCTGATATCTCCCTTGAACTTCTCACCCACTACTTTAAAGCCATGCCCTCTTGTATTGAGCATTAGTGCCCTGGGAAAGAGGTGCTGGCTGTCTACTCTATCCTCTTAATATTTTGTACACCTCTATCATGTCTCCCCTCATCCTCCTTCTCTCCAAAGAGTAAAGCCCTAGCTCCCTTAGTCTCTCCTCATAATCCATACTCTTCAAATCAGGCAGCATCCTGGTAAATCTCCTCTGCACCCTTTCCAATGCTTCCACATGCTTCCTATCATGAGGCGACCAGAACTGGACACAGTACTCCCAGTGTGGTCTAACCAGGGTTTTGGAGAGCTGCATCATTACCTCCAATCCTCCGGTACTGTTCCTGTGGAAAACGAGGACTCAAAGATCCTAGCCAACGGTTCAGCAATCTCCTCCCTTGCCTTGCAGAGCAGCCTGGGGAATATTCCGTCAGGTCCCGGGGACTTATCTGTCCTAATATCTTCTAACAGCTCCAACACATCCTCTCTCTTGATATCTACATACTCTAGAACATTACCCTTACCAACACTGTCCTCAGTGTCATCAAGGCCCCTCTCTTTGGTGAATACTGAAGAGAAGTATTCATTGAGAACCTCACCCACTTCCACAGCTTCCAGGCACATCTTCCCACTTTTGTCTCTAATCGGTCCTACCTTTACTCTCGTCATCCTGCTCTTCAGGTATGAGAAAAAAGCCTTGGGATTCTCCTTAACCCTACTCTCCAAAGCCTTTTCATGTCCCCTTCTCGCTCTCCTCAGCCCCTTCTTGTTCCCTCCTTGCTACTCTATATTCCTCATGAGCCCTGTCTGATCCTTGCTGCTTACACCTTATGTATGCTGCCTTCTTCCTCCTAACTAGTTGTTCCACCTCTCTTGTCACCCACGGTTCCTTCACCCTGCCATTCCTTCTCTGCCTCACCGGGACAAATTTATCCCTAACATCCTGCAAGAGATCCCTGAACAACAGTCACATCTCCATAGTACATTTGCCTTCAAAAATGTCATCCCAATTAACACTCTCAAGTTCTTGCCTTATAGCCTCATAATTTGCCCTTTCCTAATTAAATATCTTCCTGTCCTCTCTGCTCCTCTCCTTGTCCATGACAATGCTGAAGGTTAGGGAGCAGTGGTCACTGTCCCCCAAATGCTCATCCGCCGAAAGATCTGTCACCTGACCCGGTTCATTACTGAAAACTAGATCCAGTATGGCATCCCCTCTAGTCAGCCTGTCAACATATTGTGACAGGAATCCGTCCTGAACACACTTAACAAACTCTGCCCCGTCTAAACCTTTGGTACTAAGCAGATGCCAGTCAATATTTGGGAAGTTGAAGTCTCTCATGATAACAACCCTGTTATTCTTGCAGCTTTCCAAAATCTGCCTCCTAATCTGCTCCTCAGTATCCCTGCTGCTACCGGGGGGCCTATAGAATACTCCCAGTAGAGTAACTGCTCCATTCTTGTTCCTAACTTCCACCCATACTGACTCTAGAGAGGATCCTTCTACATCATCCACCCTTTCTGCAGCTGTAACAGTGTCCCTGACCAGTATCGCCACCCCTCCTCCTCTTCTCCCCCCTCCCTATCCCTTTTAAAACACTGAAATCCAGGAATATTCAGTATCCACTCCTGCCCTGGTGACAGCCAAGTCTCTGCAAGAGCCACAATATCATAGTTCCATGTATTTATCCAAGCTCTCAGTTCATCACCCTTATTCCTGATAATTCTTGCATTTAAGTAAATGCACTTTAGCCCAACCACCCTTCTACTTTTATAGCCTGTACTCTGCTTCTCCTTCATCAAAGCCTCTCTACATGTTGGGTCTGACTTTTCCCCATCCCCTTCTTCCTCTGACCTACCCCTCTGGTTCACATCCCCCTCGCAAACTAGTTTAAACCCTCCCGAACCACCCTAGCAAACCTGGCTGCAAGGATATTGGCCCCCCATCAGGTTCGGGTGTAACCCGTCCTCTCTGTACAGGTCCCACCTTCCCCAGAAGAGATCCCAATGATCCAGAAATCTAAAACCTTCCCTCCTGCACCAACTCCTCAGCCACGCATTTATCTGCCATCTCCTCCTATTCCTACCTTCACTATCGCACAGCAATCCCGAGGTCGCTACCTTCGAGGTCCTGTTCTTCAGCCTTCTGCCTTGCTCCCTAACCTCACTTTTCAGGACCTCATCCCTCTTCCTACCTATGTCATTGGTACCAACATGTACCTCGACTTCTGGCAGTTCTCCCTTCCGCTCAAGAATACTGTGGACCCGATCAGAGACATCCTGGACCCTGACACCTCAGAGGCAACATACCATCCGGGATTCATGCTCACTGCCACAGAACCTCCTATCTGTTTCCCTGACTGTCGAGTCCCCTATCACTACTGCCCTCCTCTTCTCCTCCCTTCCCCTTCGGAGCAGCAGGACCGGTCCCAGTGCCAGAGACCTGGCTACTGCTGCTTGATCCCTGTAGGTCATCCCCCTCAACAGCTTCCAAAGCGGAAAACCTGTTACTGAGGGGAACAGCCTCCGGGCTCCTCTGCTCTGTCTACCTGTTTGTTTTCTTTTTCCTTTTCTCTCCCCTGACAGTCACCCTTCTGTCTGCTTCCTGGACCCTAGAAGTACCTGGTCTAAGGGGGGGGGGGGGGGGGGGGGGGGTGACTGTCTCCCGATGTACAGCATCTACATAACTCTCTCCCTCACTGATGCTTCACAGTGTTTGAAACTGTGACTCCAGGTCATCAATTCTCAGCTGAAGTTCCTCCAGCCTCCAGCACTTACTGCAGAACTGGTCACAGTGCACCCCAGCAGGGTCCACTAGCTCCCACATCAAGCAGCTGCAGCACACCACCATGTCCTCCATCTGAACTAATTCTTTCCCTACCTAGTTTTATCCTACTTAAAATTTATAACAATAACAGGTAACAGGTAAACCTTACCTTTACCTACCAGCTACTCACCCGCCTCACCCCGTCACCGCCTAAGCCCTTTGAGCCAAAGCCCAATCACTCTGCTCCCACTCACTCCGCTGCCCGCTCTGATTGCTGCCCGCTGATATGGCGGTCTTCTTTTTAACTGTTCGCAGCACTACCGACTGACGTCACGTGCCTGCGCAAGTTACTCCCGCTATCCTTGAACCGTTAGGGAAAAAAAAAACTTATTTGTCTGGACTCCTTGGCTGCTTCTGCTCGCTCGCCTCTCGCTCCCGATCGGAAAATGCCGAAGACTTTCCTTCTCTTTTTAAAACTGTTCGCGCACTACTGACCGACGTCACGCACCTACACAGTTACTCCCCGCTATCCCCGAACCGTTAAGGAAAAAAACTTATCTGTTCGGAACTCCTCGGCTGATTCCGCTCGTTTGCCTCTTGCTCCCGATTAGATGTGAAGCACCAGAGTGGGGTAAATCCTTAGAGAGAAGATGCTGACCCTGTCAAAGAACAAGGGCAAGTATAATTGTAACATCCACTGAAACATTTCCCTGCTGAGTATTGTGGGGATGCATCTGTCCAAGTTCCCAGATCAGAGTGGCTGAACGAATTTACTCTGGGTCCCAGGGAGGTTTTCGAACCAGGAGATCCACCGATCAACATGACCTTCTCAGCCTGACAGCTGCAAGAGCAATGTTGTGACAAAGTCTTATCTGACCTTTACCAAGGTATTTGATGGTGTGGGCAGGGGTCCCTTTGCTGAAGCTGCTGTAGACAACTGGCTGGGTACTGAGGCTGCTCAGTGTGATCTATTCCTTTCGTGACAATACAAGGGGGTAAGGTCAGTAACACAGGACAATGTTGGACCTCTTTGAGGTCCACAGAGGGGGCAAATAGACAATACACTCCAGCATATTCCTCTCACTGCTGCTGTGTCTTTAGTGCATTCACTGAAAGTGTCTACCTGCACACCAGAACCAACCTGCTCAGCCTTGCCTGCTGAGACCCAGGACAAAGTGCAGCAGGTTCTCATCGGAGGGTTGCTCTAAGTGGACAATGCTGTTCCAGCATCCCACAACAGTGAAGACCTCTGGTGACCAAAGGGCTGACTCTCTCATGCCTGTTTGACCATCAACATCAGGAAGACAGTCATTCTGACCCAGGACACTGCCAATTAATACTGGGAATATGTTGCTGAAAGTGGCTGGTCACTTCACACATCTCGGCTCCACCTTCACTGCCAATCTGTCGCTTGTCTCTAGAGATCTACGAGCCTGGTCCTGATGGAGAACACCAAGCTGCAAGTCCGTCAGGCCTTTGTCCTTGGCGTACTCCTCCGCAGTGGTGAGGCCTGCACGACGTATGCAAGCAGAAGAAAAGGCTTCATTGTTTCCACCTTTGCTGCCTCAGGGTCATCCTGACGTAACAGGGTCACCATCTCAGAGGTCGTGGAGTGTGCAGTGTCCATCAACATACTTTCATTATTCACCCTATATCCGTTGGAATGGCCACAGACATTGGATGGATGATACTGTCTTCCCGAGGACACTCTGTGTGGTGAATTGGCTACACAGTCAAGACCTGTTGGACATCCACACCTCAGGAGAACTGTAAGTAATACATGAGAATGGCAGGCATTGACACAGAACACTGGGAGATAACTGGTAACACTCAGGACCTCAGGAGGCTGACTGCTCAGGAGGGCATCAGAAGAGGCAAGGTGAAACTGAAAGCTCAACTGGCAAAGTAGTGGGCCCAGAGGAACAGAAGCCAGCAAATCTCACTCTGCCTTCATCTGCAGAGACTGCCAGTGGGTTTCCTGAGGCACATCAAAAGACGTTCAACACTGTGTTGGTCACAAAGGTGGCCATATATATGTTTTCACCTTTCTCTGGAGCTGAAAATGGCAAGAACGTTCGTGATTTTGGAAACTGACAGTGAATTTCCTCAGGGATCCACCACCTTATATTTAGAAGAGTTTTGTCATAAATCCTGTTTGCTTTGTGCTCGACTTTGGCTAACCAGCCCCCTACCTTGTACTGTGTGCAAACAAGCTCATCCAAAACTCTATCAAGTCCTTTCACAATAGTCTTCTCTGACCAACACTGGCACCCAAAGCTTTGGTTCTTAAACTCCCATCCTTGTTTGAGAATTTTTCCACTGTCTTTTCCCTCCCCTTTGTTTCTGGTATCTGCATGTCCCCAGTTTCCTTCTCTAAACCCTTTGCCTCTCTATTTTTGTTTTGAGATGGTCCTTGAACCCTAACTTATTGACCAAGCTTATGGTCTTCTTTCCAGATATTATGTTACAGGGATCCTGCCAGTGTTGTTCCGGTCAGGTTCCAATGAAGTGCCTTTGCATATTTAAGGATGTAAAAGCAACTATAAATGCAAACTTTTACTCAGTTACTTCCACTAATGATAAGGTGACAAGACACTGAATGGGGAGTGGGTCCTAGAACCATGTTGGCATTGACTGAAGAGCTAATGGAAAGTCCAACAACTTCAAATAGAAATGTTTCCTACTTGAAACCATGGTCCTGCTCTATACGAACTGGAACCCCTGTCAATCCAAAGATCTGGATTTTTAGGTAACTGAGTAGAGAAAAAAAGAACATGCCTGCAGTACAAATGTTGACAAACAGATGAATTACTCTGCATAATAAATGGCAGAGCTCTAACTTTCAGGCTTAATTGGCTGCATTCAGTAAATCCTGTTTAAAATCTGGAACAGGTCTGAGCAGTTTACAGCAATTAAACATTTCAGTAGGGCCCAAGGAACAGTTCAGCTGCTGACATGCTGTTGTTCACAGTCTCTCCAAGTTGCTTTTAATTGCAGCTCTCAATTGAAGATGTTACATGAACCAATTACAGCACACCAATGTGTCTTTGTGTACTGATAGTACCGGGGTAAACTTGCTGAGAGAAGGAGAACAAGAACCAAAATTTATAGAACCTTTTCAAGCTGCTAGGTAATTTGGTGAGGGTAAACACAACGGTGACGTTGTAAAGCTGTGTGAGATGTCCCACATTTGTCACACGTTAAAGCATTTTACTGAACCCTTGAACATTCATGCCAGAAAAGGATAAGGTATATTTATCAAATAAATTTGAATTCACAACATGAAATCCTGCATCACTTCTTCCACACAAGGTGACTGAATAACCATTATCTTGATCTGGAAAAAGTATTGGGAGGTTGTCTTCTGTTGTGCAGGGTGATAATTGCAGCAACACTGAAGCACTGAAGACATGACGTTAAACCTACAGCCCTTGACATGCAGAAAACCGTGTGAAGTCCTGTCCCCATTAAAGAGGAACAACAAGCTGGGATAGACCTCTGCACCCTTCAAATCTATTACACCACTCAATTGGATTATGGATGTCCAGTGGTTTAACTCCATCTACCAGCCTTGGCTCTTCAAGTCTTAATTTGTGTACCTGACTAAAGTCCATTCATCTCAATTGTGCAGCTTGTAGATCCGCTGCTTCACAGCTCCAGTGCCTGGGGTTCAATCCTGACCTCTGGTGCTGTCTGTGTGGAGTTTGCATATTCTCCCTCTGGTTGAGGTGTATACCTTTCTGCCTCTATTTATCCCTCTCTCTCTTTCCTCAGTTAAATCAAAACACACCGCAAGCATGCTTTTGGGCTGAGCCATTTTTCATTAGAATAACACAAACCACAGAGTAATGTTATAAGAGATGAATTTAAGCCAGTATGACCAGGCGACACAGCAGTTGGTTCTGCTCCTTCACAGGTCCAGTGACTCGGGTTCAATCCTGACCTTAGGTGCTGTCTATGTGGAATTTGCATGTTGTACTCATGACTGCATGGATTTCCTTCGGGTAAATTCGTTGCCTCCCACATCCCAAAGACATGCTGGTAGGTTAACTGGACACTGCAAATGTTTTTAGTGTAGGGAATGTCAAAAGAATCAAAGGGAGTTGATGGGCATGTGGGAGAGAATAAGTTGTAGGGCCACAGGGAGACAGGAGAAGGGCATAGGACTGATGGGTTGCTGTACTGGGAGCTGGCATAGACCTAATGGGCTGAATGAACTACTTCTGCATTGCAGTAAGAATGGCGTACTGAGAAGCAAATGGCAGAGGTATAGACCATGGAGGGGGTCATGCAGCTACATGTACAAGTGGAAAATCTGTAAGTAATAGTAATTAATGTAATGAGAGGCCAGAACAAGGTACATGTGAATATCTGCCATGGCCCTGAAACCACTCCAATCCTCCACCAAACTGTACCACTTGCCTCTTGGGTCTTTAATATTTCCTTCTGATGTGTCCTGCCAAGTATGCCCAGCTGGACCTCATTTTCTACTTGACTTTATGGGGAAAGTGTTAGACCTGATTAATTAGACATTGAACTTTTTATGGAAAGTTTTAATGTGACTTTATAGATTAAGCACATGAGCAAAACTGGCATTTTTATGAAGGGATTTCTGTGAGCAGACACGGTAGTGTAGAGGTTAGCGTAACACTATTACAGCACCAGCGACCTGGGTTCAGTTAACAGCGGCTGCCTGTAAGGAGTTTGTACGTTCTCTCCGTGACTGCGTGGGTTTCCTCCGGGTGCTCCGGTTTCCTCCCGCATTCTAAAGACGCACGGGTTAGGAAGTTGTGGGCATGTTATGTTGGTGCCGGAAGCGTGGCAACACTTGCGGGCTGCCCCCAGAACACTCCACGCAAAAGATATATTTCACTGTGTGTTTCAATGTACATGTGACTAATAAAGATATCTTATCTTTGTTTAATTCTTAAATTCCATTGTCAAATCTGTAGATTTCGGGGGAAACAAGCCCGTTTGTAATAGAATTGCAAGTTATTTTCTCACTTAAACCATTACTTCAGACACTGAACTGTGCACTAATCTGCTGGCATGAAGGTCCAACCAGAATGTTGCAGCATCACTTGTGCTGGGAGGTTGCAATTTCAGGTTGATGATTCACATTGTCGGTCCCTTTAAGGATGTATGAATTTACATTGAAAAAGCTGGCAGCATGTTTATTAATATTTTGCAGACAGATAGACGGAGACTGAGTAGAATACTGTGGCATGTTTCCACTGGCCCTCTCTCAGCACAGTTGTCCTCATAATGAGTCTGTCATTTTAATACAATTTGCAAAGTGCATCTTCATTGAAAACATTACATATTCAATTCCAAGTCAACAAGCAAGACAGACAAGAAATTTAATCAGCTCAAAACCACAGAAAGAAGGGTCATTGTCCTTAAATTATTGCCTTTAGCAACCTGCTCCTTGGTTGAACCCTGCTGTCTCTCAGGTTTTGCGCTTTCCCTCCTCATAGAACATAGAACATAGAACAATCACAGCACAATTAAGGCCCTTCGGCCCACAAAGCTGTGCCGAACATGTCCCTACCATAGGGATTACTAGGCTTACCCATAGCCCTCTATTTTACTCAGCTCCATGTACCTATCTAACAGTCTCTTGAAAGACCCTATCGTATCAGCCTCCACCACCGTTGCCGGCAGCCCATTCCCCGCACTCACCACTCTCTGAGTAAAAAACTTACCCCTGACATCTCCTCTATATCTACTCCCCCGCACCTTAAACCTATATCCTATTGTGGCCACCAATTCAGCCCTGGGGAAAAGCCTCTGACTATCTACCCTATCAATACCTCTCATCATCTTATACACCTCAGTCAGTTCCCCCCTCATCCTCCGTCTCTCCAAGGAGAAAAGGCCGAGTTCCCTCAACCTGCTTTCATAAGGCATGCTCCGCATTCCAGGCAGCATCCTTGTAAATCTCCTCTGCATCCTCTCTATGGCTTCCACATCTTTCCTGTAGTGAGGCGACCAGAACTGATGTGAAGAGGTTACGTTAGAACACATCTTAGCACGTCAACCCAACCTTCTACTTATGTTTCAGTGGTCTGCTCCAGGGGTGTTCAGTTATTGGAAATGGGAGATACATTTGCCGCTTCAATTTGCTGCCTTGCCCCCAATGGGTGGTGTAACCAGGGTCACAGAGTGGTAACGGTGTGGATGGACCCAGTGCGGCGGGGGGCAGGGCATGCGGAGGATCTCCTGGTGGGTCTCCTGCTGGGCCTGGCCAAGCTGACCATCCACGGGACGCGGCAGCAGGCGGCCGAGGGCACTGGCCGGTCTGCCTGCCTGCCCGTCTTCTGCGCTTACGTGCGCGCGCGGGTGTGTTTAGAGAGGGAGCACGCGGTTTCCGCGGGCACCCTGGCTGAGTTCGGCGTTCGGTGGGCCCCTCAGGGGATCGCGTGTGTGGCGGACGGTACAAACGCGATCCTTATTTGAAGTGTTGCGTGTTGCGTTAACGGATGTAGCGTTGCATGTGTGTTTCGTTAGTATTAGTTTGCATTCTCTACTGTAATATGTCATTGCTTAGTTTCTTCTTTTCTGTATTAGATGTAGTGTATTGACACTGGTTGTCTTTTTGTAGTGCTTTTAGCAAATAAATGTTTATATTAAAAAAAAAACAGTGTGGATGGAGACAATTGGCCTACCTAGTCTGTACTAACTCTATGTAAGAGCAATCTAACTAATGTCATTTCCCCACCCACTTCCCATAGCTCCACAAGTTCTCCCCTTTCAGATACTTACTCAGTTCTTTTGAATGTTACAGTTGAATCACCTCCCCATTACTCCCCGGGCAGTGTATTCCACTCCCCAACCACTTGCTGTCTGTAACAGTTTTACCTTATATCCTATTTGATTGTTTTCCTCCATTCTAAGTCCTTGGGTTCCTGATCCCTGCTTCAATGTCAACACTGTTTAAACCCTTCATCATTTTAAATATCTCTTTCAGATCTTCGTCAGATCTTCTTCATCCTCCCCTTCCCCCTCCTGGCTCCATCTCCCTCATTTTTTTCCCATTTTCCTCCATCTGCCTCTGTCTCCTAACTCCACCCCTCCCCCTCCTTGACCTGCTGTTCATCCTTCACCCACCTCCTCGGTCCACCAATCACCTCTGGCTTCTGTCTCACCACTTCCCCCTCTGCCCTTTATACTGGCTGCCTCCCCTCTCCACTCTCAGTCCTGATCGGAAACGTCGACAGTTCCTCTCCCCCCACAGACGCTGCTCGACCCACTGAGTTGCTCCAGTAGGTTGCTTGTTGATCCTCACAACCTCCTCTGTCCAAGGAGAACAGCCTCAGCTCCTCCAGTCTTGCCACATAAATGTCGCCCCTCATCTCTGGAATCATTTCAGTCGATTTCTTCTCTACTCCCTTCAAAGCCTCTGCTCCTTTCCTGAAGTATGGCGTCCAGAACTAGTGACAATACTCCAGTTGTGGCCGAGACAGCGTTTTATAGAGGTTAGACATGGCTTCCTTCCTCGTGTGCCCCATATCTCTATTTGTAAAGTCCAAAATCTAGTCAGTAATTTAACCAATTCCTTAGCAGATAAACCCCAGATCTCTCTGTTCTTATGCCTCTTTCCAAAGTATGCTCCACATTATATTGAGACTGAAGGGCCCAGTTTGAATGTTGCATCCAAATGTGTGGCAATGAGGCATGCTTTCATGGATAAGCCTCAATTCAGGATCCCTTTCCAAAGCAGATGGATGGGGAGCTTCTGGCTGCCAGTACAAGATCTTGTATTTACAGAATACCCTTACCATAGTGTTTTAGGTCAAAATTTGACAGGATTGATGAGCAAGAGCCTAAGGTTTACAGCAGTATTCAAGATGTGATTAGAGAGGAAGAGAAGTTTAGGGAGGAGATTCCAGAGTTAAGGAAATTCCAGCCACCATTAGTCATCAAGGAGATCATAGGCAGAGTGACAGAGCATGGTGAAAGGCCCTTCAGCCCACCATCTGTGCTGAACGTCAACCATCCCTTTACACTAATCTTAATTTAATCCCATTTTATTCTCCCCACATTCTCATCAACTTTCCCCAGATTCTACCACTCCCCTGCACACCAGGGGCAATTTACAGTGGCCGATTAACCTATTAACCCGCATGCCCTTGGGATGTGGGAGAAAACCCACGCGGTCACAGAGAGAACGTGCAAACTCCACACAAACAGCACCTGAGGTCAGGATTGAACCAGGGTCACTGAACCTGTGAGGAAGCGGCTCTACTAGCTGCACCATTGTGCTGTCCGAGATGTGCAAGGCTAGAACATAGAACATAGAACATCACAGCACAGTACAGGCCCTTCAGCCCACAACGTTGTGCAGACATTTTATCCTGCTCTAAGATCTATTTAACCCTTCCCTCCCAAATAGCCCCCTATTTTTCCATCATTCATGCGTCTATCTAAGAGCCTCTTAAATGTCCCTAATGTATTTGACCCCACAACCTCTGCCAGCAGTGCGTTCCATGCACCCACCACTCTCTGTGTAAAAAACTCACCCCTGACATCCCCCTTATGCCTTCCTCCAATCACCTTAAAATTAAGGTAAGATAATATAAGATATCTTTATTAGTCACATGTACATTGAAACACACAGTGAAATGCATCTTTTGCGTAGAGTGTTCTGGGGGCAGCCCGGAAGTGTCGCCACGCTTCCAGTGCCAACATAGCATGCTCACAACTTCCTAACCTTTGAATGTGGGAGGAAACCGGAGCACCCGGAGGAAATCCACGCAGGCACGGGGAGAACGTACAAACTCCTTACAGACAGTAGCCAGATTTGAACCCGGGTCGGTGGCACTATAAAGCTTTACGCTCACTTCTACACTGCCGTGCCTGCCCTATGTCCCCTTGTGTTAGCCATTGTCGCCCTGGGAAAAAGTCTCTGACTGTCTTTGAGGATTCTCCAAGTCCTCAGAATTGGAGGACTGCAGACATCGTATCTTGGAGGGTTGTAGGACTGGAGGAGGTGACCGAGTGAAGATAAACCTGTCCAAATGATCAAAGGTGATTTCTGCAAATTGTCCCTCAATAATAACATTGTGGGGAGGAGTTGCTATTATGTCAAGAGTGCTCTATTATTCAGCACCTAAGCAAGAAACAATGCAAACACCAAATATTAGACAGAACTGGAACTATTGTAACTGTATCTCTTCAATATGTCATATTCAAGACAGCCAGCCTAACCCTAATGGGTTATTTGTCATCCTGTCACTGGGTTATATTTAGGTCATCCCTTGGGATCTGATACTATAATTGCTGATGTGCTTAGCTTAGAATGCCACCCCGCCCTACATAGCCTGCAGACAGTACCTGCATTTTGAGAATGTCTCCTCTATAATAGTTATCCTCTAATCTTCCAAATGAAATCTAATAACCTTGATTGAATTTAGCCGCTGTAGCTATCAAAGGAACGGGACATTTAATTATTATTTGCTAAACATTTGGAGACAATGTGTGTTTGTCAATAAACGAAAATCAAAAAAAATGCAGATGCTGGAAACCGGAAGTAAAATCTGAAAATATGCAGCAGGTCAGGCAGCATCCGTGGAGAGAGAAACAGAGTCAAATTTCAGGTCTGAAATACTTCATTATCCTGGTTTGAGGCTATGGCTTTATCATGTGGTATGGTCCAGACTTTGGTGAGGTGGTGGGCAGAGAATGGGGATTCCACTAAACCCCTGGGTACTTTGATTGCAGGCTGTTTTGCATCAAACACACCTCCAAAGGTTGGCAGTGTTAGCAGAACTCTCAAACTCCAGCTCACCTGACTTTGCTTTCCTCCTGAACAGACTGTTGAGAGGGGAGAAGTGGACATATTATGTAATGGTTACAATGGAAACAGTAATCCAAAGGAGGTCTTTTTACAGGGAGTATATCCTTTCTCTGCGATTGTCAGTTAAGAAGATGAAGGTTAATCATGTGCCCAGTAAGGAGGGGAGCCTTGTTCTGACCCTGCAGGGACCCAGGGAAAGCCAAATTTTTGAGAACATGTTTCCCATTGAGTTCTGGCTTTGGGAACACTGAGATACCAACCAGTGAAGGACTGACACAGAGAGGAGTGGGTTTGATGTGGGCACTGGTGAATCTCTCTTTCCCACTTAAACCTTCCAATCGTACAGCTGCTCAAAATGAGGAAGAGTTGGATGGAGGAGCCCTGTTAGTTGGCTGTGTGACTGGTGGACACAGTTTTCAGATCATTGACAAAAAATAGGCAGAGATTAGAATTTATTTTACACAGACAGCTCTTCCAAAGGATACAATGAGCCAAATGCCTTCCATCTGTGCTACAAAGATCCAAGTTTTTATAGTCGAACTTCCTTTCTTAATTATCGCAGGAAACCAATATCCAGAACTTAACTCCAATAAGAGGAATATAGATCAGGATGCTGGAGGCTGCAATAACTAGATTCTGAACATTAAAATTAAACATATCATAGTGTATGATTGAATATATATTGGAGGAACTTCAAGATAAAAATAGGATTATAATTAATTTATATTTTCATGATTAAGAACCCTTTATAATGACTTTCAGTAATATACAATATTAACTTTCATTTTTAAGGATTTCTCTCTTGAACTTAAGTCCAGGTGAAGGAAGTCACTTAGCTTGTAGTTCATATTCACGCCAGTCCTGATAGTTCCTGCACTTCACACAGTTGAACTGCCTTGTAGCTACTCTACAAGATGTAGAGTAGCTGCCTCACAGCTCCAGCAACCCCAGTTCGATCCTGACCCCCAGTGCTGTCTGTGTGGAGTTTGTATGTTCTCCATAGATTTCCACCAGGTACTCTGGTTTCATCCTACGTCCTAAAGATAAGCCAGGTGACTGACCACTGTAAATTGGCCCTAGTGTAGGTGGGTGGCAGGGGAATCAGGGGGTGGGTGATGTATGTGGGAAGGAATAGGTTGCAAGAAGGTAAGCTGGGGATGGGCATGGTCTAAGAGCTGACATAGAATGGATGGGTTGAATGGTCTTCTTCAGTGCTGTAGAAAAATCTGATAGATATCCCAGACCCCTTCTGTGCATTGTATCTGTGACAGGTTTGACCGAAGTGTTCATGGTGAAACCTTTTCTTCCGATGTGTGAGACCAGAAATGAAATTTTACTTGTTATAGATCTGTAGGCAGACAATAAAATTTTCGCTAGATTTGCTCACTATTCCTACTTTGACACAGTCAGCCAAAGCTCACCAACTTGCTCTGAATTCAGGTCGCTGATGTAGGTTAGAAGCATCATAGGGTTTCCCTTCTAATCACTGGGGCACCTTACTCAGTGTAACTACCAGGCCACTAGAGATGCAGTAACTAGTGCCTACTATTTCTTCCAGCCAGCTCCTACCTTACTAAGCACCCACAGATTCCTCTCACCACTTAGTCCAGGATGTCAAGCAGCACCATCAGCTAAAGAAATTAGATCTATATTCTTTGGAATTCAGGAGAATGAGATCCTAAGTGGACATGTTAGGGTAGATGTCGAGATGTTTCCAATAGGGATTCACCACCATCTGCAAGAAGTTCTGACACACCTCAGTCTTAAATGACACCTCCCTAATCTTGTGACTCTGTTCTCTCGTTCAGTACTTGCCTACTAGTGGAAACATCTTGACATCTACCCTACTGAGGTGTGTAGGAACTTCTTGCAGACGGTGGTGAATCTCTGCAATTCTCTATCCTGGAGGGTTGTGGAGGCTGGATTATTGGGGGTATTTAAGGAGGAAGTAGATAATTTTTTTTTGAAAGATCAAGGAAATGAAAACGATGCAGAAATGGCACAGAGGAGGAGCTGAGGCCTGGGGCAGATCAGCCATGATCATTGAATGGTGGGGCAGGCTTGAGGGCTGAGTAGTCCGCTCTTGCTCCTACGTTCTTATGTTCTAAATGGGTGAACTCAGAAGATGGCCACACAGTGAGCTATTTCCTCTCATAAGAAATCTAAAAGAACTTAGAAAGCAATCTTAAAATTAGATGGTGATTTAGAAGCACGTTTTTCCCCAACTTAAAGAGTCGCAGGAGCCTGGGGATACCTCACTGGAAAGGCTGAAGACCTGAGATTTTTGTGAGCTATGTCATGTTAATTTGACAAATACTGCTGCACCATGTTGGGTAATGGTGGATTTCTTGCCCCACCCCTTTACCCCACCACTTTATACTGGCTATCTCCCCTCCATTGTTCAGTCCAGATGAAGGGTCTTGGCCTGAAACGCCAACTGTCCCTTCCCCCCCACAGATGCTGCCTGACCCGTTGAATTCCTCCAGCAGCTCGTTGGTCCCCTGGTCCTCACCTTCCACCGCACCAGCCTCTACATTCAACCCATCACTCTGCACAATTTCCGCCACCTTCAAAGAGATTCCACCACCAGACGCATCTTCCCCTCTCCTCCCCTTTCAGCGTTTTACACGGTCCATTCCCTTCGTGACTCCCTGATCCACTCGTCCATACCCACCAACCATCCCCTTCCGACAGCACTAACTAGGTAATTGCTTTGTGGAACATCTACATTCAGTCTGCGGGGGTGACCCCGAGCTTCCCATTACCTGCCAATTTAATTCTCCATCCCACTCTGACCTATTTCTGCAGCCTCCTGGACTGTCATAGTGAAGCCCAACACAAGCTTGAGGAACAGCACCCCATCTTCTGTCTGGGCACATTGCAGCCTTCTGGACTCAGTATTGAATTCTACAACTTCAGGTAACTCGACCTCTGCCCATATCAATTGCCCATCTGTGACATCGGCTCAGCTTGTTTGTTGTTTCTTCCCCATTCCTTTCCTCTGGGAGTGGAGGTGCCCAGCAGGACCTGCCCGGCACGTCTTCCCGCTCTGCATTTTGCAACTCCTGCATTCTTTTGTCTATGTTCTCCCTCTCTAACTGCTCCCATTCACTCATTGACCAGATAACCTTGTTTACAGCTTATTTCCATGGTCACCCTGGTTTTACCCTATCAGAGACCTCCCTCTCCTCCATGCTCCCTGCAGCTTGACGAGCTTCTTTTGTCTTCTTCCCAGTTCTGAAATGTTCGCTCTGATTCACTACCCACAAATGCAGCCTGACCCGCTGAGTATTTCCAGCATTTTCTGTTTTTATATCTTCTTAGGCAGTCCCTTGGGACTGAGGATGACTTGCTTCCACTCCGGTTTGTTGCTTCTGAGGTGACTGATGAGGTCAGGAGGTAGTTGGTCTGGCGGGTGGGTAAGTAGTTTGTGAGGTGGTGAGCTCCATTTTCCAGTTACACTTGGACCTCTGTGTGCTTCCAGTGCATAGACCTGAGCTTCTCAATACCATCCAAAATGCTTCCCTTCTCTAGGTCAGATGTTCCTGGGAGTCAGTGGGGTTGTTACATTTACTCAGGAAGACTCTAAGAGTATCCTTGAATCTTTTTCTCTGTCTGCCTGGTAACCCTGTCTTTTGACAGTACTTGGAATGGAGTGCCATCAGAAGTCTGGTGTCGAGCATGGCCCACCCACCGAGGCTGACAGAAACCACAGCCTCAGTGGTGGGAAGGGCAGGCACGGTAGCATAGCGGTTAGGGTAACGCTATTACAGCGCCAGCGACCCGGGTTCAATTCAGGCCACTGTCTGTAAGGTGTTTGTACGTTCTCCCCGTGTCTGCGTGGGTTTCCTCCAGGTGCTCCGGTTTCCTCCCACATTCCAAAGATGTACAGGTTAGGAAGTTGTGGTCATGCTATGTTGGCGCCGGAAGCGTGGCGACACTTGCAGGCTGCCCCCAGAACACTTGATGCAAAAGATGCATTTCACTGTGTGTTTTGATCTACATGTGACTAATAAAGAAATCTTATCTTATCTTATGTTGGTCCAGATGAGGCCACTGATGTGGTTCACTTATCCTGCCAGTGGGTGTGGAGGATTCTACAAATACTGCACTGGTGGTACCGTTGTAAAGACCTGAGGTACCTGATGTAGGCCATCAACTGAACACTGTCTTAAAGAGGAAATGCACAATGTTATTAAAAAAGGAGATGTAACAACATAACAACGTCAGCCCATCTGTGTTCAGGGTTTTCTCCTTGGTATTGTCTTGTTGGCGTCCATGTCATGCCATACCTTTGTTGAGCACATGCACGTTGATCCTGCAAAAACCAGCTGGTGGTATTTCTGTTCTCGAATGTGGTGTGGCTTTGAAATTCCATTAAAACCTACAAAGTTCCTGCTTCCATGCTTTTCCCTTCAGCATGAGTGGTAAACATGATTTCCTTTTGTGTTTGTATAAATCTTTCCACTACATTGTTAGCTTGTGGCCAAGTGAGGTGTGATCTTGCAACGAGTGGAACCCCGGTAATGTCCAGACTTGCTCAAGTCATCACCGTTGTCCACCCTCACTTTCTGCAGCACTCCAAGGTCAAAGTCAAGGTCGAGTTTATTGTCATGTGCACAAGTACATGCGTACACAGGTTCAATGAAAAACTTACTTGCAGCAGCATCACAGGCACAGAGCATCAGATAAGTGGCATTAACAAGAAAATCATGAATTAAACATAAATTATATACAACTTTTACAAGAAAGAACCCAATTAGCACAAAAATAATCAAAGTCCATTTTAGTGTTGCTAAACTGTAGTGATTAGGGTTTCGTCGGTTGGTTCAAGAACCGAATGGTTGAAGGGAAGTAGCTGTTCTTGAACCTGGTGGTGTGGGTTTTCAGGTTTCTGTACCTCCTGCCCGATGGGAGCTGCAAGAAGATGGCACGGCCCGGGTGGTGGGGATCTTCGATGATGGATGTTGCCTTCTTGAGGCAGTGCTTCCTGTAGGTACTACCGATGGTGAGGAGGGATGTGCCCGTGATGTATTGGGCAGAGTCCACTAACTCTCTGCAGCTTCTTACGCTCCTGCACATTCGAATTGCAGTACCAGACTATAATGCAACCAGTCATAATACTTTCAACAGTACATCTGTAGAAGTATGTTAGAGTGTTTGGTGACAAGCTGAACTTCCTTAATATCCGAAGAAAGTAAAGACGCTGGCGTGTTTTCATTATGATTGCATCTATGTGACAGGTCATCCGGTATGTTAACCCTAGGAGTTTAAAGCTGCTGACCCTCTCCACCGCCGATCCCCCAATGTAGACTGGCGCATGTTCGCCCTCCTTCCCCTTCCTGAAGTCAACAATCAGCTCTTTAGTTTTACTGACGTTGAGTGAGAGGTTGTTGTTGCGGCACCACTCAACCAGGTGTCCTATCTCACACCGGTAAGCTGACTCGTTGCCACCTGTGATTCGTCCAACAACAGTGGTGTCGTCGGCGAGTGGGCTCAACACGCAGCCTTGAGGTGCACCTGTGTTGATAATCAGCAAGGAGGAGATGCAAATAATGCAAAGACATGATAAGGCTTTAGAATGGTGACTTTCACAGAGATAGAATGGGCAATTTCTATCACAAGGGTTCTATGTTGTCAGTCATAATCACCAGAATACAGAACGGCAAAATCAACTCTAATATTGATCCAAGGCCACTTGGACATTTTTATCAGTTGCTGACACATTAGACTTTTACACATTAGACTTCTGTTGATTTTATGTTCAACCGAATGATCCATTCCTGGGGGTAGTCCCTTCTCCCTCAGCAATTGTTTAGTTTTCAAGATCCTTTGATGACTTCATGAGGATTCTCTCGAACATATTCCGCTGCTGACTGCAGGATGGCCATGCCATTATCTCGGAGAGCAAGATCAGAGGCAGGAGGAAATCGGAAGTCCAGCGTGAACTTTTGCAAATCATTAAACCTTAAAAGTGCATTTTCTATATCCTTTTTTTTGTGACACAGGGATAGAACACCATCTTGCTCCTTTGTGCCTTCAATTTCACGGAAGTCTCATCGTTGTGGGCACTGCATTCATTCTCGTGTCAGCAGTGTGCCATTCTGCAGCCTTGTTTCTGTGAATAGTTGGGATCAGTTGTATCCACTCCATCAATTATCACTACTAAATGAACAATGGATACTGAGTCTAAGAAGAAAGCCACAGTTACCTGATATTACAGAGTATGCCATGTTTATATTCTTGGAGTTGAAACTTATTAGCAATTCCCAGAGGAATATTAAAGGAATTTTAAGGAAGTACCCTGGTAATTCCTTGCTGAGTGAGAGTCAGACAATAGTGAGGGTTTTTCCACTCATCACATTGCCAAGTGCAACCAGCCAGCCCATCGATTTGCGAGTTGCAAATGCTCACTTCTCACTATGATTGACAAGTTCTGATGACCACAGTGAATAACATGTACACTCAGGGTCATTAGATCATTCACAGAAAGTGCTGGAGGTATTCAGAAAGTCAGAGAGAAACAGAGTTAATGTTTCTGACCTTTCATCAGAATTGAGAGAGTGAGAAAACAGGCGTTTTCTTAAGTAGCAGAGAGAGCGAGGGGTGGAGAGATCAGAGGGAATGTCTGTGATGGGGTGGACCAGGAGGACCCAGGTGATGCAAATGCTGTTGGTGCTGTTTATGAGAGAGAAATGAATGGTTGTAAATCCCAGTGGATCTGTTCAGGAGGAGGTATAAATATTGGGAGATGAATCAGGGCAGAAGAGAGAGAAAAACACAGTCCTGTGAGATGCAGAACGTAGTAGTTGCTGGAAATCTAAAATAAGAGAAAATATTGGAAATACTTAGTCATCCAGCATTTGGGGAGAGAGAAAAACTTTGCATTAGAACTATTGTTGCATTAGAATTATTGCTGAACTCTGCACAGGCTTTTTAAAATGTATTTGTTCATGGGAGGCGGATAGCATGGCCACTACCAACATCTTTTGTCCATCTCTGATTGCCCCAAAACTGAGAAGGCAGTTCAGGGTTTTCTACAAGTGCGTGATAGTTCCAAATAAATGTCCAATAATCTGGCACTTTGGTGATGCACATTTCCCAGACTATTGGATGTTATTTCTATTGATAACAGAATTTATCTTTCTACATAATCTTTCTTTTTTGACATACTGTATGAGTTTAAAGTGAGAAGCAAATGGAACTTGGTCAGGTTCATCTTGTCAAAACAAACCCACCCGTGGTCCTGACCCCGATTCTGGCTCTGGCTGTACACCTGGCCCATAATCTAGATCCTGCTCCACCCACACAAACCCCTCTTGCACTCCGGACCCCCGCTCCATCCACACCCCCCTCACACTCCGGACCCCCGCTCCATCCACACACCCCTCACACACTTTGGACTAATAAGATAAGACAGGACAAGATAAGATAAGATTTCTTTATTAGTCATGTGTACATCGAAGCACAGAGTGAAATGCGTCTTTTGCGTAGAGTGTTCTGGGGGCAGCCCGGAAGTGTCGCCACGCTTCTGGTGCCAACATAGCACGCCTACAACTTCCTAACCTGTACGTCTTTGGAATGTGGGAGGAAACCGGACCACCTGGAGGAAACCCACGCAGTCACGGGGAGAACATACAAACTCCTCACAGACAGCAGCCGGAATTGAACCCGGGTCGCTGGCGCTATAGTAGCGTTACGCTAACCGCTACACTACGGTGCTTGCCCGCCCAATGCTGGACCATCAGGACTTCAAATACCAGATTATTGGAGTTATACTGTACCAGATTTTTCTTAATTCCAGATTTAATTAATTATTGAATTTAAATTCCCAGCTATACAGTGAGATTTAAACTTACATCTCTGGATCAATGGTCCATAGCTGTGTCTGCCTGTAACTAAGCCAGTACACCAGGTACCTCCCACTACATGGTCTGTTGGGTTCAATGCTCACTGCACAGGCTCAGGCCTGATGTACTGTCTTGGTTAAATGACAAACCCCCAGAAAACAGCTGAACTTTTTCAAGTGACTTACACGGTTTCCCTCTTGGTGGTTTCTGCCACCAGGGCTTTCAGTTCTGCTTATTTTGAAAGTAAAAAAGATTGTCTAAAGATACAGTGGAGCAAAGAGCAGCTGGAAAGTTGGGTGAAGGAGTAGCAGATGGAATTTAACCCAGACATGTGTGAGGTTATGCACTCTGGAAGGTCAAATTCTCTTGTAAACACAGTAAATGGCAGAGATCTTGGGAGCGTTGATGTACAGAGAGATGTTGGGTATGTCTATAGCTCACTGACAGGTAGTGAAGAAGGTGTTGGTATGCTTACCTTCATTAGCTGAGGCATTGAGTATGAGAATTGGGGCGTCATGTGGCAGCTATACAAAACATTGGTTAGACCACTCTTACAGCATGTGTAAAATTCCAGTCGCAGGAAGGACGTCGGAGCAGTAGAAAGAGTACAGAAAGATTCACCAGATTGTTGCCTGAAATGGAAGGCTCTAGTTATGAGAAGAGATTGGATAGGCTGGGTTTATTCTTACTGGAACGTATGAAGCTGAGGGATGACCTGACAGAGGTTGATAAAATTGTGAGGACAGAGGTGGGATAGACGTCTTTCTCCCAGGGCAGCGGAGTGTAGAACTAGAGGGCATAAGTTTAAGGTGAGGTGGAGAAATTCTAAGGGGTAAGTTTTTCACACAGAGGGTGGTGGGTGTATGGAACGAGCTGCCACGGGGGTTGGATAAAGCAGATCCTAATGCAAAATTTAAAAGGCATTGGGATAGGTACTTAGGAAAGGCATAGAGGGATACAGGCCTAATGGGATTAGCATAGATAGCCATCACAGTTGGCATGGACGAGGTGGGCTGTTTCTGTGCTATGATTCTATGCTTAGATGATTATCCTCTTCAACACTTCTGTATGAGAAGTCTTGCCCTGGTGTTTATTTCCCTTCTGATTCCATTCACAACAGAATCCTGTCATCTTTCTACCTAACCTGCTCCATTTCTTTCAAACAGCTCAGAGGTTTGCAATGCTTCTCAAGGACTTTTGTCTGCAGTTGTTTTGTTCGGCATTGTTCAGTAAGCTGTGTTTTCAGCTCAAGATCATTTTGCTTTGTGTGTGACAAAGCATAGTTGTCTGATAGAAACATAGAAAACCTACAGCACAATTCAGGCCCTTTGGCCCACAAAGCTGTGCCGAACATGTCCCTACCTTAGCAATTACTAGGCTTACCCATAGCATCTATTTTTCTCAGCTCCATGTACCTATCCAAAAGTCTCTTAAAAGACCCTATCATATCCGCCTCCACCACTGTTTCCGGCAGCCCATTCCACACACTCGCCACTCTCAGAGTAAAAAACTTACCCCTGACATCTCCTCTATATCTACTCCCCAGCACCTTAAACCTACGTCTTTTTGTGGCAACCCTGGGAAAAAGCCTCTGACTATCTACACAATCAATGCCTCTCATCTTCTTATACACATCTATCAGGTCCCCCCTCAACCTCTGTCACTCCAAGGAGAAAAGACCGAGTTCCCTCAACCTGTTTTCATAAGGCATGTTCCCCAATCCAGGCAGCATCCTTGTAAATCTCCTCTGCACCCTTTCTATGGCTTCCTGTAAGTGAGATGACCAGAACTGAGCACAGTACTCCAAGTGGGGTCTGACCAGGGTCCTATATAGCTGCAACATTACCTCTTGGCTCCTAAATTCAATTCCACGATTGATGAAGGACAATACACCATATGCCTTCTTCACCACAGAGTCAACCAGTGCAGCTGCTTTGAGCGTCCTATGGACTCGGACTCCAAGATCCCTCTGATTGTCCACACTGCCAAGAGTCCTACCATTAATACTATACTCAGCCATCATATTTGACCTACCAAAATGAACCACTTCACACTTATCTGGGTTGAACTCCATCTGCCACCTCTCAGCCCAGTTTTGCATCATATCTATGTCCCTCTGTAACCTCTGACAGCCCTCCACACTATCTACAACACCTCCAACTTTTGTGTCATCCGCAATGTCTCAGGTAAATCTCAGGTAAAAAAAATATCTCAGGTACCCTTAACTCCGGTCGGATTAAATTCACAGTCTTGCGGCTAGCAGCTGTGGCTAAATATGCCATAAATAACAAGCTTTCTCTCACAGCATCTGTGATTTCAAACCCTGTTGTTGTCCCTTTTCCCAGAGGGACAGAATTGAGGAAGGTCCAGATGAGCATTCAGTGGTGTGGTCATCGCCATGGGTACAGGATGCACATACGGTGTAGGTGTGGTGAAGATAGTGAGTTCTACTGTTTATTCAAACATAAACTTCCAATGTTGGTTGAAGCCAGACACATTGTAACGTGACTTTGGTGATGCACATTTTCCGGATGTTACTTCTAAAACTACCCCTACACAATTTACCTTTCTGTTTTGACATATAAAAGGGGGCAGCAAATAGAACAGGGTCAGATTCATCTTGTCAAAACAAACCCACCCGTGTTCCAGGGTCCTGACCTCAATCCTGACTCTGGCTGCACACCTGGTCCATAATCCAGACCCCGGATCTGTCCACACACCCCTCACATCCCGGACCCCTGCTCCATCCACACACCCCTCACACTCCGGACCCCCACTCCATCCACACACCCTTCACACCCCGGACCTCAGACCAATGTAACTCATTGTCTCAAACAAGGATAGGTTTGCATTCACCGTTTAGGGCTCCTGACTACACCCCACTGGAGATAGCAAGGTGACCAGATCCCTGGAGTAAAATATTGATTCTTATGCTTATCCCTGGCAGCTGCAGTTAGGCTGACTCAGTTATGGACAGAACATGCAAGGAATGTTCTTCTAAAAAATTAACATTCAATGCATATTGCATGGTACTCACAGGCACAGTCCACCCCTTACTCATCGTCAGTGTAAAGCCTTGTAAACCTTAGATATATGAGATTAATTAAATTCTCTGTTGCAACATGTAGAACAAGTGGCTGATGTATTACCACATCTAAGACACGAACATGCTCAAAACTAACCTGAGAGAGGAAGTACACTCAATGTTCTTTCATAGGTATAAAACCTACCATGACAACAACAACACCACAGAGAGTTTCAGGGGAGATGAGGCAGAAGGAGATAAATGAATGGGTGCAAGTCAGTTTGAATGGCAGAGTGTACCTGGTAGTCAATTGGGCTACTTCACTTTCCAGTAGTCCTGCACTTTAATGTTCACTCATCTACCAGAGACCCTGGGGCAGGAATACACTGAGCCCAAGGGTATGGTTCAAAATTTTCTCGACCAGTGGATCAAACCCTTGTCCTTCCTTATTTTGCTTCAAGCAGTAACGAAAGGTAAAGCACAGAAGGAAACCATTTTGCATTTCGTGCCTTTCCCTTGAATGTCCAATTAGTCTCAGCCCTCTGCTTTCCTCCAGTAGCCCTGCACTTTCAGATCCCCTTTTAATATAACAGTTTAATCTGCTTCACCACCTTACAAGCAGTGCTTTCAAAATCATAACTCATGATCCTTAAATCTGTGAGCTCTGCTTTAAAGCTGTTAATCCTTGTTTACTCTATCAAGACTTTTCAGAATTTCAAACGCAATATTCTCTTCTTGTAAAAGGGAGTATAAACCAGAATTTGTTAAGTATTTTACAACCAATGCAACTCATTGTTTCAAACAAGCAAGAATAGTTTTGCATTCACTGTCTAGGACTCCTGTTTGCACCGCACTAGAGACAGCAGGGTGACCAGATCCCTGAAGTGAAATGTTGATCCTTTTCCATGGATCTCATACTGAATATTGCTTTCAAACTGGTCACATAAGATCTGAGACCCTTGTGAGCCAATGGAGTGGAGTGAGGTGGGAAAACGTGGGTATTGAAGGAAGGAACCACAACAAAACCGAAAAATCAATACATTAGATATGCTTGATAAAATATTTATGATGCTAAGAAAAATTCTGCAATATCAGCTTTGTCAGTTTTATAATATCAGAGGTTACACAAAGGAAACATGGGTTTGGATTGAAAGGAAGACTTTAAAGAGAGTGGGGGAGAAGAATAAGTAGCTGAATATCATGGACCTTAGCTTGTTCAGCAAGCACTGACCTACTGGTATTAACACAACAATGTTTTGAAAAGTTACTGCTTTAGACAAATACTCTGTATGAAGGCACTGGGGTCACTTTTCATGATTCTGCGATCATCACTCATTGTGAAAAAGGTTGCGGAGACAGTGTGAGTTGGTGAAAGGGATGTCATATATCAAAAAATCGCAAAGTATGCAAGAAAGAAAGTGCACTTGGCCTAATTTAGCTCCAGTTTGGCGGAAGCTCAATAGTTCCGTGGTGAAGACTCTGAAATGTTCCCAACCTATCCAAAACAAAATATTAATACTTCACCCCAACTCTCCAACTGCACTGAGTCCAAATCTCACCATTCTATGCAAATTATAATGAGTGAATCTGCTAATATGTAGAACTACACTGGGAATATGATCAAGAAACCCAACTAATCCATTGATGTCCTTTAGGAGATGGAGTGTGCCTCCCTAACCTAGCCTGATTTACACATAACTTCACTCCCATGTATCCTTAGATCCCTTCCCTGTGTCACTCATAACCAAGGACATCTGGGGTCCCACAATCCCAAAATATTTTTAGCATTTAAGGCTCGAATTTGAACACTCACAAATTCAAGACTCATTCCCAAAGATTAAGCTCAAAATCTCGGCAGCCTCTCCACCTCTGAATGAAACTTTAAGCTGTGACTGTGTCACATGTACAGCATTCCATAGCACCAGAGCGATAGAGTTGGGAAATTCTGCCCAGTAACCTTGCCACTGGTAATCCTTCAACCAGCATTATTTCAAGAGGTTCTCTGGTTATCATCTCACTGCTTTGTGGGACTGTGTGAAATACCTGGCACACTCCCAAATTACTGTAGTGATGGGGCAGCACAGTGGTGCAGCCGGTGAACCTGCTGCCTCGCGGCTCCATGTTCAATCCAGACCCTGGGTGTGTCTGTGCGGACCCTACGCGCTCTCATCATGATCACGAAGGTTTCCTCTGGATGCTCCGGATTCTTGCCACGTCCCAAACTTTTGCTTGTTGGTAAGTTAACTGGCTGCGTAAATTGTCCCTAGTGTGTAGCTGGGTTTAGAATCTGGGGGAGCTGTGGGAATGTGGGGAGAATAAAAAGAGAATAAAAAAAGGATTAGTAAATGGGTAAATCCGCAAAGCTGCTAGTTTCTCTTCCCATAGGTGCAGCCCGACGTGCAGGACAGGCACGGTAGTGTAACGGTTAGCATAACGCTTTACAGCGCCAGCGACACGGGTTCAATCCGGCTGCTGTCTGTAAGGAGTTTGTACGTTCTCCCCGTGTCTGCATGGGTTTCCTCTGGGCGCTCGGGTTTCCTCCCACATTCCAAAGGCGTACAGGTTAGGAAGTTGCGGGCATGCTATGTTGGCGCCGGAAGCGTGGCGACACTTGCAGGCTGCCCCCAGAACACTCTACGCAAAAAAGTTGCATTTCACTGTGTGTTTTGATGTACATGTGACTAATAAAGATATCTTATCTTATCTGACCTGTTGAGTATTTCCAGCATTTTCTATTTTTAATCTGTAAGTGTAAATGAGTGATTGATGGTCAGGGTGAACTGGATGGCCTGTCTCTGTGCCTTATGACTCTATGACTGTGAATCTATGACTACGTTGCATAAAGGTAGCGCACTGGCCGTAAAACTCTTCTGTATCTCCAACATCCTGAGGGTGGGGAAGGAAAGCAAGCTCTTTTTTAACTCATTCCAACGTATTCTGCCGATACTGAATACAGTTGCACTGACGATAAATATAAAGGTCCCAGATGAAAGAATGTTGTTGCTGGATCTGGCAGAGAGAGATCGTGTGGTCTAATTATGTTTTAAAAACCTGAAGAAGGAAATGTTCCTACTTATTGAAGACAAAACTTTGATTCTAATCTTTCCAAACATTCAACCAAAGTTTGCTAAGCTGTTACTAGTGTTGTTAATTTAGCAATTGATTCCCCTTGGCTAACGTGTTGACTTATTACTGTACCCAGCGGGTGAAAACTGGTGGCTCAGTGGGACATTGTAGTAGCTCCCGTACCTATCTCCAATTTCTGTGTGAGCTGTCCGTACAGTACAAGACAGGAGATGATATTTTTGTGTTTGTGAGAGATAGATGGAGAGGAATTAGGAAGACTTTATAAATAAATGCTTGTCAAATAAGGTGGTGTAAAGCCAGAACCAGTAACTGGCACAAGTTTCTCACACTGAGAATGCACCATGATGGTTGATGTGGAGGAGAGGAACTTCAGTCTTCTGAAGCAGAGGCTACATGTACACGAGTCCTGGTAGTGAAGGTCATCAAGCTATCCGACAGAAGAATGCCTCATTTCCAAATCCGGTCTTCACAGCCTTTCCACATAAATTATCAGCAGTAATTACCAACGAGTGATAAGACTATCAATTCAGACTGCTTCCCCACAGCCCAGTGATGATAAGACCAATTGTCTACTGATACAACTGGAGATTGAGTAGGAGCTCTCCAAATTAGCAGGTAGACCATTAAATGCACAATTTAGAAAATGAAGGAATTGTACTCTGAATCGTAGCCATAAACCTGCAGACCTTGGTTTTCCGAGCCCAGGAATCATAGTCCTGCTCAGCTTCTATTTCACACCCTGTGGTTGTCCTGTTTAAGTTCTGTGGCTTGGAAGTTTGCATAAAGTGAAACAAAGGACTGCAGATGCTGGAATCTAGATGAAAAACACAATGATGCTGGAGGAACTCAGCGGGCCAGGCAGCATCTGTGGACAAAAGCAGGCGGTCCTCTTGCTTTTCTCCACAGATGCTGCCTGGCCTGCTGAGTTCCTCCAGCATCGTAGTGTTTTTCAAGTTTGCGTAAAGCTGTCCTAAGGATTCTCACTGGTGGACAAACCTTGAACACTTTGTCTGGAGTCAGCAACTTGAGGCTGTTGTGATTAACAGGGAGCGGGAAGTCACCAATGATCTCCTGCCCAGCTTCCGTCACACATGGCTGTGATAATACTTGTTCTATTGTGTGGTTAGTCAAATTCAGTGACTCAGGAAGTTCATTTGGAGGCAGGCTGTACTTATCTTCTTGGCGGGGTCATGGGAGGTGAGTGCGGTGAGAGGAGTATTCCCTCGTCCCGTGGGATATCTCCAATGTCACTTCCTTCGCCTGAGTAACAGTGGATCCATACACCATGGAACTTGTGATTGAATCCAAAATCTATCCTGTCCTAGTCCTGACCTGGGAGTGCTCAATAATTGCAGTGTGGTCCTGAATATTCTCAGCAGAGACATTCTCTCCCAGTGAGAGCAAAATTCATAATTTTTTAACATTGCAGTAGGTGAATTGGACGAGACAAGTAAGACAAGGTTCTACTTCAATACTGCTGACCTTAGCAATTACACAGTATCAAAATCAAATAGAAGATAACTTGCACAAAGGTGCTTCTTCCTGTCTTTCTTGGGGCATGGGTTTCACTGCTAAAGCCACCTTTTATTGATTACACTGCAGTTCAACTACCACAGTCAATGACGGCACTATAACAGTGCTCGTGGGGAAGGATCTCCCAGATTTTGACCCAGCACTGATGAAGGAATGACACTGTATTTCCACCGTCTGATGGTGTGTGAGTGGATGTGGATGAATTTCCCTGCATCAGGACTATTAGTATATTCTCTGTCATCTCAGATAGGTAGAGCAGCTGCATAAATGGTGCTCTTGTTTGTGCATACCTTGTGCATACCGTACATGGACCACACACCAATGATTACTATGGTGCATCCAGCCATATCAATGGCTTCCTCCCCACTTTTATCCCTTCCTGTGCAGGAAACCAAAGACTCCTGTGGTGTGAACCACAGACCTTGAGTCTTTCAATGCTTCGCCAAAGCTCGCGGATAAACCTTCGATGTTCTGAACTTGACCATGGAAGGCATTACAGCTACCCTCTCGCTTCTGGAGGAACAAGGTTTTGGGTTCAGGTCTTGGGTCTGAGAAAGGACCTGATGCCCATTGCCTTAACTGGGGATCAATGCATGATCCAATGAAAGCAACACACAAGATGCTGGAGGGACTCAGCAGGTCAGGCAGCATCCGTGGAGGGAAATAGACAGTCAATGTTTTGGGTTGAAACCTTTCACAAAACATTATATTGAGACCCAATTTACCCTCACTTGGCACTACTTTGAAACAAAAATGTTCTGACTAGCATTTATCCTTAAAATAAGTCCTACAGTGTGGAAACAGGCCCTTTGGACCACCATTCCATGCTGACCTCAACCACCCATTTACACTAATCCTACGTTCATTTCATCTTTTTATTCTGCCCTCAATCTCATTAACTCCCTCCAGATTCTACCACTGACGTACACACTGAGGGCAGTTAACCTATCAACGGGTACACCTTTGGGATGTGAGAAGAAACCAGAGCACCCGGGGGAAACCCACGCTGTCACAGGGTGAACGTGCAAACTCCACACAGCCAGCACCGGAAGCCAGGATCGAACCTGGGCCGCTGGAGCTGTGAGGCAGCAACTTTTCTTTCAAGTAGCTGACCAAATCAGACTTTCACTATCACTGCTTGTAGGATCTTGCAGTGCGTGAAAATTGGCTGCCGCCTTTCTTCTATTGTAACTGAACTTTGGCCTCACTGATTGTGGAATGCTTGATTCCAAATAGAAGGCACTATATAAATGCAGGTTCTTGCTTCCTTCCTTTAGCAAACTGACACGGCATTTAATCAGTCTGCTTGTATCCCAGGCATTGGCTATAAAAGAAAAGGATAGCATTTAAATTTTAAATTTTATTTATTTTCAGTGTGGTAACAAGATCTTCCGGCCCAATGAGTCCGCGCCGCCCATTTTAAACCCAAAGTAACCTACCCGTACGTCTTTGCAATGTGGGAGGAAACCGGAGCACCTGGAGGAAACCCACGCAGACATGGGGGAACGTACAAACTCCTTACAGACAGCGACGGGAATTGAACCCCGATCGCTGACGCTGTAATAGCGTCACGCTAACCGCTACGCTACTGTGTCACCCCGCATTGAACACATCTGGTTGTATACTCACCCTTATGGGCACGAGGCCAGCTTCCAGAGTTGTATTAGAGATTGCTGAGGAAAAATGCAATTATTTTTGAAAAATATATTATGTCTATAGCTTTCAAATATGTAACATAGTTCATCATGCCACATAGATTATGTTTGTTATTGTAGAGCACATATCGTTATTCTCATATTTACTTACAACACAGGACCTTCAGCCCATCAAGTCTGTGCCATCCTCAGAGCAATCCTTAGCAACCCCATTTCCCTATTTATTTTCCCGTAACCGATTCTCTCTCACATTCCCATCAACTTCACCCTGATTCTCCCACCACCCCGGTACACCAGGGGAAATTTACAGCAACCAATTAACCTACCAACCAGCATGTAGTCCGGATGTGGGAGGAGATCAGAGTACCCAGGGGAAACCCACACGGTCACAGGGAGAACATGTAAACTCCGTTTAGGCAGCACCTGAGGTCAGGATTGAAGCCGGGTCACTGGAGTGTGAGACAGCCTCACCATCGACTGTCCATCACACTGGGACATGTCATTACATAATGATGACTTCACACTCAGCAGTTCATTGCTGTGATAAGGTTAGTGAAATGGACTTTGACTTTCAGTACACTAGCACAGCCTTTGGTTGATTGACAAGAATGGTATTTGAAGATCAAGAGCTCAGTCCTGCCACAAAACTCATGGTCTGTTGGTTAGTACTGACCCCTGGCCTCCTGTCTGCTTCTGAGACCTGGACTAAGTGCGGCAGGTACCTTCCTCTCCTATCAGGTTCCATCATCTGCAGCCCTCTAACTTCCAACTATCATCTCCTAGTCGCTATCTCCACTCTTCCCTCCATCCTCCTGTGGCCCCTCTTCACCTGGATCCACCTATCGCTTGCCAGCTCTTGCCCCACTCCTCCCGTCACCTCTTCATACTGGCCATCTCCCTTCTATCTTTCAGTCCAGATGAAGCATCTCGACCCAGAACGTCAACTGTCCATTTCCCTCCACAGATGCTGCCCGACCCGCTGAGTTCTTCCAGTAGTTAGTTTGTTGCTCCAGGTTCCAGCACCTGCAGTCTCCTGTGTTCCAGTGAACTCTCGCAGGCAAAGGTCCCCAGCACGGAAGCTCTTGTTACACTCAGCCAGCTACAGTGGGCAGAGCATATTCTATGCATGTGTGACATTAGAGTCCTGAAACAGAGACGTTATTCCGAGTTCTGTTTTGGGAAGGGATTACCAGGAAGGCAGCGGAAAATTTAAAACTTTTTAAAACAATTTTTAAATTTTATTTACAGTGTGGTAACAGGCCCTTCAGGCCCAACGAGTCTGCGCTGCCCATTTTAAACCCAAATTACCCTACCTGTACGTCTTTGCAATGTGGGAGGAAACCGGAGAACCCTTACAAACTCCTTACAGACAGCGACGGGAATCGAACCCTGATCGCTGGCGCTGTAATAGCGTCGCGCTAACCGCTACGCTACCGTGCCACCCAAAAGGTTGAAAGAGGATCAGGGGAGCAAAACTGTGCACGGTGTTCCAGATGTGGCCTCACCAATACCCTGTACAACGGTAACAGAACCTCCCTGTTCTTAACCTCCAATCCCTTTGCATTAAAGGCCAACATGCCGTTTGCCTTCTGAACTACTTGCTGGACCTGCCTGCTAACTTTTTGTGACTCATGCACTCGAACACCTAGATCCCTCTGAACTTCGATCATTTGCATTTTCTCTCCATTTAGATAATAATGTATCTTTTGATTCCTCTTACTGAAGTGCATGACCTCACTCTTGTCCACATTAAATTCCTTTTGCCAGAATTTTTCCCAATCACTCGATCTATCCATATCCTGTTGTAGAATCACAATGTCCTCATCACAATATGCTGTTCTGCTTATTTTTGTATCATCGGCAAACTTGGAAACTTCACATTTTGTTCCCTCATCCAGGCCATTAATGTAAATAGCAAACAACTGAGAGCCAGGAACCGATCCCTGGAGTGCTCCACTAGTTACATCCCTCCAGCCTTAAAAGGGCCCATTCATTCCAACTCTCCGTTCCCTATGTGACAGCCAATTGTCAATCCAGGCTGGCACACTTCCTCTGATACCCTGGGCTCTTAATCTATGCACCAGCCTCTTATGTGGCACCTTGTCAAATGTCTTTTGGAACTCTAAATACTCTACATCTACAGGTTCCCCTCTATCAACATTGGCTTCATCAGCCACCTCAGAACCCGTAGAACTGGAGTGGATGCAAATCATCCTTGACCTTGAGGGACTGCCTAAGAAGAAGAGAAAGAAAGTTGCAGATTTTCTTCACTTTGTGTTTTGATGTGCTCTCCTGGTAACTTCTTGACTCTCAGGAGGTCCTAGACTTTCAACTAGTTTGAAAAAACCAAGAAGTCTGAGGCTGAGGTGAATATACATTTACAAAGGACTTTGTAATAATTCTTTACAACTCTCTCCTTCGATTAAATGTATCCTTCTTGAATGTACTTACTCTTCTTTGGATCAGGCAAGTTGTGACTGTACAAATTTTTGATGCCAATTACTTAGGTCATGTCTCCACACGTCCTAAACATAAAT
The DNA here is from genome assembly GCF_009764475.1 of Pristis pectinata. Classification (NCBI taxonomy): domain Eukaryota; kingdom Metazoa; phylum Chordata; class Chondrichthyes; order Rhinopristiformes; family Pristidae; genus Pristis; species Pristis pectinata. The sequence continues at coordinate 34,617,487 of NC_067425.1, read as the reverse complement.
AATTTTATTTTAAATGCCACACTTCCTCGCTTTGTTTATTTTATGGACCTCCTTTCCAATGCTGATTTCAGGAAATAGATTCAAAATCTCATCCCAACCTGCCATGCAGGTTGATAGGGTTGTTAAGAAGGTGTATGGTGTGTTGGCCTTCATTAGTCGGGGTACTGAGTTCAAGAGTCATGAGGTAATGTTGCAGCTGTATAAAACTCTTGGAGTATTGTGTTCAGTTCTGGTTGCCTCATTGTAGGAAGGATGTGGAAGCTTTAGAGAGGGTGCAGAGGAGATTTACCAGGATGCTGCCTGGATTGGAGAGCATGTCTTATGAGGATAGGTTGAGCGAGCTAGGGCTTTTCTCTTTGGAGTGACGGAGGATGAGAGGTGACTAGGCAGCAATACCTCCGGCATGATTATTCTCAACACTGGTGCCCCACAAGGCTGCGTCCTCAGTCCTCTACTCTACTCCCTATACACTCATGACTGTGTGGCCAGATTCTGCTCTAACTCCATCTACAAGTTTGCAGATGATACCACTGTTGTAGGCCGTATCTCAAACAGCGATGAGTCGGAGTACAGGAAGGAGATAGAGAGCTTAGTGGAACTTTTCCCTCAATTTCAAAAAAACAAAAGAACTGGTCATTGACTTCAGGAAAGGGGGCAGTGTCCATGCATCTGTCTACATCAATGGTGCTGAGGTCGAGAGGGTTGAGAGCTTCAAGTTCCTGGGTGTGAACATCACCAACAGCCTGTCCTGGTCAAATCACGTATATGCCACAGCCAAGAAAGCTCACCAGAACCTCTACTTCCTCAGAAGGCTAAAGAAATTTGGTTTGTCCACTTGGTCTCTCAACAACTTTTACTGGTGCACCATAGAAAGCATCCTATCTGGATGTATCATGGCTTGGTACAGCAACTGCTCTGCCCAGGACCACAAGAAGCTGCAGAGAGTTGTGGACACAGCCCAGCGCATCGCAGACACCAGCTTCCCCTCCTTGGACTCTGTCTTTACCTCTCGTTGTCTTGGTGAAGCAGCCAGCATAATCAAAGACCCCACCCAACCGGGTCATTCTCTCCTCTCTCCTCTTCCATCGGGTAGAAGACACAGGAGCCTGAGGGCACGTACCACCAGACTTAAGGACAGCTTCTACCCCACTGTGATAAGACTATTGAACGGTTCCCTTATGCAATGAGATGGACTATGACCTCATGATCTACCTTGTTGTGACCTTGCACCTTATTGCACTGCACTTTCTCTGTAGCTGTGACACTTTACTCTGTACTGTTATTGTTTTTACCTGTACTACATCAATGCACTTTGCACTAACTCAATGTAACTACACTGTGCAATGAATTGACCTGTACGATCGGTTTTTAAGACAAGCTTTTCACTGTACCTTGGCACAAGTGACAATAATAAACCAATACCAATACTTGATAGAGATGTATGAGATGATAAGAGGCATAGATCGCGTGGACAGTCAGAGACTTTTTCCCAGGGCGACAATGGCTAACATGAGGGGGCATAATTTTAAGGTGATCGGAGGAAGGTATAGGGGGGATGTCAGAGGCAAGTCTTACACAGAGAGTGGTGGGTGCTTGGATCGTACTGCCGGCAGAGGTTGTGGGGCTAGATACATTAGGGACATTTAAGAGACTCTTAGATAGCCACATGAATGATAGAAAAATGGAGGGTTATATGGGAGGGAAGAGTTAGATAGATCTTAAAGCAGGATAAAACGTTGGCACAACATCGTGGGCCGAAGGGCCTGTACTGTGCTGTACGTTCTATGTTCTATGTTTCATCCTGAAGAGCCCATTCTTATCCCTTGTCTGATTCCCAACACACACCCAGTGTGACAAAGGATCAAAGTAGTCAGAGCCTTGGGGCACTGAGTATAAATACACCACCCTTTTGGACTCTAGCTGGACAGCAATAACTTGCATTTATATTGTAGAGTCAGTAAGACAACACAGAACAAGGCCTTCTGGCCCATTAAATCTTCCATGGCTCTTTCTAAAAGCAGTCTTGGTGGTCGCGTTCTTTTCCCCATGTCGCTGCAATGTTCTCTTTCCAGGTATTTATCCATCCCCTTTTTGAAAGAGAAGATGTAGCTTGTTTTGATGACTGGTTTGGGCAATGGATTTCAAATCCTAATGAAGCATTGCGGGAAAAAGTTGTACATGATGAGGCGTCTGGTCCATTTGCCAGTTACCTTAAGCCTGCTGGCTCTGGTTACTGAATGGAGTCATGGAGTCACAAACCATGGGACAGGCCATCCTGCCCACCTAGTCCATACTAACCATCAAACACCCATTCCCTGTCTTGTTTTCAGGTTTCCAACATCTGTAGTTTTTTTTTGACTTTCACCCATTTGCACTATATCAACTACCCCCAGATTCCACGACTCACCAACATAAGAAGGGGTAACCAATTCACCAACTAATTTACCAACCAGCGCACCTTTGGGATGTGAGAGGAAACTAGAGCACCCATGTGGTTATAGGGAGAACGTGCAAACTCCACACAGACAGCACCAAGGTCAAGATTGAACTCGGGTCGCTGGAGCTGTGAGGCAGTAGCTGTACCACTGCACCATCCACACGCTCTTGCCTCTAAAAGTAGGTTCACTTTATTTACTCCAGTTATTTCCCTTGTGTATTTAAATACTCGTATCACCTTTAACAGAGCAACGCATTGGAAGGTACTTCACAGGAATTTAATCAGATACAATTTGAACATGCCATAAAAGGAGATATATGAACAGGTGACAAAAAAGTTGGTCAAGTAGTTTAATTTTAAGCAGCACCTTCCAGGAAAAAGGGTGTAGAGAGGGAATTTGCTTATTGACATGCATTCTAGATACATTGTTAGTACTGCCTCTTTACCCTGTTATTCACTTGTGATGATTAACTCAGCTGGAATTGCTTTACATAACCACATGATCTTCACTGCTGGAGGGCTGATCGGGCAAAGTTCTTCATTTCCTTTTGATCAGTATCTGTCCTCCAGTCTTTCTGATTTGAAGGCAGAATGATTTGAATACTTGGGCAAGGGCAATTTGCTGCAGGTGGTGGTAACTGATCCTAAGAGCTCAAAGACAGAAGCACTCCCACAGAATGACATTAGCGCCCAGGTACATCGTCAAGTCCAGTCTCTAGCTTGCAAGTTGGAAAATGGCTGAATCGAGGAAGCAAATGTGTGATTCATAGGTAACAAGTTATAGAGATAATTTGCACCTATGACACTGTTCATTTCCTCAGGACATCATCATGATTTTTTAGCAAATGTAGAGGCCATGGGATTAAGTAACAGGGTGATGTGGATGTGAAACTGGCAGAGAAGGGGCGGCACAGTAGCGTAGCTGTTAGCGCAATGCTATTACAGCGCTAGCGATCGGGGTTCGATTCCCGTCGCTGTCTGTAAGGAGTTTGTGCGTTCTCCTGTGTCTGTGTGGGTTTCCTCCGGGTGCTCCAGTTTCCTCCCACATTCTAAAGACGTACGGGTAGGTTAATTTGGGGGTTTTAAATGGGCGGTGCGGACTCGTTGGGCCGGAAGGGCCTGTTACCACACTGTAAATAAAAAAAAAATTTTAAAAAGTAATGCTGGAACTAATGGTGAACGTGAGTTTTCAGACTAAAGGGGAAGTATGGGGTTGATGTTAAGAACCCGGTACTTATTAGTGACCTGGACTTAATTATAAGGAGATAAGGGGTCTTCAACCTGAAATGTTAACTGTTTCTCTTTCCACAGATGCTAGTTGACCTGCTGAGTGTTTCCAGCATTACCTGTTTTTATTAACTGGGTTTAAAGTTTGTAAGTAGAAAGGAAAATGGAAACAGATTTAGCATTAACTTTCAGAAGGGAATTGGAGTGGAATAGTTGTTTAATTGGATAGTTTTGTCAATGAGCTGGTTGAGATACAATGGGCTTTCCTTCCCTGCCATGGATTCAACGGCTTTATGAAGTCCTGCTGCAAAGTCCCACAAGTAGCAATGAGGTGATGACGAGGTCATCTGTTCCTCCACGCGAGGGATAAACGTTGACCAGCTCACCGATGTAACTCTCTGCAGTTTCTTCAGATTGTCCCTTAGGGTCATTTACACCCAGCTGATTCAACAGGCAAGGTCTCTGAGAAGGAGTATCAATGGCACTTTTGACTGAGCAGCACTCCCACAGTGCTGGTCTGGAATATCAGCCAGCGTCCTTAGGGTGAAACTTTAATTTATAATCTTCCTCTCAGCATAAGCAACTACCATTAAGTTAGAAGCAACCTTGTGAGCAGCATAAGAGGTCAAACATACCCCCACACACTTCATCTGTCCATCACCCACACACTCCTCCCACTGGGTCCCCTATCCCCTCGCCCCACTATTCCCACTTTCCCTCCCTTACTTGGTTCCACTCCTCACCTTCTTTTCCGATCGGATTCCATCGTCTGCGGCCCTTTGTTGCCTCCACTTATCACCTCCAGGCCTCCGTCACTATCTCCACCCTTCCCTTCCCTGCCTGACTCCATCTGTCAATCAACCTCTCCTCACCTGGATCCACCTATCACCTGCCAGCTCCAGCCTCACCCCTCCCCCTTACCTCTTCATACGGGCCATCTCCCCTCTACTCTTTCAGTCCAGATGAAGGGTCTCGGCCTGAAACGTCGACTGTCCATCTCCCTCCACAGACGCTGCCTGACCCCCTGAGCTCCTCCAGCAGCTCGCTTCTTGCACCAGATTCGAGTATCTGCAGTCTGTTGTGTCTCAAGCACACTGAACTCTTTTACTCAGGAGTGTTTGCAAGATGCATCATTATGGGGGGGGTCAATACTTACTGCCCACCTTTTTTGAAATGCCTTACCTTGTATGATGAAGTTACTGCCATGGTGTGTCATGTAGTGTTCTAGGATTCTGAGCCAGCACAATGAAAGGAAAGCGGGTCACTGCAGCTGTAAGCAGCCATGCTGACTGCTGCACGAATGTGCTGCCCACATGCAATATTGAGGTGTACAAGATTATAAGAGGCACAGATCGAGCGGACAGTCAGAGACTTTTTCCCAGGGTGACAATGGCTAACGTGAGGGGGCATAATTTTAAGGTGATTGGAGGAAGGTATAAGGGGGATGTCAAGGGTAAGTTTTTTACACAGAGAGTGGCAGGTGCATGGAACGCACTGCCGGCAGAGGTTGTGGGAGCAGATACATTAAGGACATTTAAGAGACTCTTAGATGGACACATGAATGATAGAGAAATGGGGGGCGATGTGGGAGGGAAGGATTAGATAGACCTTAGAGCAGGATAAAATGTCGGCACAACATTGTGGGCCGAAGGGCCTGTACTGTGCTGTAGTGTTCTATGTTCTATAACAACGTGAAACATCCATTGATTCTTCTGAATCACCCTGCTTCCAGTGGGACAGTAGAGAGATCTATCTGGGTGTTCAAAGAATCCTTAAAGAAGCAAATGCTCCAAGGTTACTTTAGTTTCATTACACATCATAGATTGGCTGAACACTTGTTTAAAAAGTTGTACGACTCTACAACTGGTTTTACTCCATCATCAGCTGCACGTGCCATCGAGTTCACTGCAGGTCACCTTGGAGGGGAGCAGAGAGAGCCAATGAAGCAGACGGCTTCACTTCCAGGAAGGAAAAACAATTTAGAGAGATTTACTCACCAGTGAATTAGTAGGAGAATCAGCAATGGGACCTCAGATAAGTAGCCCATATCTGCAGTCCAGCAAGTAAGGTTAGTGTGAAACCATGTTGGCAATGCCTATGTAAGCACCAGGCCTGCAGATCTTGAAGTTACACATGGTGATAGATCTAGTCCTGGTGTGGAGTCAACTACTGATCAAAAATCACAGCGAATGAAGTCCAAGAATGAGTACAACATCAGAGACAAGAACATTGATGAGGAGGTCAAATTGACTATGGTAGAACTCTGATAATCCGGCACAGCGAGGACTTTGGTGGTGCTGGATTGGCAGATTTTCCAGACTATCAGATCTTATTCCCATTAATACCCCAATACACTTTTAGTTCAATTCGTTTGGAAGTTACACATTATTATAATAAATATTTTAGTGAACCCGTTTAAAGGGAGTGTGGGAACCGGGGCCCCGGTGAGTTCCAGGGAAGAACTGGGAACATCAGCTGTGAACAGAAGCTGAACTATCAGGAATTCTGAACAGTTGGATAGCTTATTATCTGAGTTTTACCATAAGGAAATCATTCAATGGATTCTGAAGGTTGCATATCTATGAAAGGTGTTTGCACATATTTTCTTCAAAGATGGTGGTGTACTCGTATATGGTTATCTAGATAAATTAACTCCTGCCTGAGCAAGGACCTGGACCTGCTGCAATTTGCCTACTGCCACAACAGGTCTAAAGCAGATGCAATCTCACTGGCTCTCCACTATACTTTGAAGCACCTAGACAACAGCAAATCATACGTCAGGCTACTGCTTATCGATTACAGCTTGGCTTTCAACACCATCATTCCCCCAGTACTAATCAACAAGCTTCAAAGCCTGGGCCTCTGTACCTCCCTCTGCAACCAGATCCTCAACTTCATTATAGGGAGACCACAGTCAGTGCGGATCGGTAGTAACATTTCCTCCTCGCTGACTATCAACACAGGCGCACCTCAAGGATGCGTGCTTAGCCGACTGCTCTACCTTCTCTACACTCATGACTGTGTGGCTAAGCACAGCTCAAACACATCTATAAATTTGCCGATGACACTACTGCTGTTGGCAGAATCTCAGATGGCGATGAGGAGGTGAACAGGAGTGAGATAGATCGGCTGGCTGAGTGGTGTTGCAACAACAACCCCGTACTCAACGTCAGCAAGACCAAGGAACTGATTGTGGACTTCAGGGAGGGGAAGTCGGGAGAACACACATCAGTCCTCATTGAGGGGTCAGCGGTGGAAAGGGTGAGCAGCTTCAAGTTCCTGGGCGTCAACCTCTCAGAGGATCTATCCTGGGCCCAATACATTGATGCAATCACAAAGAAAGCATGCTAGCAGCTTTCCTTTATTAGGAGTTTGAGGAGATTTGGTATGTCCCCAAAGACTCTTGCAAATTTCTACAGATGTACGGTGGAGGGCATTCTGACTGGTTGTATCACCGCCTGGTATGGAGGATCGCAAGAGGCTACAGAGGGTTGTAGACTCAGCCAGCTCCATCACAGACACAACTCGCCCCCCCCATCGAGGACATCTTCAAGAAGCTGTGCCTCAAGCAGGTGGCATTAAGGGCCCTCACCATCCGGGACACGCCCTCTTCACGTTACTACCATCCATTAAGGAGGAGGTACAGGAGCCTGAAGACCCAAACTCAATGATTCAGGAACAGCTTCTTCCCCTCCGCCATCAGATTTCTGAACGGTCCATGAACTCTACCTCGTTGTTCCTCTGTTGTAATGAATTTATCTGTGTGAATGATATGCAAGACAAGTTTTTCACTGTACAAGTGACAGTAAGTAACCAATTCCAAATGTTTGCACTATTTATTTATGTTTGTAATTTATAGATTTTCATGTCCTGCACTGTACTGCTGCCGCAAAATGACAAATTTCACGTCATATGTCAGGGATGATAATTCTGATATAAATCATGAGGTCTGAGGGCATAATGACACCATTATGTGTAGCAAGCTCCTTGTTGTTGGAATGAAGTAAGCAGCTTTGTTTGAATCTCTTGTGTCTCGTAACTGATTCTGTAAGTACAATTAAACAACATTCCTGCAGTATCCAAGGATACATTCCATGGGCCTAAAATGGAGTGAATGTTTCACGGCAGCTAGCAGACCAGCCTGCATCTTGTCCATGTATCGCTACATTTGGGCAGGGGTTTCTTATCAGAGGAATTGGGAATGAAACTGCACATTTTTCATCCAATAATCAGTGGAAGTCAGTAACAATCTCCCTCCGACAGGCTATGGATGGTGTGAGGAGGCTGACGAAGCGAGGTTGAGGTCGAATGACACTGCAGGACTGAGATCGATAGATTCTGGCTGGGGAGAGGGATCAGGGGATAGAGAACAAAGGTAAGGAAGTGGAGCTGAGGTACAGCTCTGATGAAATGTTCCAATGGTTCCTCAGACACTTGTGTCCAGACTATAGCTGCTGTAGATGAAGTTAACTTCATTGAACCAAGACATGGACCTTGAGTGAAAATAAGTCACTGCTTACCCCAAAGGCAAATTTGAAACAAAGTACTCATGCTGTGTCCTGGTAGAAAGTGTTTCAGGAAATTAAGATATTTTACAAAGCAGATCAAAGCTAGAATAAAACAATTTACTTCACTAAATAGCCGGGAGAACATCCCAAGGTTGAGGAGAATTTTCACTGAAACACTAAATGATGGTGCCTAGATTAACATTCAATGAGGATGATTCAAACATTTTAAAGGATAATTATTAGCTGGGGGTTTCTGAGATAACACCTCCATAGGAATGGGAGGTGGACACGTTCCGATGGAGCGCTTGATGGGTGACAAGCCATTCCGGTGGCTGTCAAGCCAGAGCTTACTGGTCGCTGAGCTTACCTGTAGTGGGGGAATCTGAGCTTGTGGACAAACCCAGCATCTCTCCTTGTTCAAGAGGAAAGGGTGCTGTCCTGGTCCAGGAACTGGCAGCCAGGAGTCTTAGGGGGAAATGTGACCATAATGTGATAGAAGTCAACACTGGGTTTGAAAGTTCAATGCGAAACTAGGGTCTTAGATCTAAACAAAGGAAGCTACGAAGGTCTGAGAGGAGAGTTGGCTGTGGCTGGCTGGGAGAATACATTGAAAGGAATAATAGTGGACAGGCAATGGCTAGCATTTAAAGAAATAATGCACAAATTGCATTTAAAGAAATAATGCACAAATTGCAAAAGAAAAAGACAATTCTTCAAGGCACCAAAACTCAACAGGAAAAAGTGATTCATCTGTGGCTGACCACAGAAATTAAAGATAGTGTTAAATTCAAGGAAGAAGCTTAAAAAGTTCCCAGAAATAGCAGCAGTTCTGAGGATAGGGAGCATTTTAGAACTCAATAAATGGGAACCAAGAAATTGATAATGGTAAGACAGAAGATGAGAACAGATGAGGGAGAATGGACTATGTAAATGGACCATAAAAGCTTTTGTAGGTACAGAAGAAGGAAAAGTCTAGCGAGGGCATATGTGCCCCTAACAGACAGTGGAGAATTTGTACTGGGGAATCGGGAAATGACAGAGGAATTAAAAAATTACTTTGTGTCTGTCTTCGCAGACACAAAAAACCTGCCAGATATATTAGAGAGTCAAGGATACGGAACGAGCTGCCAGAGGAAGTGGTGGGGGGGTACAATTACAATGTTTAAAAGACACTTGGGCAGGTACATGGATAGGAAAGGTTTAGAGGGATAGGGGCCCAACGCAGGCAAGTGGCACTTTTCGGCAACTTGGTAGGCATGGGTGAGTTGGGCCGAAAGGCCTGTTTTCGGTGCTGTAAAGCTCTATGACCCTATGACTAAGGATCTAGTGAGAATGAAGAACTGACAGAAATAACTGGTAGTCAAAAAATAGTATTAGAGGTTGCTGAGGTTGCAAGCTGATAAATCGCAAGGACCTGATGATTTATGTCCCAGAGGTGCCGTTAGAGGTAGTGGATGCTCTGGTTATCATCGTCCAAAGTCCGATAGGTTCTGAAATAGTTCGTGTGGCAAATGTGGCCCCACAGTTTAAGAAAGAGGGGGGAGATAAAATGGGGAACTACCAGCCTGTTACCCCAACGTCAGTAGTAGGGAGTATTCCGCGATCTATGACGAAGGGTGAATATCTCGGAAAGAATAATTATACTGGGCAACGTTTGGCTAATCCGCTGGAGTTCTTTTAAGATGTGACTAGTGGAGAAGACAAGGGGAACCAGTGGATGTGGTGTATTTGGATAACCAGAAGGCTTTCAATGAAGCCCCACACAGGAGGTTGGTGTACAAGGTTAGAGCACATGGGGTGGGGGTGATGTAGTGACACGGACCGAGAATTGGTTATAGGACAGAAAGCAAAGAGTGGCACTAAATGGATGCTTCTCAGGTTGATGGACTGTGAGTGGTAGGGTGCCTTGGCGATCAGTGTTTGGGCCCCAGCTTTTCACAATCTATATCAATGATCTGGCTAAGGGGATCGAATATCATGTTTCCAAGTTTGCTGATGATACTGAACTAGGTGGGATTGTGAAAACGGAGGAGGATGTGAAGGTTCTTCGAGGGCATATGGACAGGCTGCTTGAATGGGTGAGAACACGGCCACTGGAATATAATGTGGGAAATGTGAGGTGCACTTCCCAGAAAAGCAGAGTATCATTAAATGGTGAGAGATCAGATAGTGTCGATGGTCAAAGGGACCTGGGTGTGAAGGCCAATAGGTTCTGAAATAGTTCGTGTGGCAAATGTGGCCCCACGGTTTAAGAAAGAGGGGGGAGATAAAATGGGGAACTACCAACCTGTTACCCCAACGTCAGTGGTAGAGAGTATTCTGCGATCTATGACGAAGGGTGAATATCTTGGAAAGAATAATTATACTGGGCAACATTTGGCTAATCCGCTGGAGTTCTTTTAAGATGTGACTAGTGGAGAAGATAAGGGGACCAATACATAGGTGCAATCATAGGTGCAATGCATAAGTGCAGACAATGCATAGGTGCAATGCATAGGTGCAATGCATAAGTGCAGACAATGCATAGGTGCAATGCATAGGTGCAATGCATAGGTGCAATGCATAGGTGCAATGCATAGGTGCAATGCATAAGTGCAGACAAATGCATAGGTGCAATGCATAGGTGCAGCAAGCAATTAGCAGGGCAAGTGGAATGTTAGCCGATATTCTGAGAATATTTGAATGCAGCAATAAGGAAGTGGATATTGCAGCTACATGGTGCATTGTTGAGGCTGTACTTGGAGTACTGTGAACAGTTTTAGTTTCCTTATATAAGAAAGGATGGACTTGCCACAGAGGGAGCACAGCAAAGATTCACTACATTGGTTCCTGGTGTTTAGGGGTTGCAGTCTGAGGACTGAATGGACTGGGGCTGTGTTCTCTAGAGTTTAGAAGAATGTGAGGAAATCTCATTGAAACAATACTAAATTCTTAAAGGGTTTGACATGCTGAATGCAGGGAGGGTCCTTCCCTTGGCCGAAGGATCTCAGTCCAGGCATCACGGTCTCAGAGTATGGTGTCCGACCGGTGAGGACAGAGTTGAGGAATGTCTTCACTCAGAAGGGTGGAGAACCATTGGGGTTCCCTACCGCAGACAGCTGTGGAAGCTCAGTCACTGAGTTTGTTCTTAGCACCATAGAACCATAGAACAATACAGCACAATACAGGCCCTTCGGCCCACCATGTTGTGCTGACCTTCAAACCGATCAGTGGAAAAGGCTGGAACAGCGCTGGATAATGGTGCTGAGCCATGACCTTGATGAAGCGGGCTGGAAGGGCCAAATGGCCTACTCCTAATTCTTACCTAGACTGCAATGCTTAGAATGTTCTGCTTCTGGCCCTTGGAGTTCCTGAGGAAAAGGGAGACCTCTCAGCACTCTAGCTCATCCTGGGACACCAGCACATCAGGGTCACGGAGTTACAGACGCAGCACGGAAACAGGCCCTTCGGCCCACCAAGTCCGTGCTGACCATCAACCACCCATTTACACCATCCTACATTAATCCCATTTTTGGTTCATCGCATGAGCGCATGGACTGTGGAGGGGGCAGTCACCCTTCAGCTCTAGGGTGGTGGGTGAGGTGATATCCAGTCCTTCTTGGGGAGGGAGTGCCTTCCTGTCTTGTTCTGGCTTTGGGGAGAGACCACTGCCCCAATTCTGCTCTGGGACAGCAGGGTTTACTGTCCAGTCCTTTGGGTTTGAGGAGAGTGCAGTCCCAATTAAGGAGGGGGTTGCAAAACAGCATGAGAGATAGGAATGGGAGGAGGCCATTGGGCCCCTCATGCTTGTTCCACCATTCAAGGAGATCATGGCTGACCTCTCACAATTCACTTTCCTCCATGGGCCAGGTAGGGGAGGGCGAGGGGTGGAGTGGGGAGACAGAGGCAGTTGGTGATAGATGGAAGCAGATGCCAAAAAAGGCAGGCGGGGCCAGGGGAGGAAGGAAAGGGGTGATGGAGACAGGTAGGAGGGTGATAAGCAGGAACACAAAGGCTGCCCTAATGCTTCCCGTTATCACGTTCCTTCCTTAGCAGGTTCCAGCACTGGTCGCCTTTAGTGTCCCTGCTTATCTCCCTCCTCTCTGTCTCCACCTTCACCTTCCTCTGCCCCCACATCTGGCTCCACCTGCCTTTTCTTGTCTTCCTCCATCTATCACCCACCCGCCTCTGTCTCCCCCTCCCCGTCCTCGGCTCCGTCTGCCCATCGTCCTTCACCCCTCCCCCGGCCCACCACTCACCTACTGGCCCCTGTCTCACAACTCTCCCTCTCCCCTCTATACTGACCACCTCCCCTCTCCACTCTCAGTCCTGATACAGGATCTCCAGCTGGAACGTTGACAATTCCCCTCTCCCCACAGATGCTGCTCGAGCCAGTGAGTTCCTCCTAGCAGTTTATTTGTTGCTCCATATTCCAGCATCTACAGTCTCTTGCGTCTCTGACTTGTGTCAGTGACTGGGCCCCCACAGCCTCTTGGGTGGACAAGTCCGAAGATTCACCACAGTCTGGGTGAAGAAACTTCTTCTCCTCTCTGCCCTGAATGGTCGACCCTTTATTTTGAGATCATGACTCCTGGTTTTAGAGGAGCCATTATTCCTGCATCTAACTGTGTCAAATCTTGTAAGAATGTGGAAATATAAAAAAAGAATGTTGGAAACACTCAGCAGGTCAGTCAGCTTCTGTGGAGAGAGAAACGGAGTTAATGCTTCAGCTAAATGAACATTCGTGAAAACTGGCAAGAGTAAGAAATGTTTTAAGTTTCAGGGAAAGTGTGAAGAGAAGTAAAGGGAGTGTGTGTAATAAGCTGCAGTCAGAGAGAGACAATGACTCATTGGGTGGTGGTGCTGGCTGAGGAAGGGTGGTGACCTGATGAGGATTTTCAATGTTTCAATGACGTCTCCTCTCATTCTTCCCGGAGAGTACAGGCCCAGTCCACTTAATCTCTCCGTATAGATAAGTTCCCAGCCCCACCACCACATCCCATGAATAGAGTGAACCTTTGCTGCACTGCCACTATGGCAAGTGTATCCTCCCTTCGGTGTGGAGACCAGGCCCGTAGACAAGGAGTCTGTACGTTCTCCCCATGTGTCTGCGTGGGTTTCCTCCGGGTGCTCCGGTTTCCTCCCACGTTCCAAAGACGTACGGGTTAGGAAGTTGTGGGCGTGCTATGTTGGCGCCGGAAGCGTGGCGACACTTGAGGGCTGCCCCCAGAACACTCTACGCAAAAGATGCATTTCACTGTGTGTTTTGATGTACATGTGACTCATCAAGATATCTAATATTCTGGAAGTGGTCTCACCATGTCTATGACGGCACTGGTAGAAATGTCCACCGCACAGTCATTGTGGAGATAAGGTCCGGTCTTCATACTGAGACCGCCCTGTGCCGTGTTGTGTGGCTCTGAAAATATGCGAAATGGGATAAACCTGGAACAGATCTGGCAGCTCAGAAACGAATGCCAATGAGGTGCTGTGGGCCATCAGCAGCACCACCGTGGTCTGTAACCTCGAGGCCCGGTATATCCTTCACTCCATCAAATCAGGGGATCAACCCTAGTTCAATGAGGGGTGCAGGAGGACATGCTGAGAGCAACACCAGGCACACCTAAAAATGATGAGATGCCAGCCTGACGAAGCTGCAGTACAGGACCCCTTATGAGTCAAACAGCAAAAGCAGCATGCAAACGACAGAGCTGAACTGTTGATCCACCTTGGCTTTCTGCTCAGAGCCCCTCCATCTCAGAAGCCAGCTTCCAGCCAATTCAATTCACTCCACTTGATAACAACAAACTGAAGATATTAGATACAACAAAGGTGATGGGACCAGACATCATCCCAGTTGTAGTACTGAAGACCCACACTCTGGAATTAGCAGCGCCCCTAGCCAAGATGTTCCACTACAGTTACAACACTGGCATCTACCCAACAGTTGCCCAGGTATGTCCTAAACACACAAAATGGCATGAAAAATCCAATTCATTTAATAACTACCACACAGTCTACTCTCAATCATCAACAAGTGTTGGAAGCTCTCATCGACGGTGTTATCAAATGGCACTTCTTCATCAATAACTTACTCACTGGTGTCCAGTTTGGCATTGACCAGGACCACACCGCCCCTGACCAAAGAGCTGAATGCCAAAGCTGAGGAGAGAGGGACTGCCGTTGACATCAAGGCAGCATTTGACTGAGAGTGGCATCAAGGTGCCCTGGTAAAACTGAAGTCAAAGAGTATCCAGGGAAAACAACCCAATGACTGGAGTCTTACCTTGCACAAAGGGAGTTAGTTGTGGTCATCAGGATAATCAGCCCAGACAAAGGACATCACAGCAGATGTTCCCCAGGGCAGTGACCTGGCTCAAACCATCTTCAGCTCTTTCATCAATGACGTTCTAAGGTCAGAAGTGGGGATGTTCACTGATGATTGCAGAATATTCAGCTCCATTTGGAACTCCTCCACAAGTAAAGCAGCCCATGTGTGCATGCAGCAAGACCTCAACGACATTTGCGCATGGAATGATAAAGTGCCAGGCAATGGCCAGCTCCGACAAGAGAAAATCTAACCACCTAGCATTGACATTCAATGGCATTATCACCACTAACTTTCCCACTACTCTGGGAGGTCACCATTGACCAGAAGTTCAGCTGGACCAGCCATTGAATACTATGGCTGCAGGAGCAGGTCAGAGACTGGGTATCCTGTGGTGAGCGATTCACCTCCTGACTGCCCTTTCTGTCATCAGGAGTGTGCCAAGTCAGGAGTGTGCCACTTGCTGGATGAATACAGCTCCAACAGCTCTCCAGAAACTTGTTACCATCCAGGATAAAGCAGCTCACTTGACTGCATCCCATCAACAACCCTGAACATCCATTCTCTCCACCACCAGCACACAGTGCCTGCAGTGTGTACCATCTGCAAAGTACGCTGCAGTTATTTGCCAAGGCTATTCCGACAGGATTTCCCGAAGCCTGTGACCTCTATCACCAAGAAGCCCAAGGCTGGGTCTAAATCCTAGAACATCCTCCCTACCAGAGGGCCACCAACACCAGAAGGGCTGCATCAGTTCAAGAAGGCTGCTCACAGGCATCTTCTGAAGGGCAGTGAGGGATGGCAATAAATGTAGGCCTGCCTAGCAATGCTCAGATCCCAAAAATGTATAAAAAGCATACACCGGATCTATATAATTGGAGGAAGACGTCTTTACTCTTGTGCTTAAATCCTCTTCCAAATAAGGCCAACATACTGTTTGCTTTTCCAATGACTTGCTGCACCTCTATGTCAACTTGCATTGAGTCTTATACAAGGACCCCCTTTCAACCTCTCACCATCAGAAAAAAGTGAGGTTAAAATTTTTTTTAATAAGTTGAACAACCTCACATTTTTCCACCTAATGTTTTATTTGTTGTCCACCTAGCCTGTTTAGACCCCACTCTCTGTATCCTCCTCACAGCTCCCACTCCCGTCAGGCATTGTAAACTTGAGTGCATTGGGTTGGGATGTCCCACCACCCTGACATGGAAGTAAATGCTGGAACCTTACGGAAAGGTGTTGTGGCCCCTTGTCTCCAAGGTGCTCTGTCCTGCTAATATTGAGACTGAAATCTCCAGACTAGCATTAGACTCATTCTATTGCAACACAAGTACTTCTATTCATTGCCTCCAGTAGCTAAAAATATCCCAAAGCCCAGCTTTAATGAATAGCTGAGAAACTATGGAGGAGTGAAGCAGGCCACATCAGAAAGGTGAGGGATTGTTTGCAACAGTGCAATATATCAAGGTTGATGAATGAAAGACAGGTGTGAATCACTTGACAGGCATTTGTGAGGTTCACTCTGATTGTTTATCTAAGAACAGAAGCAGTAACAACGAATGCTATCTTGAAGTAGTGCAGAAGAAATAACTTCTGCCTTTATTAATCCTCTTACCCATCCACAAGACATCATAAAGTGCTTGCAGCAATCAAGCTCCTTCTGAAGTGTATTCTCATTAAAGCGGCAAACAATCCATGCACAGAAAGATCCCACAGATAATAATGAGGTAAAGGAGGATATAATTTCCAATGAGAGCTCTTCAAGGGATGAATATTGTCCAAACCATCAGGCTCTTCCTAAATACTGCCATACAGAGCCTCAGTTTAACATTAGGGCCTCAGCTCTTGCTCACTTCGACCGTCTATATTGTACAGCAGCCTCTCAGCGTCCTCTTCACAACCCACACTGCCACTGCAAAGTGGCCTTACCTTGCATAGAGAGCCGGCCAAGTTGATATGGAGTTGTATATGGGTCAGACTGGGTAAGGACAGCAGGTTTTCTTTTTTTTAAATTTTATCTACAGCGTGGTAACAGGCCCTTCCGGCCCAACGATTCTGCACCGCCCATTTTTTTTAAAACCCTAATTAACCTACCCGTACATCTTTGGAACGTCTTTTCCAATGGATATTAATGAACCAGCTGGGTTTTTACAACAATCCAATAACTTCATGGTTATTTAAATACTAATAGCTGCTCCTTTTATTTCCATAGTTTTTAAACCAAATTAAAATTGTCATTCTGTCATGGGGGATTTGACTGTCTGCTGGGTTAAATCATCTCCCCCATCACCCCACATCAACCGACCATTTCATGGGATCATTACAGATGCACCCACGATTTGGGATCTCCATGGCTACAAGGGAAGAAAGTCCCATGGGTGCGGCAGACACAAATCTGTCAGAAGCAACAACAGGCCTCACCACCCCACTTCCCGTGTTCCTATGACAATGCTGCCTGGTTACAGAAAGGATATCAAAAGAAAATCTGAAGTAATCCGTAATGTAAACGATGCGGCACTCACTTCCAGACTCTCTACAATGGTGCATACCTGCATTCACACACAGTTGGATGACATTAGGAACGAACAATACAGAAGCAGATCTCTTAGACTCAGGAATACTTCTGATGGTTTTATTTTTGCTATAAAGTTGAACAAAGACTGGGATCGCGGAGGAAATAAAAAGGACACTGACCCGGAAACTGGTCTGACAGCTGCCAGCAACACTCCTGCTAACGAGAACTGGGTCCCGAGGGGATTCCTTGCCTAGCAACTGCTCCAAGTTGGAGGTGAATGGATTCACAAAGGGATCAAGAGGCACCGTTTGCTTAATCCCCTTCAATCACGCCAGCAGGGATCCGTGACTCCTCCAGTCTACCACGGTTCAGTTTACCGTACAGTGTACTCTGAATCCTCATGTTGCCAAAAATTGACACTATTTCACATGGTGCAAGATCATCACCCTGGAAATGTTATCATGTGTTGAGGGAAATCCTCTGTCCTTTGTTCTGGGATAACGCATGGGAGAATCAAACTATCCCTATCACGCTGCACTTATTTGCCTCTGGTCCTAGGATGTGGTGGTTGTGGTACTGGGCTTGAAATCCAGATATCCGGGATGAGGAATAAGGGGAACGGAAGTTCAAATCCCACTCTGGTAGCTTGAAGATTTGGAATTCTGGGAATACAAAGCTGGTATCAGAAAGGTGACCGTGAAACTGCCGGATTGTTGTAAGTTCCCAAATGGTTAGCTGATGTCCTTTGGGGGAAAGAAACCTGTCACCTAGAACCCTGGTCTACATATGACCAATCTACTTGACTCCAAATCACTAGCCAAAGTGACTGGGTCTCAAACTGATATTTGAGGGTGCTTGAATCACTAACACATAGAAAGCTGGTAAATGGGATTAATGTACATGGGTACAATGGTCGGCATGCACATGATGGGCCAAAGGGCCTGTTTCCATGCTGAGTGACTCTATGATTATCTCATGGACTGCGGCAGCTCAAGAAGGCTACATACAATCACGTTGGGGCAGCTAAAGTTGAGCAATAAGTGGCAGCTTTGCCTTCAAACACTCGTGTAACCTGACATTAATTTACATCAAAGTTACATAAGAACCATGAAAGAAACTGAAGGGAATGTTACGTAAATCAACCATATCCTCTGAGGTCACTTGGCAACCTCCTAGAGCTCATTTACAGGATTTCTAATTGCTATGGTGCAGGCACGGTAGTGTAGCGGATAGTGTGACCCTATTACAGTGCCAGCGACCCGGGTTCAATCCCGGCCGCTGTCTGTAAGGAGTTTGTACGTTCTCCCCGTGTCTGTGTGGGTTTCCTCCGGGTGCTCCGGTTTCCTCCCACATTCCAAAGACGTACGGGTGAGTAAGTTGTGGGCATGCTATGTTGGTGCTGGAAGTGTGGCGACACTTGCGGGCTACCCCCAGAACACTCTACACAAAAGAAGCATTTCACTGTGTATTTTGATGTACATGTGACTAATAAAGATTTCTTATCTTAATCGCAACTTGTTACATTAATGGAGGCATGCATTATCATGGAGGTGATACAAGGGGAGCAAGTAGCTCAATCCTAGGGACAGCACTGGTCAAAGCAAAGAACACACAAGCTGGCAGACAGTACAGATCAATGGGAGGCCACTCAGCTTATCAGCTCAATGCTAGCTCCCAGCAGGTAAATCCGATCAGTCCCATTACCCTGTAATCTGTTCCCTTTCATAAGCTCATCAACTCCCTTTTGGTTCTTTTACCAATAAGGGATGACTTACAGTGGTCAATTAACCCACCAGAGTACCTTTGGGTTGTGGGGTAAAATCACAGCACCTGGGGCAACTCACACAGTCTCAGGGAGAACACGTAAACTCCACACAGTCAGCACCTGAGGTCAGGATCCAACCCTTGACTCTTGGCATCCCTGACAGCTTTATGAAGGTCACATCTCGATTTCTTGTGTAGGTCAGGGTCACCCGATTTCAACTTCACAGTCCTGGATTCCAGTTGGGAATGGGATCCAATAGGAAATGAGAACACCTGGATTGACCTCTATGGTACACAGTTGTCTACACACTTGTTGATATAATCTGTGACGGACTCAGAATTGAATTTTACAGCGTCGGGGAACCTGATTTCTGTCTGTACCATTCATCCATCTGTGACACTGGCTGTTTTTTTTCCCTTTTTTTTCTTTTTTGATAATTGGTAATTTGTTTATTATTGTCACGTGTACAGAGGTACAGTGAAAAACTTTGTTTTGTAAGGCATCCATGCAGATCCTTTCAAAACATAAGTACATTGAGATAGTACAAAGGGAAAAAAATAACAGAATGCAGAATATAGTGTTACCGTTACAGAGAAAGAGCAGTGCAGGCAGACAATAAGGTGCAAGGGCCACGACGAGGTATATTCTGAGGTCAAGTGTTCATCTTTATCATACAAGAGGTCCATTCAAGAGTCTTATAACAGTGGGATAGAAGCTGTCCTTGAGACTGTTGGTACGTGTTTTCAAGTTTTTGTATCTTCTGTCAGATGGGAGGGGGGAGAAGAGAGAATGACTGGGGTGGGTGGGGCCTTTGATTATGCTGGCTTCTTTCCCGAGGCAGCGGGTAGTGTAGACAGAGTCCGTGGAGGGGAGTCCGGTTTTCGTGATGGACTGAGCTGTGTCCACATCTCTCTGTAATTCCTTGTGGTCTTGGGCAGAGCAGTTGCCATACCAAGCTGTGATGCATCTGAATAGGATGCTTTCTATGGTG
Organism: Pristis pectinata; assembly: GCF_009764475.1. Taxonomy (NCBI): domain Eukaryota; kingdom Metazoa; phylum Chordata; class Chondrichthyes; order Rhinopristiformes; family Pristidae; genus Pristis; species Pristis pectinata. The sequence goes on along the minus strand of NC_067425.1, from coordinate 34,597,737 downwards.
CATCTATAAAAATCGGTGAGGATCATCTGGGGCATGCTGAATTTTCTTAGTCTTTTGAGGAAGTAAAGGTGCTGGTGTGCCTTCTTGGCCATAGCGTTTATGTTTTTGGACCAGGACAAGCAATTGGTAATATTACATCAAGGAACTTGAAGCTCTCATCCATCTCCACCTCAGCACATTGACATATAGAGGGGCATGTACTCTGCCCCCCTTCCTGAAGTCAATCACCAGCTCTTTTGTTTTGCTGACGTTGATGGAAATGTTGTTGCCATGACACCATACCAGTAGGCTCTCCACCTCCTTCCTGTTCCTCTGGAAGTGGAGGACCTGCCCAACCTGACCTGCCAGGCACGTCTTCCTGCTCTTCATTTTGCAACTCCTACATTCTTTTGTCTATGTTCATTTGTCTATATTCTCACTCTCGAACTGCTCCCATTCACTCATTGACCTGACAACCTTGTTTACAATTTATCGCCCTGGTCACCCCGGTTTTACCCTATCAAAGACGTCCCCCTCTTCCACCCTCACTAACGACCTTTTTTTGTCTCCTACAGGCTGCTGAGCCTTACATCAATGGAAGGGAAGTTGTTGGAGAAGATTCCATGGGACTGGATTAACGTTCACTTGGAAAGGCAGGAACTGATTAGGAAAAGTCAGAATGGTTTTGTGGAGGTGAGATCCGTCTCACAAACCTGATTGAGTTTTTTGAGGAGATAGCTGAGGAAATTGATGAAGGCAGGGAGGTAAATGTTATCTATATGGACTTCAGTAATGCTTTTAATAAGGCCCCGCATGGTAGGCTGGTCCAGAAGGTTAAGGCATGTGGGATCCAAGGCAAGTTGGTGAATTAGATATAAACTTGGCTTGGTGATAGGAGGCAGAGGGTAGTGGTGGATGGGTGTTTTTGGCAATCTGGGACCCTTGTTGTTTGTAAGACAGGCAGCCCTGTGTTACGGCCATTTGGGTTATGGAAACTTGCCCTTACAAAATTCACGAATCTTGAGCCAAAGAGTGTGAGATATGGAATAAATTTCATTCTCACAGAGCTTGTGTGAAATAAAAAGTAACAAAGTAAATAAATCAACAGAAATTTTTTTTTTTGACTTGCATTTCCTGATGCATGCGCAGATGACGTGGCTCCGTGTCGTACACGCGGCCTGTTTTCTTGGAACGCCACCCCCCATAACACAGGGCTCCCTGTATATGTTAATGACTTGGACGAGAATGTGGGGGGGTATGATTAGTAGGTTTGTAGATGATACAAAAATTGGTGGAATCGTAGATAATGATAAGGGATTATAAGATATTTATTTATTAGTCACATGTACATCAAAACACACAGTGAAATGTGTCTTTTTGCATCACTGGGAATGTGCTGGGGGCAGCCCGCAAGTGTCGCCACGCTTCCGGCGCCAACATAGCATGTCCACAACTTCCTAACCCCTACATCTTTGGAATGTGGGAGGAAACCGGAGCACCGGGAGGAAAACCACACGGACACGGGGAGAACGTACAAACTCCTTACAGACAGCGGCAAGAATTGAACCCGGGTCGCTGGCGCTGTTATAGCGTTACGCTAACCGATACACCACTATGCTGCCTCTTTAAAGGTACAGTGGGACATAGATCAGCTGGAAAGTTTGGCAGAGCAATGGCTGTTTACAATAAATCAACAGGAATGAGAAATACTTCAGACTTGCTTGTATTTTGATTAAATGTCAGAAAGCAACCTTGGAGGATCTCTCTGTATATCAACACTCCTTCTGTCCCTGCCATTTATTCTATATGTCCATGGAACATAGAACAGAACAGGCTCTTTGGCCCACCATGTTGTGCCGAACTAATTGAGCCATGACACCTAGTTACACTAATCCCTGCTGCCTATACAATGGCCACATCCCTCCATTCTCTGCACATTCATGTGCCTATCTAAGAGCCTCTTAAACATTTCTATGTTCCCTGCCTTCACCACCACCCCTGGCAGTGCATTCCACTCCCTGTGTAAAAAACTTGCCACACATCTCCTTTGAACTTTCCCCCTCTCACCTTAAATGCATCCCGTCTAGTGTTAGACATTTCAACCCTGGGAAGTAGGTACCGGCTGTCTGCTCTGCCTCTCGTAATCTATCAGGTCTCCCCTCAGCCTCTGCCGGGGACTCTATGAACTCTATAAAAAGTTGAGTTCAAATCAGAGAGAGAAAAGTCAGGGCCTTGGTTTACAGGGTGGAAGGAAACAGCCAGCTAGCAGACATTTACTGCTCAGCATGCCTTGAATGTAATAAAAGTGGAAAACACTGTTTTGGTTTTTACTTCAGATTTCCAGCATCTGCAGTTTTTGAATGTTATGTCTTGAATGTACTGTCCATGTATGAAGTGAAGAGCAGAAGTCTTTGACAAGCTGAAGGTCAGTCGCTGGTGCATTTGACTATCCTCCCCACCGGTGGACCCAACACTGAGCCCAACAGTGGAGCGATGACTCACTGAAGAGCAGGTCTCACCTGGTCCTCAGCTTGAGACCGGGGAGGGCTGGTGTACAAACATTTGTCAGAGAAACCAAGTGCATGACTAATTTCATCTCATTTTAATACTTCTAATCAATTGTTAGGGTTTTAATGAGTTTTTAATTAATTATTTCTAATTATCCTTATTCTTTAATTATTTAAATATATTTGAATAGTTTCTCTCAAAATGTCACTAATAGAGGTGTTTAAAATTAGTTAAAATGCCTTTGATTGCCAGCAAAGTGTTGAAGAGCAGTAGGGTATTTGAGGACTGGGCTTCCGAACCCACTGCACATCGACAGTCACCTGTCCGATGTGGAGGATCACCTGCAGGGGGCAAGTCTGGGCAGTGGGCTGACACCATGACAAGCGAGCCTCATCTGAAAGGTGGCACCTCCCTCAGGCTTGGACTATCCATTCAAGTCTCTTCACTGGGCCTTTGCCTCAACCTTCCAGCTCAGGGGCAAGTTGGCTGCCCTCTAAACCATGATGAAAAACACTATGTTGCTGGAGGAACTCAGCAGGCCAGGCAGCATCTGTGGAGAAAAGCAGGCGGTCAACATTTTGGGTCAGGACCCTTCTTCGGGACTGGCTTTTGGGGAGGAGATAGAAACGGGCGGTCCTACGTTGCGGGACTATCATGTTGGTAGCTGTGGGGGGGAGATCTCCCGAGGTGATGAGGTCAGTGATGGTGCGGGAGATAATGTCCTGGTGGTTCTCGGTGGGGTCATGGTTCAGGGGTAGGTAGGAGGAAGTGTCCGAGAGTTGACATCTGACCTCTGCAAGGTAGAGGTCAGTATGACAGACTACCCCGGCAACACCCTTGTCGGCTGGTTTGATGACAATGTCACGGTTGGTGCGGGGGAAGCGGAGAGCAGAGCGTTCGGAAGGGGTGAGGTTGGAGAAGGTGAGGGGGGCAGAAAGGTCAAGACAGCTGATGTCACTCCGACAGTCGGCTATGAATAGGTCCAGGGAAGGTAACAGGCCCGGTGGGGGAGTCCAGGCGGAAGAAGAGGGCTGGAGGCGGGAGAGGACTCCTTACCGAAGAAGAAGGCACGGAGGCGGTGGAAAAAGAGCTCGGCATCACGCCGGGCTCGGAATTCGTTGAGGTTGGGAGCGTAGAGGTACGAAGGTGAGGCCTTTGATGAGAACAGACCACTCAGCCTCAGAGAGGGGGAGGTCGGGGGGGGGGGGGATGGTAAAGACCCGGCAGGGGTTAAAGTTGGGGCTAGAGGAGGAAAGGTGGGGGGAAGGGGGGTGGGGGGGCTGGGCTGGTGAGAGGAAAGGGGTGAGGGGGTCTCGAGTGGTACAAGGGTGAAGAGGGAGATGTGGGGTAGGAGGTGAATGTAGGGGAGGGAACAAGAGGGGAGCAGGAAGAGGGGTCAGGGTGGGGGTAGGGGACAAGGGGGACTGGGAGGGGGCTGGTGGAGGTGCAAGGTGGGATGTGGAATTAGTCCTGAAGAAGGGTCCTGACCCGAAACGTTGACCGCCTGTTTTTCTCCGCGGATGCTGCCCGGTCTGCTGAGTTCCTCCAGCGTCGTCGTGTTTTTCATCTAGATTCCAGCATCTGCAGTTTGGTCTAACAAAGTGGACTAACAAACCCAGATGGAATTGGCCTGTTGATCGAACAATCTCGCACTGCTGACCATTGTCAAACCAACCTCCCCTTCATTGACTCTGTCTACACTTCCCGCTGCCTCGGGAAAACAGCCCACATAATCAAAGACCCCTCCTGCCCTGGTCATTCTCTCTTCTCCCTTCTCCCATTGGGTAGAAGATACAAAAGCCTGAGAGCATGAACCACCAGACTCAAGGACAGCTTCTATCCCACTTTCAGATCCTTGAATGGACTTCTCTTACGCTAAAGGATGAACTCTTGATCTCTCGATCTACCTCGTCATGCACTTTATTTGTCTGCCCGCACTGCACCGTCTCTGTAACTGTAACAATATATTCTGCATTCTGTTTACGCTTTACTACCTCAATGTAATTATGTGTGACATACTCTGTCTGGATGGCATGGAAACAAAAGCTTTTCACTGTATCTCGGTACATGTGACATTAATAAATCAACACCAATAAGTAGCGATGCAGGCTAGATCCCATCTTTACTCAACAGTACAGGAGGACTCTCCCCAACCAGAATCACTGCACCGCACTCACTTATACGAACACGTTAGTTAAATCACTTTCTCAAAGAGAGCTGAAGACAATTTTAGCTGTCCAGTATCATTCGTTGATTAAACAGGCAAAGGGATAAGTATGTTACGAGCTGAATAATCTTGGGAATTTAAGTTCGGTTGTGACAGATGGAAAACCCATGCTCAGCAATAGGGCGACACTCTGGTGCAGTGGGTAGCGCCACTGCCTCAGGATTCCAGTGACCCGGGTTCAATCTGATCTCCGGTGCTGTCTGTGTGGAGTTTGCATGTTCTCCCTGTGGCTGTGTGGGTTGCTGAGGGCGCTCTGGTTTCCTCCCACCTGTGGGTTGGTCGGTGAACTGGCCTCTGTAAGTTGCCCCTGGATTAGGTGGGTGGCAGAAGAATTGGGGGTGAGTTGATGGGAATGTGAGAGGAAAAACAGAATTAGTGTAGATAGGTGCTTGATGGTTGGTGCAGGTGTACTGGGCAGAAGGGCCTAACTCTATGATAACAGCAACTGTGTCCATGTTGTTAGCAGATGCTGCTAAATCCCCAACTGTTCATGTTGTTATATCATCTGGTTCATATGTGACTCCAGTCCCACACCAGCATGGTGGAATCCTAACTGCCTCCCTAAGTGGCACTGCATGTAGCAAACCACAAGGTCTTAAAAAAGAAGGCCTTAGACTCCAATTTAAGAACAATAATAAAGGCCTCACCCCACCAATAAATTGTAACCATTTTAAAAATTCACTGCCTCATTAGGCAGCAGCTTTCCTGTGATTCCTTGCTCCCTGATACCTCACCTGTAACTTTTACAGGAGGTGACCTTCTCATGTCCTTCTGCCTGTGTGTATCCCTGTTATTTAAATTCTCCACCAAATTCCCTTCAAATAAAAGTAAATTATGGGTAGAAGTGTATGAAATGCCACCCTTCTGGATTGTAATTAGGTTTTCCCAAATCATTCTCTTCCATATGGTTAAAACCATGCTTGAGCCAATAGCGTTTTGAAGACTCTTTGATTTACGAGGTCAAAAATTTACTGTTTATCTTTAAGGAATGTCTGGGTGCGAAAGTACTATAACTTTGATGTTGCACTTTAAAAAATTGTCTTTGCATAACATCGGAATTATTAAACATTGGGTATTGAGCAAAAACTAGTTTTGTGGTTAGTACAATATAGGCTGTAACACAGAACAGTCAGAATGTAGGGAGCCAGTCTCAGTTCTGCCATCAATGGTTCTTTACCAGTTATAACAGGAACTTCCCAGATTGATAGGAAGCAAATATCACCTTGAGTTGCTTTGTTAGATTCCTGGTGCCTGACTAACTGTGGACAGAGAAACAGAGTTAACAATTCAGGTAAAAGACCTTTCGCCAGAGCTGTTTGTTATTAGGGTGGGGAACAACAACCCAAGGTAAAAAGCTAAACAATAAAATTACTTAATTAAGCGACTGTAAATCTTAATGGCACAATAACGATTCCACTTCTAAATACCAAGTAAAAATGCAGGCAAAATCCAATCAGTAAAAAATATCATTTCTTCCGGTAGCAACACTTCAAAAATATTTAATTGGTTGTAAAGCACTTTGGTGTGTCCTGAGTTTATGAAATGTGTGACATGATTGCCAATTTTCCTCTTCGTCTTTCTTCTTTTAATATTTAATGTGCCCCCAGGAGAATTGAATGAGATGTCATTCACAGCCAGTCTTACAACACTTTTGTTGGGACTTCTCTCTCAGGACTTGCTCTGATGGTGCCAGGTGTAGTGCAGTAACAGAGCTCCTGCCTCTGATTATAGGGCATGGGTCGAAATCCACTCCACTTAACAAGCATATTACACAGGCTGACACTTGAGTGCAGTACTGAGGGAGTTCTGCTCTGTCAGATGAGATACTAAATCAAGGTCCTGGCTGCCCCCTCAGCTGCATGTGGTACAAGGAGTACTCCCAGAGTCTTGGCCAATACTGATTTCTCAACCAACATCTTAATCAGATTATCCGTCCTTTTATCCCAACTTGTGGGAGGCTGAGCTGCACAAATCAGCTTTTGTGTTTTCCACACTATAACAGTGGCTACACTTCAAAATGATTTAATTGGCTTCCAAGTGCTTTTGGACGATTCAGTATATGAGGGCTGTTACAGGAATCCTGCCTTCCTGTAATAACCTGGCATTGATGATGTGGGAAATGGAATACTTCACCCAACTTGACTCACAGAGTCAGTGCTAAACATCTTCCGAACAGCAAAAGCAAGACTTGCATTTAATTCTTATGTAATCCCTTAGAAGAAGGCTATTCAGCCCATTGAATCTAGGCTAGCTCTCAGAGCGTCCCATCAATCCAAATCCCTTGTAACATATTCTGTCCATCAACTCCCTACCCACCAACACTAGGATTAACTATTAGCGGCCAAATAACCTACCAACCCGCACATATTTAGGTTATGGGAGGAAACCGGAACACCCAGAGGAAACCCATGTGGTCAGACAACGGGCAAACTCCACACAGACGGCATCAGAGGTCAGGGTTGAACCCGGGTCACTGGAGCTGGGAAGCACCAGCACTACCCGCTGTGCCACTGTGCTGCCTGGTATAATATCTAGTTGTGCACAGGTCCCTCTCAGTGTTCCATGATCTGCTTATTCAATGTATTTGAGGCTTTGTCACCACTGCTAGGGACACCACCTCGGTAAACCAAAACTTAGTTTAAAACTGAGCAAGCTAGAGGTGTCTGTTCCTGCCTATCGAGTCTTTTCTCTCTGTTCATGTGCTTTCCTGGATTGAAACTACAACGCAAAATCTGTTTCAGAACCCGTTAAACTGATTGATCTTAGGCAGCTCAGCGAGTTTCCCCAATAAGTGTGGAGATACCAGAGACTGCAAATGCTGGAACCTGGAGCAACAAACGATCTGCTAGAGGAACTCAGCTGGTCGAGCAGCATCTGTGCCGGGGAAAGGAATTGCTGACATTTCGTGCGGAAACGCTGATTCAAGATAGGTGTCCCGCTGAGTACCTCCTGCAGGGTGTTTGTAATTTCCAAAGAAGTTGTGTTTGGACATAAAACTGTGAGATTCACTCTACATTTTGAAATCAGACATTCCTTACTCATTTTTAAAATCATTTTAATTTTATCTTTTACATCATAAGCAAAGAATAGTAAGCAGAAAGGAGCTGCAAGAAACAGAATATTGTACAGCAGCACTAACAATGGTAAGAGGGTGTAATTACAGTACGATATGCTTATGGAGGGAGTTCTCAATATAACTGTGCAAGGGAAGAGTCGACACAAAGGTCTTACCGAAGATGTCAACAGAAATTTAGTTTTAGTGAACAGGGGATTTGCACAGGGGTAAATGTTGGGCAGTGTGAGTTAGTATGCTGACCCCCAGCCCCGGGTTTAAATCCAGCCCTGACAGAGTGGTTGAAAGTCTGCACTTTAACGGGATGGGTTGAACTGACAGCTGGCCTTTCACCTGAAATTTTACCTCTGCTTCTCTCTTCACAGCTGCTGCCTTTCCCACTGAGTGCTTCCAGCAGTTTCAGATTTTATTTCAAATGCGCGATTTTTTGAATTTCTTGAATAAGACTGATAATATCAACCAGTGACACTGAGTACAAACCAGGATAAAGAACCAAAGCAAATCTTCTGCATTTAGTGACGAATGGAGGTTGCACCTTTGTCAGCAGTGATTACTAGTGAATATGGACACAACTACTAAGGTTGCACCTTTGTCAGCAGTGATTACTAGTGAATATGGACACAACTACTAGATACCCTTATATTATTCTCTGCCTGATCCAAACTTACATTTATATAGCGCCGTTCACATCCTTCAGTGCAACAAATGAAGTACCTTATAAATTTAGTCACTGTTGTAATAAAGGGAACATAGCGGCAAGTTCCCAGAGACAATCAGAGAGTTGTTATCATGCTGTTGATTGGGGGATTGGTATTCCATTGTTCTATGACATGGAGGCCCTTCGTCCCATCGATTGTGTGCAGGCTCTCAGGGCAATTCCCATTCTCCCTACTAATTTTCCCTGCAATCTATTCTCCCCATATTCCCATCAATTCTCCTACACACTGGGGGCAATTTACAGCAACCAATTAACTGACCAACCCGCGGGATGTGCGAGGAAAACCGAGCACTCCAGAGCTCTGAAGTCAGGATTGAACCCGCGTCTTCCGGAGCTGTGAGGCAGCGGCTTTACCCGCTACGCTACCCCGCCACCCGAAATCGGTGAAGGCATCGAGCGCACTCCCACCCACCACTGAGGTGGGACCTTTGGTGTCTCGCTGCAGCGGGAGGCTCCTTCCAACGTCCCATTGGGTGAGGGAACTCCCAAGGCACAGCACCCTCTCAAAGCCCCTGGAGTGGGACTTGAAGCTGCAGGCTCAGCGCCAAAGGTGCCGCCGCCACGGGCGATTACACCCGCTGACATTTCCAGCCCTTCACACGGATCTATCTCTGCTCTCCTTGCCGTGTTTAATTCCGATCAGTTTCAGAACCTCCGCCCTCAAGGGAAATGCAGAGTGGTTAAAGCAACTTTCTTATGCCCTAAACTCACAAAACACAGAATAAAACCTTCCAAAATTAGAAAATCGGGAAGCCGTGGATGGATGTATCAGAGAGCGCGGACTTTTCATAATGTTTTGATAAGTGCATAACAACTTGCTTTAAAAATCTGAGTGAGGTTTAAAACAAGTGCGAAACTGCAGACGGAATAAACGCAGTTATTCACTGTTTAAAATCTAACGAGGAAGAAGGTAGAATGGGAGAGATTGAAAGGGTGTTCGCGTTCCTCTGTGCCGGGGCAAGCGTTGTTCGTGCTTGTATATTGACTTAGCCATCCTATTTCGGGCTTGGGGAAGAGACGCCGAGGGAAACCCGGAGCGGGGGGAGGGACGAGGGTGGTGAATCGGAAACCACGCGTTAGTAGAGAGGGAATTTAGAGCGATCGCGTCTTAAATGATTGCATTGAGTGGCAAAATCGGTGGGAGGAGGATCCTTATACTGGAAGGCTGTGGGAGACGAGGTGGATGTAAAGAAGCCGACTGTTTATCGCACAGACACACACACACACACACACACACACACACACACACAGAGGCGCTATTTGTTCTTGAGGAGCTTTGCACAGGTTCCAACAGCGTAGGTCAGCCTGCCACACGCTGCGGCTCCCGGGGAAGATGTGCGTTGACAAGGATACGTCCGACTGCCCGCTCTCGGTCTCCGTCTCCTCGGAGGAGATCCAGACCCTTAGCGGCTCCGTGCCGGTCAGCGACTCGGCGTCCAGCCCGGCGGAGAAATTCCGGGCGCTGTACCGGCTGCGTCCCCACATCGCGGCGGGAGTGCTGAGCTTCGGATACGTGGTGAATTACATGGACCGCTACACCGTGGCAGGTAACGGCGACCGGCTGGGGGAACCGGGCAGTCTATGCCGGACCTGTGAGCCGGCTGTTGTCCACCTGCCCCCGACAGGGGTTGGGACACCCCTAGGCACTCCTCCCTGCTGATGGTTCCAGTCATAGGGTCACAGGCCCTTCGGCCCAACTCGTCCATGCTGACCAAGATGCCCATCTAAGTCCCATTGCCCCATATCCCTCTACACCTTTCCCATCCGTGTACCTGTCTCGGTGCCTTTCAAGTGTTGTTAATGTACCTGCCTCTGGCAGCTGGTTCCGTTGAAACGGGACAGGCAGGTTCACCCTGCCCCCTAGCCCACACCAGTTCCGCCCTGATCTAGGCAATGCCGGGGGTGGGGGGGGGGGGGGGGAGAGGGCGCAGAGGCTGCGGGTTACCTGTTCCAGGTGAGCCCACCAGGTGTGAGCGACCGGGAGCCCAGCTTGTAGCGGGAGCACGCAAGGTTGCGGGCAGTTTGGCTGGGGTGGGGCTTACCGGCGCCAGGTTACCCCAGGGAGCATGGAGCGGGTCAGGTCCCGAGCGCTGACACACCGATGGGGCGCCGCTAACTTGGTCAATGCGTTCGGTTAAAACGCCCCGGTCAGTGGATGCAGTACCACACACTTTGCAGCTGTAGTTCCCATGTTCAGTTCCTAGTTTGCAGCCTTTGCCTATTCGCTCTGCGGAGTCAATCGGCTAATCGATAGGTTGAATAAGCTGCGTGACCTTTTTGTTTTTATTTCATTTCATTCCCCTGGGAGCTGGAGGAACTAAAATGGCGAAGGGCTGTTGTTGGGGGGGGTGGGGGGAGTCTCTCGAGAATAATCTGATAAATTGGATTCCTTTTCTTAAAATTATACAAATTCATTACCGATGCTGAATGAAAGGGCAACTGATTCAAAAATCCTTTGTAAATTACCATCATCAGCTGTAGGGTGCAGGTGCCAGTTTAATAGATTGTTTTGTATTTGCCATAAATTATTAAACCCATTCTACTTTCCCTTTTAAGAGCATTTTGAGCTCTCATTCCAGGACTGACCGTGTAGAGAGCCAATCCATTAGTGACTATCCCACCAGGTCTAAATAGGTATTGCTTCAAAGCGGAATGAGAGGTCTTCTTGTCGACTGCATACAGCACCTGATGTTGCTGACTATAGTGGTTTACCGTTTATGCTGTTTTATTGTGTAAATCGACCAGAACCTTCACACTTGTGTCTCCGTCAGGAAAGGGTAACAAACTGCAAATTGGCATGACTTGCTAAGAGGTGTCTATTCTGGCAAAGCCACCAGCTTCTCCCGAAACTCCTTAAGCTTCTCGGGAATTCCTGCTAGCTAGTTGTTAGTTGGACTTACCACAGAAATTCGGGCTTGGAACTTAGCACAATTGTCTATGTAATGACATGATTTAGGTCCTTGCAACATAACTACACATCTTCAGCTTAGAAAGGAACAAATTAAAAGTGTGCAGTTTGATTCATACAGATAGTAATTGTTCTTTCGTGTTTTTGAATGTATTTTCTTATCCCTTCTGGGGTATGTTACTGCAATTGATTGAGATCCAAGATGCCCCAAAGTCCTGTCTCTCCTGGACAGTTCACACATCCAGCAACTTGCAAGGCAGAGTCATTCTGAACTGAAGCATAATGTCTACCATGGGTTGTGATAAAAGCAAAAAAACGCTGGAAATTCTCAGCAGATCAAATAATGCCTGTGGGGAGAGAAAGAGTGTGTCAGTTTAACTCTGTTTCTCTCTCCACAGATGCTACCTGCTGAGTATTTCCAACATTATCTGTTTTCTATTTCAGATTTTCAGTATCTGCAGGTTTTTTTTTGCTTTATAACCTGAGTTGAACTGTTCCAGCAAGATCTAAATATTGCCTTTACTGTGGTTGCTGTATTAGGAGAGACATTGTATGAGAGGTTTGGTAGGCACAGATTAGCAGCAATATGCATAATGGGGTTGTATCTGTGTTGATTCATATGTCCACAGTTATGAAGTTGATTTGAATAGTTACACAGATGACCCTCAGCTCTGTCTTTCAGTCATTTCTCTGGATCATACAGATTGTTGCCTTAGATACCTCGCACTGTTTAGTCAGTATCTAAAATTAAATAAGGTGACACTTCCTACAATCTGGAAGGCTGAAGCCATCATCTTTGGCCACTATTCCCAGCTCAGACAGTTGTCTGCACCTGAGCCAGACCATTCACATTGGAGTTATAGTTGGGACAGAACTGTTGTTTCATCCATATGTCCACTCCTGTAAATAAAAAGCACATTTTTCTTCTCCGTAATGCTGCAGCCACCAGATATCTGAAATTAAAATGGTGGCACGGTAGCGTAGTGGTTAGTGCGACGCTATTACAGCACCAGCGATTGGGGTTCGATTCTCATTGCTGTCTGTAAGGAGTTTGTACGTTCTCCTGTGTCTGCATGGGTTTCCTCCGGGTGCTCCGGTTTTCTCCCACATTGCAAAGGCATACGGGTAGGTTAATTTGGGTTTAAAATGGGCGGCGCGGACTCGTTGGGCCGGAAGGGCCTGTTACCACGTTGTAAATAAAATTTAAAATTTAAAAAAATCCTGGGAATCCTCAGCAGGTGAGGCAGCTGAACTTGAATCTTAATTAAGGTCACTTAATAAATCTGCTTATCCAAACTCTGCTATCATATCTAACCTGCTGTATCTGTTTTTCTGTACTTACTGATCTACACCGGTGCTGTCTCCAACCATGCCTCAGTCTTAAAACCTTCGTCTTTGCTGTTGAGAGTACTTGTGGTCTTTCCCATCCTCCACACATCATCCCCGTCCCTCCAACATTTCTGCAACTCTGCCAGTACTGCAACCTTGCACAGTTCTGCACTCCTCCAACTCCACTCTCTCTACCAGCGGTAACAAGCCCTCAAGCTGCATGAGTTCTAGAATTCCTGACTTAAAACTTTCTGCCCACTTATTTAAAACCCCCCTTGAAAGCTACCTCTCCAAACAAGCTTTTGGTCATCAGTCCAAATACCTTTCTGTGGGATGCAGTGCCAAATTTTCAATTGTTTTTTTTGGAAATACTCCAGCTGACACACCTTGTGACATTGCTTTGCACTAGAAACACTTTATAAATGAATGATTTAATGGGGAATTTGCATCCTTCACATGCTCGAGTGGCCTGCAGTAAGAATGTAGAAGTTGTTCGATATCTTAAACCGCAGTAGAAATGCATCATAAAACTGCCTATTTAATGAATGAATTGGCTATCAGGTCAAAGAAAGTGAACACCATCATCATTGTAATGTACGGGAACTGGTCAATGTACGTGTTGTTCATTCTGCTATTGTTTTATTATTGTCACTTGTACCAAGGTACAGTGAAAAACTTGTCTTGCATACCAATGGTACAGATCAATTCATTACACAGTGCAGTTACATTGAGTTAGTACAGAGTGCATTGAGGTATTCATTTGATGTATGGCAATGAGCAGTTACGTATACATTATAAAGGTGGGTCATTGTATACTTCCCGGTCAAGGAGTGGAATAGTTATATATTTCACAGTCGGATTAATTGTATATTTCATGGGTTGAGGATAGAATAGTTGAATATTTCACAGTTTCGAAGTAATTTTTTGGGACCAGGTCAATTGTATGTTTCACATGCAGTGAGTAGAATAATTCTGTAAAATTTGTTTAAGGGATTAATCTATGTAAGGCAAAGCCAGCGCTATTCCCCATAGTTTCCTTCTGATGAAGGTGCTCCCCCTGGTGTGAGATAGGGAGTTCCTCGATCTATACCTAGCAACACTGAAGGATTATTTCCGAGGTAGAATGATGGATGGATTGGAAAGGGACCTACAGTGGTGGTCTTCACATGCACCTGTTGACCTCGACCTTCTTAATGGTCGAGGTTGCAGGTTTGGGAGTGTGCTGTTAGGTGAAGAAGTGCAGTATATTTTTTGGATGGTACATGTGATAGCTACTGTGCGCCGGTGATGGTAGGAGTGACTGTTTGGGATGGTTGACAGAGAAAGAGGAAATAGAAATGCTGGAACTGTGAGATACAAAACACTTGCTGGAAACCAGCAATAAAACAGAATGCTGGAAATACCCAGCAGACCAGGCAGCATCTGTGGAGAGGGAAAATCAAACCTAACATGCTAATTGGTAATTGGCTTATTGTTGGCATATACTGAGACACAATGAAAAGTTCTTGTTTGCATGCCATCCAGATAGATCATTCCATACATAAGTACATTGAGGTAGAACAGAATCAAGATGAGCTATCATTATGACTGGCCAGTTCTGACACAAACTGGAAAGGCTGTTTATCTGAATTCAACATTAAATTCTGATGGCTGTCACAAGCCTAGTTAAGAGATGAGTTGCTATTTCTTGGTCAGGGGAGTAGAGTGGAGAATCAAAGTTCAAGAAAGGGTGACCTCAAGGGTACAGTAGCGTAGCAGTTAACTGATGCTATTACAGCACCAGTGACTGGGGTTCAATTCCGGCTGCTGTCTGTAAGGAGTTGGTACATTCTCCCCGTGACTGTGTGGGTTTCCTCCAGGTGCTCCGGTTTCCTCCCACATTCCAAAGACGTGTGGGGAGATTAACATGGGTTTAAATGAGCAGCACAGACTCGTTGGGCCGGAAGGGTCTGTTACCATGCTGTAAATAAAGTTTTTAAAAGATTTTAAGCTTCTAGTTTCTTGACACTTTAGGGGGAAGAGTATTCCAGAAGCATATCCTCTTCAATGTTAATTTTGGGAAGTCACTTTGATCTGAAGTAATATTGTAATACATGTGAACGAGGGTGAAAAATCAGGTCCTCTTAGTGAGTGAAACTGAACACACAATGACTCGAAGAAATAGGCTGAGTCCAGCACTCAACTTGTCAGGTCTGAAACCAGCCCTGATGGACACAAAGTACAGCCATAGTTTATTGCCTTGCGAAGAACGTCATTGTGAGGCAAGAACGAGTTGTGCAGTGTAGTTGCATGTGTGTGCATGCATACACATGTCTGTGTTCATGTTCATGTCTGTGTAAGTATGCCCGTGTGCCTATGCATATGTGTGTGTATTTAGTGTTTCAGTGTGAATGTTAATGACCAAACAAAAAACAATGTAGATCTACATGGCTTGTTATTCTGTGATAGGTTATTCTGTGGCAGCAATTGACTCAATGTCATTAGCAAACCAAGGTTTTGGACACATTTTTTGTTCAAAGCCACTTGCTGTGATTTTAATTCATTCACTCTAAGTCTGTTGATTAAGTACACTGCCCAGTGGGGGCAGACTGCAAGCCAGGCAAAGGCCAGATCTGATGTCTTGTTTCTGTTGAATTCATTGATGGCATCCAGAAGGGCAATTGGGCTGCTAATCCTGAGGGGACAAAGCCAAACACTTCCGATCACTTCCTGAAAGATGCCCACAATGAGATTGCTGGGCAAGGACTGACCTGGGGGTGACTATGGCCATTCACTTAAGGCATAGTAATTTAGATTAGGTTGTGGGGAAGCCCACTGCCAGAGGTGAATGGATAACAGGAGAAATGATGAGAAAACACAAGTCAAGTACTGGTGATTGTACAAAGTGCTTCCACTGATCTGTGAGTCAGTTCACATGTTGGCTTCAAGTCAATTAGTAAAACCCAGAGTTGAGGCAAATAAATCAATTATGGCAAAACTGTTCAAACAAGGATGTCAACATGTTTATACTGAGTGAACCAGCTTTGCTACAATGTTGGGTTCTGGGTGTAAACTGGATTGTGGCAGCAGTGAGTGAGTTTACAATGGGACTGTGAGAAGAATGAGAAATCACAGGCACTTCCTGCACCCCAGGCACACAATCACTATTGTGAGCTTTGGACTGATTTTGTTTCATGGATATTTGAGGAAATAGCTTATTACTGAGAAAAAATGGAATTGCTGCTCAAGGTTAAAAGTTACTGACTAAAAGGCTGCACGGTAGCGTAGCGGTTAGCGTGACGCTATTACAGCGCCAGCGATCGGGGTTCGATTCCCATCGCTGTCTGTGAGGAGTTTGTTCGTTCTCCCGTGTCTGCGTTGGTTTCCTCCCACATTCTAAAGACGTGCGGGTAGGTTAATATGGGGGTTTAAAATAGGCGGCGCGGACTCGTTGGGTCGGAAGGGCCTATTACCACGCTGTAAATAAAATTTTAAAAAAAGAAAGAAAATTTTGGAAAGGGCAAAGTGCTTTTGGACATCTCAAGTGTTGTAGATTCAGTGAAGTGTAATCACTGTTACAATGTCAGAAATGCAGCAACCAACATGCACACATGTAGCTCCCTACAAAACCATTGTGGTGTTGCTGAATTGCTTTTCAGTGAAGTTAATAGTGGGCAAAATGTTGGCAGGATCTAGCCCCCCCAATATTCTTCCTTGAAGTAGCAAAATGGGACATTTTATGCCTACCAAGAGACCAGACAATTTTACATCTCAGAGGATGACACCTTTGACATTTGACTGTTGGCCTCAGTTTTTATCCCTCAAAGGGGATTGAACCCACAGGCAAATGGCTCAAAGGGGACAGTGCCACATCATGGCTGACACCACGGTGATGCTACTGTGGTGACCTTGTTGGAATGAGATAGTTTATATGTATAACAAAACTATGGACGTCACCTTGAGAGTGAGCCAGCTTTTTACTTTGATATCTGGTACCTAAAATTAGAAGAAAAGCAGAAGTTACATTTATGTAACACCTTTGGTAATCTGGGGCATCCCCAAATATGTTACAGCATTTTTGAAAACTCATCACTGTTGCAATATTGCAAATGGGCAGCACATAACAAAATCCTAAAAGTACGAACAAGATACCTGATCATGTAATCTGTTTTAGTGGCCATTCTGCTGCCAAAGGGATACATAACTTCACAGTAAAGCTTCTTAGATACAGCCCAATCTCAGGAGAATTTATTCTACAGTGACACCTCCAACCAAGCCTGTGATCCCTCTGTGAAGCTGGCAATGCATTCTGAATTTTAAGTCAGTTCTACAAATAGAGTCTTGTGCTTATCGGGAGCTTCAATGAGTTGGCTCAAGTAATCGTCCGAGAGCTATCAAAGAATAACAAACTAAAGGGCCGCTTAGTTTACCTTCAATCATCCTGGTACAACCAAAATGATACAACACTCATAAAATTGCTCACTAATCATTGCAATCTAAGTCAGTCCACAGACCTAGACCAAGGGTGAGGAAATGCCTATGCTGAAAAGCTTTGGCAACCGTGGATTCAAACTCAGTTGTTGTACCTTTCACGCAAAATCTGCATTTATTCATCCACTCTATCTATAAGTGTTACTTTCTATTTCATTCCATCAGTCTGGGTTCAGTTTGATCCCAAGTCCCAGATGCAAAAAGGCAGTAAATCCCCATGTGCCAGCTCAACCCTTTCCACTATTTTATTCTGCATTTTCCCCTTTAATTTCTTTTCACTTCATGGTGTTGAGGGCAGACACATAACCTGCATCTGGGACTCTGAGACTGCTTGACTTGATAATTCTTTTCCTGAATTGCTCTTCCCTTTCGCTTGCTGCAAAGCAGCAGCCACGGAGAGTGAGGGCATCATTTGTCCTTCACCGTCAGCCATGCTCTTTCAGATTTAGCAGTTGGATTGGGAATGGGAGCATCAGGTAATTATAGTCCTTGAGCTAATTTTAATGACCGAACCAGAGATATTTATTGAAGGATAAATGACATCTTCTATTCCTGGAGCTGTTCACTTTGAATGGTTGCACCACTGTATTTGTGTTTTCAACATGTTTAACCATTTAATTGCTAAATGCTCACTGAGTATTCGTTGATACCTTTTTTTCCAAGTAACAGTTACTCTTCAACGTGTTAATATACAGAGGGCACAAGAACACCACTTCTTGTTTATTGCCTTTCGCCTAATTCTGTTCAAGGTCTCTGGCTCATCAGACAATATTGGAAGGTCCAGCGAAAAGGTTCAACCTGTGCAGTAGGATTCGTGTAAATGGATCTTGATGGTCGGCACAGACTCAATGGGCAGAAGGGCCTCTTTCCGTGTTTTATCTCTCTATGCCTGTATGACTAGTGAGGGTGTCATCATCTCATTGTGTTTTGTGGGAACTACAGCAAGTATCTTGGCTGATAGGGTCCATTCTGGTGCTAAGGAATATTGTGCATTCCCAGACACAAGATTCAAGACAAATCACAGGAAACCATAAAATATTCCTTATATCCTTAGAAAACACGGCTAGTATTTTGTTAATGTGGGCACAAATAGTCATATAGTCATCACAGAAGGGGCTAGTAACAAAGCTGTTCGGGAGTGGGTGTCACTGTCAACACCTGCATTGATTGTCATGCCCAGCAGCTTGAGATGAGGCAAGTGCAGCCTCTCTTTGGACAGCTGAATGGCTCATTTGGATAGATCAGAGGCAACCCAGTTGGTGTGTGATTGAGCTGTCATGGTCCAGAGCAGGTTAGGGTGGCAGGCTTCCTTCCGGAGAGGGAATCAATGAGACAGTCGTGTATTTGCACCCAATCTCTTGGGTCACTTTTACCAGCAACTCAAACTCTCAGGATGCGCTTTAAGTTCACATTCATGTGATCCAGTGATATGACCTGCTCCTGTTATTAATGTTTGATCCCAGCTCAAGTTAGAACAAGCTCAATGTCAACATTTAATTTTCCCTGGAAAGAATGACCATTCAAATCCTTAATATTATTATGAGATCAATTGTTGTCCACCCGTCTTTCCTCAACCATTAAAACACTACCCTGTACAATGGTGTACCACTATGCCCATTGGCATCCAGGCTTCTTCTGTTGCTGTGGGAACACATGTGAGAAGGTAGTGCCTTAGATGAGCTGGATGTTGTAAAGTGCATCTACAGTTTGCTCTACCTCTGCTGCTCCAAAGTGTAAACTGATCACTTTAAAGCATCCTTGATTTATGGCTACTCAGAGAACTCATCTCCAAACAAGCAGTGGAATTTTATTTTCTCCCTTGTATCCTATCTGACAAGCATTAAAAATAGCTGTAATGTGTAAACGCAGAGGGTGCAAAGATCTTTACTTTTACAGCATGTTACTGTCAGATTGTTTCATATATTTTTGAGGTTGAATTTTTAGACTCTATCAAGGTGAAGAATTAAACACTTCTATTTTGGTCACCCAGTAGTGTGGAGATTTGTTAGTGCATTGACAGCAGGGGCCAGGCATAGCATAAAGCTCTTGGTGTACCGCCTCAGCAACCTACACCTTAATCTGAACTCAGCACACCTTTCTGCAGCACCGTGACACTTTCACCTTTCCCAAACTATCTGGAAGCTGCCTTTAATATGCTTCATCGCTCCCCCGTTCTTGTCTTATGACAGCTTGCCATTTCCTCCCGCTCTTACTGCAGTCTCTGGGGAAATTATTTGTAGGATTGGTTCATTTTCTCATTCCTTGCAGAAAGTTATGGGGAAGGCAGTCGGGATCCATCCAGTCGGGAAGCATCTTATTCAGCTGAGGAGGTGGTGCAAAACCATGGTGGACATGTCAGTGGGATCACAATCCAAGAAATGGCTCAACATCTCAAGAATGGCCCAGCGCCCCCCTGCTCGACGGGAGGGGTTGGTGTGGCCCAGCTCCCTCCTGCTCAAGGGGAGGGGTTGGTGTGGCCCAGCCCCCTCCTGCTCGGGGGTGGTGGTGGGGGGGGGGGGGTGAGGTGAGGTGGCCCACCTGCAGATGCTGGACCTCTGAGCTAAAGCAGAAAATGCTGGAAATAATTAGCAGGTCAGGCAGCATCTGTGGAGGGAGAAAACATCACAGGTTGATGAGCTTTCTTCACAACTGACAAAGTGGGGAATGAAATATTCCCTCTCTCGCTAAAAGACATTTGGATAAGTACATGGATAGGAGGGGTTTAGAGGGATATGGGCCAAATGCAGTCAAATGGGACTAGCTTGGTGGGCACAATGGTTGGCATGGATGAGTTGGGCCGAAGGGCCTGTTTCCGTGATGTATTCTCTCTAACTCTGTGACTTTATCTCTCTTTTGCTCTTTAGCGCTCTCTCTCTCTCTCTCTCTCTCTCTCTTGCTCTCTCTCTCTCACTGGAATTGCTCTCTCTCTGGAATTGGTTGGTCCCTACACCTGAATAAATTATGCAGATTAGGTAATTAGTTTCCTGATGCCCACTGCTACGGGCAGCCAGGCATTCATGCACTGCGTCACCTCAGTGAGAGACCCTGCCCCATCCGAATTGGAAGGTAGCAGCTCTGGGCACCACTGGAGGAAGTCAAGCACACAGTCAATGTTCACATTTCAGGACAGTGGTGAACACGCACTCTATTCTGAGAAGAGCTGAGGCTTTCTCCTTATTGTCCTGGCAATGTTTCTCCTGTAGCATCACCACTGAAACAGGTGATCATAACTCTTTTAGGGACCTGGTTGTACACATATTGCCTGCCATGTTTCTTGTATTACAACAGTGACGATACTTAAAGCACGTAATTGGCTAAGAAGTGCCTCAGGACCTCCTGCAAACATCAGTGGGATAATTACTTGATTTAGTGTTATAGGTTGGTTGATTGATTTTGGCCAGGAGTCTGTGGAGAGCTCACCTGCACTTTTGGAAATAATTCCTTGGGATTTGTTAAATCATCTTCTGTGTTTAAAAATAGATGCCAAAAATTTGGTTTGCAGATTAATAAATGACATGCTACAGGGGTAGGTGCAAATTGATTGGCTGGATTCTAACTGATCCCAAACTGTGGGCAAACTCTTGTGAATCACCTTCTACTAATGGCCTTACCAGCTGTTGAAAAGGTGTGTCAGGCCCTTGCGAGCTATTATATACATCAATATTTTAAGTCACTGTTATATAGATGATGTCAATACTGATGAGCCGCCTGGTTCAGCTGAAGAGCCCTGCCGCTCTCCTCCACTGGCACAGGGTGTGTCCAACACTGATCCTTCCACGTGCCACCTCTGGGACTTCCCCCTTCCCTCTTCTGCCGCATTCTTCTGGGAAAAAAAACAAGCCCTGCACTTCCATGTTCATCCCTACCGGAAATGTCTGCAGCCTCTGTCCAACAGCACTTTCAACCCCTTTCATTTCAATTCTTCGTTTTTACAGTGTTTTAACTGGCAACTTTAATGGAATCCTATGAAAAAAGCTTTGCTGTTTATGTATTAAGGGATTACAGTCCCAGTATTCAGGATGGCTTTTCTCATTGGAACAGAACAACCATTTATGCCTATTAATTGCCAATACCTGCAATTGATACTAGATCCCGGTTGGGTCAGACAGACACAGGCACACATTCCCTCCGACTTCTCTCTACTGTATGGTTTTACCTAATTATGGGACAATATATGAGTCTATTTCTAAAACATCCTCCTGATCTTCAAGATTCCATCTGATTTTGCCAGTGTTTATTGGGATGGGTACTCAGAAATTCCTGGAAAAGAACCTGGGGATATCTGCAGTGGTGAGAAGGGCAATGAGAGCAGTTGGGTGGATACGGTACCGCAGCCAACACAATCCAACTCTGTGCAGAGTCCTGAACTCCCAGGGTGGAGCTGAGAGAGGCTTTTCAAAGAAAACACATGGCATTTAGCCAGTGATCTTCATGATTTCGGAACAATCCAAAATTTCAGTAGAAGTACTCTTGATGCATGGTTACAATTACTATGGGGAAATATGAAGTGATAAATAGGTTGGATTTTGTAAAAGTCAAGCCCAGTCTCTGTATCCTTACTTCCTATGACACACAAGCAAGTCATTCGGTTCATCAGGTTCATGCTAGCTACCAGAAGACCAGTTCCCTCAGTCCCGTTCCCCTTCCCCTCGTGTCTCTGCAGCAGTGTAACAGATTCTCTCACATGCCCATCAACTCCTCTGCCACATACCCAGCCCAAGGGGCAGTTCACAGCAGCCGATTAACCTACCTGCACACCTTTGGGATGTGGGAGGAAATGGGAGTGCCTAAGGGAAACACACACGGTTACAAGGGAGAACATACACCAGAGGTCAGGATTGATCCTGGGATGCTGGAGCTGTGAAGCAGCATCACCACCTGCTGCAGCATCCTGCCGCTAGTTCCAGACCAGCATTCAAGTTCTGGTCGCCTCATTATAGGAAGGATGTGGAAGCTTTAAAGAGGGTGCGGAGGAGATTTACCAGGATGCTGTCTGGATTGTAGAGCATGTCTTATGAGGATAGGTTGAGCGAGTTAGGGCTTTTCTCTTTGGAGAGACGGAGGATGAGAGGTGACGATAGAGGTGTATGAGGTGATAAGAGGCATAGAGCGAGTGAACGGTCAGAGACTTTTTCCCAGGACAACAATGGCTCACACGTGGGGGCATAATTTTAAGGTGATTGGAGGAAGGTATATAGGGGATGTCAGGGGTAAGTTTTTTACACAGAGAGTGGTGGGTGTGTGGAACGCACTGCTGGCAGAGTTGGTGGAGGCAGATACATTGGGGACATTTAAGAGACTCTTAGCCGCATGAATGGTAGAGAAATGGAGAGCTATGTGGGAGGGAAGGGTTAGATAGATCTTAGTGCAGGATAAAATGTCGGCACAACATTGTGGGCCGAAGGGCCTGTACTGTGCTGTAATGTTCTATGTTCTACTTGTTTTTGAACAGTTAGGTGATGAAACTCAGGATCTTTGATGTTTTCTGATGGTGTAACTTCTCCAGACTCTTCACTCCCCCTCTGATCCTCTTGCCAACATTTTTAAGAGAGTGTCCTTTGGTTTCAAAGAACAGAGAAGGCACTGAATGATGTAGCAAGTGCTTAGTTGAGAATGCTTATGATTTGATTTAAGGTTTGGAACCACCCTTAAAACCATATTTTAGCAGAAAGAGAAATGTTATCACGATGCAGCCTTGATGTGAGTGACAGCATCACTGTAACAGAAAGTGTAAGGTAGCTGTAGGAACTGGAGCAGATAACCCAGTAAATGAGCTGGAATTTCCCCTGTAACCAAGCAGTGAAGGAGTTGATCCAAATTTAGCAACTCAGCACAAAATTCGGTCATTATTTTTCAGCACCTCCAAACATATTTCCTGTCAACAGATTTCTATTTTTGTTGGCACATTTTAGGCTGCATTTCCTATCACAGATTTTTGAATGTCCAATCTCAGCAGCAGAACTGTGTCCGTGACCTTGTTGTGAAGCCACTTACCCGATATAATTTTCTTTTTTAAATAGTCTATTGCCGGTTATCAATGTGGGATCTTGCTGTGTGCAAAACTGGCTGTGGCTCCACACACTTCCTGCATTGTAAATAAAAGATAATGGGAGTCAAAGCATGTTAAAATCTCCTGCGGCCATGAGAAGAAGTATCAATGGAGGATGTTTTACAGGAATCGAAAATCAAAAGACCTGCAGATGCTGGAAATCTGAAACAAAAACAGAAACTGCTGGAAATGCTCAGCGGGTCAGGCTGTATCTGTGGGAAGCTGCATAACCTTCTGAATACTCCCAGTCTCCTCAGTTTATATGTTTTAGACTTATTTGCCTGCACATTGTGAGCAGTGCACTAACTGAGTACAGGGTCTCCTCCGACAGATTTTAATTGTTCATGACTTGGCTTGTGGACATCAGCACTTATTACCCTTCCCGAGTTGTCCTTGATCTACCTCAGTGAACCACTGAGACTGTCTGGTGAGAGTGTTCCCACTGTGTTGTTGGGTTAGGAGTTCTGGGATTTAGACCCAGCGACGACAAAGGAAACAAAATATATTTCAGGATGACGTGCGGCTTGGAGGGGAACCTGTAGGTGGTGGTTTTCCATAGTCCTGTTACCCTTGTCCTTGGTGGTGAAGCTCCTGGATTTTGGAGGTGAGACAGGAGTAGGCTGGGCAACTAACTGCAGTGCATTTTGTAAAATTTGGGCACAAGAACGCCACAGGGTGGGTGTTTAACTAGGTGCATGGAGCGTTAAACGAGAAAACTGCTCTGTCCTGGACAATGTCGAACTTCTTGCGTACTGGAGATGCACCGATCCAGGCAAGTGGAGAGCATCCTGTCACCTTCTTGACAAGCCTTCCAGGTGGTCAAAAGATCACCAGCCATATTATTTATGTGGCTGGCCCAGTGGAGTCAATGGTGACCTAGGATGCTGTTAGTGGTAGAATGTCAAGAGCAGGTGATTAACATCTCTCTTGTTGGAGATGGACATCACTTGGCACTTCTGTAACACTTGACTTGTCACTTGTCAGGCTGTGCCTAAATGTCATCTGGGCTTTGTTGCATGCATGCTAAAAACGGAATTTAACTTCATGCAATCACAAGCAGACTGCATCATTAAGTATGGTTTACATTAGCTGACAATGCTCAGACCAATTTACTAGCCCAGGAACATTCCTCTGTAGGGGACAGACATACTCTGGGCAGGAGGGCCAAAGGTAAATGAGTACATGTACTCATCTGACATCTATTTTGACATCTATTTTGATATCTATTTGGGGCGCTACTGTCCTTCAAGATGTCAAAGTGGGCCGAAGGGCCTGTTCCTGTGCTGTACTGTTCTATGTTCTAAATGGGGGTGGATAGCCATGTTTTGCTTTGAGCTGTCTACTTTTCATAAACCAGTCCTTGTTTCATAACCTAAAGGTGATGAATACTTGTTGTTGGTCAGGTGAGGCTTGTTGCCTTTGGAATGCTGGCCAAGTTAAAGATCAGGCCAACCAGGGCAACTTGGGTACACTTTCACTTGACTGAGGTCCAAAAATCTTCTGATCCATTCAATTTCAGGACAGTGGTCTTTCTAGCAAGGCCAGCATTTATTGCCCATCTCTGGTTGCCCTTGAGAAGGTCTTGGTAAAACCGTTGAAGTTTGTCTGACAACGAGGTTCCCACGTTGCCTCCATCTGGTGTTGGAGGAACTTGTTCCAGTGACAGTGAGGGATCGGTGATGTACCTCCAAGTCGGAATGACCTGGAGAGACCACGGAGTTTTCTCCGTTCTTCAAGGTGACAGAGGGCACAGGTTTGGGATGTGCTTTGGCAGACTGCTGGAGTGAATCCTGTTGACCGTGCGTTCTCAAACCACTGGTCTAGTACCCTGGGAGCAAACTAGGAGGAGAGCGGAAGAGTGAAAAAAGAAAAAGAAACAAATCCAGTTCGCGGAAAGGCCGCCGCTACCTTCTCAATTTCAATTTATTGTTTGATTTTTGGATGGGACAAATACAATCTATTTTAAAATACCAAGCCAGATACTCTGTCTTTATATCCTGGCTGTCCAAAGAAATTTTCATCCATTGCCTACAAAGTAATTTATTACCATTTATAATTGATAAAATATTTGAATTATTAATTTGTTCTGTCAGTTTTCATATTCTAATTCTTGTCTGTCTTAATGTCCTTGATAAGCTTTATAAACAGCGCAAGGGCTAGATCAAACCAATCAGAATTCAATCCACACTCCACCCGGCACCTAAAATAACGTCATAGTCACCCTCCGGACACAGCACCGGGTCAAGTTCAATGACCATTCGCAGATTGAGCCCATCTTTATAAGGCAATCCAGTTAATTGCAGAACATGATGGAAATTCTTTTATACTCCGTCCCTTTTCTCTTTATTAGCAGAATCTCTTCTTCACCAGTGAGGTTCTCAGCTGTGACTGCCTTCTTCCGTCAACTGAATTCATTACCATTAGAGAGTCCCAAATGTGTTAATCAGCTTCCAGTATTTTTGCCATGCAGGCACGGTAGTGTGGTGGTTAGTGTAACACTTCACAGTGCCAGCGACCCGGGTTCAAATCCGACCACAGTCTGTAAGGAGATTGTATGTTCTCGCCGTGTCTGCGTGGGTTTCCTCCAGGTGCTCCGGTTTCCTCCCACATTCCAAAGACATACGGGTTAGGAAGTTGTGGGCGCTGGAAGTGTGGTGACACTTGCGGGCTGCCCCCAGAACACTAAGCAATAAGTTGTATTTCACTGTGTGTTTCGATGTACATGTGACTAATAATGGTATCTCTCATCTCGTCTCTAATTGTGTGTCTTAATTATTTCCAGGTGTATTGGCGGACATCCAGAAACACTTTGGAGTTAGCGACAGTAAATCCGGATTGTTGCCTACAGGTTAGTGACCCATCGCTAACCCGTTAGTTTGACAACTACAGAGGCCTGGCGTGGCTCTCCAATAGCCCAGCAGTGAGTAGCAGGGCCCTGTGGCCGCTAAGTGATTTAAGATGCTCTGCGTTTGACCAATAATCGTGGAGAACAGAGTAAAATCTGTTTTGGAAATTTGTATGAGAACGGAAGCTACAGCTTTTCAGTTGTGGACTTTACAAGTGTGGGTGACTCTCTTTGGAAAGATTGAGCTGTGCTTTGAACACTTGGGTTCTCTCAGCTCTAACATCATTTGGAGAAAAACTGATTATGGAAACTAAAATCTCACTGCCACCAGCTTAGACTCTAGTTCCCTCAGATTTCTAAGACCTCCCACTACCTCCTTTCCCAATTCCTCTCTTCCCCCTCCTCTGTTTCCTCCTGTCATTATTTCCTCCTTTACCATTTTCTTTTTCTCTCTCTTCCTTCTTTCCTCAGCCCTTCTCTCTTTGTCCTTTTCCCCAGTGTCCTCTGTTACCACTTTCCCCTCCCATTTTACTCCGCCGGTGTCCCTGCCTTCTGCTCCACTTTTTGGTTTCGAGGTTCTGACTGTGACGCAGGCCACCACAACCATCACCATTTGAAGAAAACTAACGTTTGTTCTGGGGCGTTAAATATGAGAAAAATAACGAAAAGGTAAACTAATACTTCTATATCGAATGGAACTGAAATGATTTCCTTGGGCATAATGTCGGTTTGCAGTGAAATGTTGTGGAGGAGCATTTTCCCCTTTAAGAAGAGGAGAGAATTAGTCCTTTATGCTAAACGTTAGCTGCAGTGTGCAGCTAAATCACTTCAATGCAAATAACCCTGTGCTGGGACTTCACAAAATGAGTCCAGTGTTTGTGTGAAGGATTATAAAGGAGGGAGTAAAAGGCAGGGTCAGTGATTTGCAGCTGAACAGGAGGAAATGGGAACTTTATGATGAAAGGGAAGCATAAATAAAAACAAGATTTTTTTTCTCTCTGCGCTTCGATAGATGTACCTTGTTTCCCTTATTTAAGCTTGGGCTTAAATTCAGTAGATCACGTAATGGATAGTTAATGGTGATATACTGGTGATGCTCAGAGACCGTCCTGAGACTGTAGGCAGGCTGCCAGCTAAAAACCCGCATGTTTCTCTCCAGCAGCCAAAGCTGCAATGTCATGTCTGGAGTACTTTGGATTATTTCAGATTTCCAGCATTTGCCCCTGGACAATGTATCCAGGATCCAGCTCGAAGCACTGCGATTTGCGACTCCGCCACACATCCCCCCTTTCTCACGTGGAGAGGGGGGATGTTGGCGGAGGGGAGGGGAAGAAGGCAGAGAAGGGGGGAGGAGAGGGGCAGGCAGGATTGGGGAGGAAAGGGGCGGTGAAGAGTGACAGGGAGGGCAGGAGGAGAGGTAAAGTGGCTATCATCAAATGCGCAAAGCGTAACATGGAGAAATCAGCCAGGGACTCACCACTAACTGCGCTAAAGCTTCGAGTGGCCATCTTGAAAAACAGCACAAGTCCATTTCCTGCAGGCATTTTTATTGCTAGAATATTACATTGAAGCTTAAAGCACAGCAATGTGGATTTTTACCACTGGTTTCAATGGATTCAATCAGGCATTACAAAGGTGCTGGTCCTGTGAAGAAATGCTCTCAGATTCAGAATTGAACTTGAAGTGGTCTGAGCTTTAGTAATCAGGTTTCCCAATCTATGATGTCCCATACTCACCACATAAGGCCACACACTAATCCAGTTGTTGGTTCTACCTCACACCACAGAACAATCGTATTCAGACAAAAATGTGTGTAAGGCAGCCACGTTGGATCTTGCACCCATGATGGATCATTCACAATGGGAAACAAAGTAAAGTTGGAGCATGTTGCAGCTTCTGCTACATTTCTGACTTGGTTTAAAATACTTTCTGAAGTGTGTGGCATAGAAAATGAAATCGTAATAAATTCTGAAATGCATTGCAACAGGGTAAGACTGAGAACACTGCATTGTTTTAGAGTGTATGTATTTGCAGAAGGTGTAAGATTCCAGGGGCAAGTAGAAGGTCTGAGACTGTGATAGCTGATACAGTCACAACACGCGTTGTTCTAACTTTGGGCAAAAATAAATACCACAGGTGTTGCCTGTTATGCATCTCTCCCCATCTTCCTCTTGGATGACTTCCATCAGCAGCAAGGTATAAGCTGATTTGCTGTTGTCCATTTTACATTATCAGCCAAAGTCATAACCAGCCACAAAGTCTTGAATGACTCGAAACCTTCTTGTCTGGAAGTTCAACCCCATTGGTAACATCAGTCAACTCTGCTTCTGACATTCAGGTTAACGTACTGCTAGTAATAGGAGAGAAATTCCTCATCAGTGGTTCTTTCAAGTAATGAGCTCATAAAAAAGGAGACGGGAGGTTGAGATCAGAGGAGGAGGAGGAAGGCTTGGGGGCAAAAGACAGGGCAAGCATACTTCCAGTTACGCCCCACTCAAAGCTGCCCCAGCATCACCAGGAGAGGCAAAGAGCCCAATCCATGAGCAGCAAGTCTCAGAGACAGCGTCAATAGAAAGTTTACAATGGCAGTGGTGGCAGAGCTGAAGGGTTCTAATGGCATTGATGAATGCAAGCTGTGCCGTATTAGTGAAGTACATACTTTGGCTACTTTACTGTCTGTTATCCTTGTAATATTTAAGCAATCAATAGTGAAGCTGTTAACTCTTTTGAACTGGCATTATGTTGCACCTACACAGTGGGTGAGCTCAGTCTGTGGAACTCATTGCATTAGCAATTCACCAGGCTGAGTTGGTGCTCTTCCCTCCCGAGGTTCTGTGATGGCTTCACTGAGAATGGAGGTGCCAAGGCCGAAGCACTTGTTTTTAATTTGGTTACAGGTTCATTCTGTATGTGGCACAAGTAATTATGCAGTGCATTCTAAATCTTTGCATTAGAATTTGAGTTTTGCTTCCAAGGTGTTGTTCTGATAGACCTGCCATCAATGTCTGCAAACCCATCAGTGAAGAAGCATTTCAAACTGACTCACTGCAACTCTGACAGTGTTTTATATGCGTAAATTTAAAAAATAGCCTGTATATGTAAAATTAAACCTGCAGTCATCCTGTTCCTTGGCTGTGTACATGTCCCTGGTTCAAAGACTGGATGATATCTGGTATGAATTTGTCAGCAGTGCTGACAAAATCATGATGAATTGTACTCGATTTGCAACTCACTCAGATGCTGGGGGAGTGCTTTTACATAATAACCGATTCAAACTGAAGGCTCACATTGCGGCAGATTGTCCGTCCAGAAAAGCTTCACCAACCTGCTGGTTCCAGCCCAGAGTGGAGGCTATTCGACCAGCTCCATTCCCTGGATACACACTGTGGCTTGGCTCAATGTAACTGAAGAGCAGAATCACCCCTCTTGTGTTGGACTTGTTCTGGGAGGTTTTGACATCTGACCTCCAGTCAGTGTATATATCAGAGGAACTGTTTAATTTTCATTGACTTCCATCAGGTGAAGCTTAGGGTGATTGGTATTGGTATTGGTTTATTATTGTCACTTGTACCGAGGTACAGTGAAAAACTTGTCTTGCATACTGATTGTATGGGTCAATTCATTACACAGTGCAGTTACATTGGGTTAGTACAGAGTGCATTGATGTAGTACAGGTAAAAACAATAGCAGTACAGAGTAAAGTGTCACAGCTACAGAGGAACTGCAGTGCAATAAGGTGCAAGGTCACAACAAGGTAGATCGTGAGGTCAGAGGCCATCTCATCGTATAAGGGAACCGTTCAATAGTCTTATCACAGTGGGGTAGAAGCTGTCCTTAAGTCCGGTGGTACGTGCCCTCAGGCTCCTGTATCTTCTACCTGATGGAAGAGGAGAGAAGAGAGAATACCCGGTTGGGTGGGGTCTTTGATTATGCTGGCTGCTTCACCAAGACAGCGAGAGGTAAAGACAGAGTCCAAGGAGGGGAGGCCGGTGTCCGTGATGCGCTGGGCTGTGTCCACAACTCTCTGATGTAATTGAAGAGAAACAAAGGACCACAGATGCTGGAATCTAGATGAAAAAAAACAAGAAGCTGGAGGAACTCAGCAGGTCAGGCAGCATCCGTGGAGAAAAGCAAACGGTCAACGTTTTGGGTCAAGACCCGTTTCGCAGAACACCTGCACTCCGTCTGTAACCGCGATCTGCATCTCCCCGTTGCCGGTCACTTCAACTCCCCCTCCCACCCCATCACAGATATGTCAGTCCTCGGCCTCCTCCACTGCTGGGAGAAGTCCAAACGCAAACTGGAGGAACAGCGCCTCATTTTCCGTCTTGGGACCTTGCAGCCTAACGAAATGAACATTGAATTCTCCCACTTTAAGTAAACAAACCGCGCCCCCCCCCACCCCCCCCACCATCTTGCCTCTTCTTTTCTTCCCTTTCCTAGCCATCTCTCATTTTACTCCTTGCCATACTTCTTCTCCATCTTTTCCCTCTGCTCCCGTCCCCCACCCTCATGGGGTGCCTGCCTCCCTACCTTTGACCCATCCCCCGGTGGATCTGCCCTCCCCTCCTCCCCCGCACCTGCCCATCACTATCTCTTACCTGCATCTACCTATCACCACCCTGTGCCCACCCCGCCGCCCCTCTTCTGTCCACCTATCACTGCTCTGCTTTTCCCTCCTATATATTGGGCTTCCCCTTTTCCTCCAGTATCTTGTTGTTTTCTCATCCTGATGTAATCCAAGCTCTCCACTCTTGGCCAAAGTCAGAATTGCCCTCATCTGTTGGAAAGTGTCTGATGAGGTGGCCTAAGAATGTGGAAGGCACACTGCAAATGCAATGCAACTACTTCCATATAACACAGTAAAATGCCCCATTCCTTCCGACTTGCGATCTTACAAAGAGTGCTACCATCGTTCATTCCTCATGGGAAAGTTATTTTAACTTACAGTAACACTACAAGTGATGAAACTGTACGGGCAGATTCTTGCCCTGTCGCCTGACCATGAGGCTTATACAGGACACACCCAGCTTTCAGTTCCTACAATTTTATGGGAAATGGAACTGGGTGGGTTCCGTGGGAGATCCACTGACGGGTGGGAGTTTCAGGCCCAGCAGTGGTCAGAAATCTCTCCTTCCATACCCACTCCTAGAGCAAGTGACTGTGAATTGACTGTCCTACATGCATCGCCCATCTGATCACAGACGGATGCTGCTTGAGTTTGGTAAGTTTGCGAATTTGTGCAGGGTTTGATACCAGCAGAACTAAAAACAAAAAATGTCATGGTGTTGCGGAGTTTTACAGCACAGAAACAGTACCCTTTATACTACTTACCCGTGTTAGCTCCATTGCCTTCTATGCCTTGGAGATTCAAGTGCTTGGGTGCCTCTTTGACTCCTGTATGGTCACATGATGGTTCTTTTTATGGATACTCTTCAAGTATCAAAAGAGGGAAAGACCACAGGTGCTGGAGATCTGAAATAAAAACAGAAACTGCTGGAAACACTCAGCAGGTCAGGCAGTATCTGTGGAGAGAGAAGCAAACAGAGTTAACGTTTCAGGCCGATGACCTTTCATCAGAATTCAGATTCAAAGGTTAAAAGAAGCATGGTGTCGGTGAGAGGGTCTGGAGTTACCGAACAGTGTGTCAGATGTCTGAGTGAGCTGTAATTTGGCCAAAGCTTCACATTCGCCAAGGGAGCCTTGGTTTCGATGATTAAGTCCGTCTCTTTTAATTGTTATAGATTTTCTGAGGAACATATTGCCAGATCATTACCATATAAATAGGCTGAGCCCCAGCACAGTACCACTGACAGTCCTTTTATCAGGCACAGCGAGGGGCGAGACTCGGGCCTGTCCTTGACCTTCCCGTTGGCCCATGAGCCAGGATTCCTGCAGATTCGCTCTTGCCCACCTTGCACACTGTGGCACAGGCTGCTTACATTAAAATGAGGCCCCTGTCGTAGGACAGAGCAGGTCCCAGTGATGCTATCAGTAGATTGCAGGCTGCGTTCAGACAGAGGCAGGAGCCCAGTGAGGCAACAGCATTTCAGCATGTATAGCACCACTGCAAACCTAACTTAAGCATGGACCCATGTGGGCAGACTGGTCAGAAGTGCTTGCTTCTTAAAGGGGCCCAGCATCAAATTACAGCACATTATTTCTGCCTTATTAACAGTGATTGCTCAATCTTTACCCAAATTAGAAGGAGGGTCATTTTCACCCTTTCTGTGTGCACACCAGTCCCACGTGATACCAAACGCAATCAGTAACAGTCTCCCAACAGTAAAGCAGCAATTAGCAAGGGAGCTTATATCCTAAAAATGATAACTATGACACTAAAACTAAAGATAAATTAGTTAAACATGACTGAGTATTTCCTGGGAGGATTCACTCTCAAATAATGCATTCTCTGCTAGTCTGATTTATTTGGTTCAAAAGCAAAATGCTAAGAAACTGAAATAAAGATGAAGAATATTCAAAAGGTCAGGCAGCATCTGTAGGGAGGTAAACAGTCAATGTTTTAGGTCAATACCCTCCCATTAATGATGCACAAATGTCTAAGCAGATTTTGAACTCAGTGCAACATTTATTTGAGTTAAAAGGGCTCAAAAGGAAGGATGTGGAAGCGTTGGAGAGGGCGCAGAGGAGATTTACCAGGATGCTGCCTGGATTAGAGAGTATGGATTATGAGGAGAGACTAAAGGAGCTAGGGCTTTACTCATTGGAGAGAAGGAGGATGAGGGGAGACATGATAGAGGTGTACAAAATATTAAGAGGAATAGATAGAGTGGACAGCCAGCGCAGGGCACCAATGCTCAATACAAGAGGGCATGGCTTTAAAGTAATGGTTGGGAAGTTCAAGGGAGATATCAGAGGAAGGTTTTTAACCCAGAGAGTGGTTGGAGCATGGAATGCGCTGCCTGGGGCGGTGGTGGAGGCAGGCATATTGGTCAAGTTCAAGAGATTACTAGATAAGCATATGGAGGAATTTAAGATAGGGGGTATGTGGGAGGAAGGGGTTAGATAGTTTTAAGTGTGGTTTAAAGGTCAGCACAACATTGTGAGCTGAAGGGCCTGTATTGTGCTGTACTGTTCTATGTTCTATGTTCTAAGATGCAGGAAGGATGGAGGAACCGAAAATCCTAAGCAGCTGGTTCAGTGAAGTGATGGTGAGCAGACCCAGGATAATTCACCAACAACAACATCTTACACTGACAGAACATAGCCACCATAGGAAAGAGTCCTTCAGGAAGTCCGAGTTAGGGCTACAGGCCCCCTTGGGCCAAATGTTCACGCCACAGTTTTCACTGGGTATTTTCAGGAGACTGACTGTCACCATTGTGGATTGTGAGGGTGCAGGTGAGAGCCTGCAGGAAGGGATACGAGAAAATGGAGCACTTTAAAGTACACCAAAGAGGATACTGTCAGCCAGCAGAAGGCAGTTAAAGATAGAAGGGTGCAAACTGATTGGAGAGCCGGTGTGGAGGAACGTTAGTCAGGAGGCAGCCAGCGTGGAGGGAGATGGACCTGGATCCTTCCAAGGGAGACTGGCTGATGATATCACTGCAACAATTGGAAGTCTCTATACAACCTAGTTTGTGTAGACTTTCAAAATGCCCTTGACAATGTTTTGCCTGAAAGATTTCTAATTAAGCTAGAAATTACAGGAATCCAGAGTCCAGAAAAGATTTGCACCAAAATTGGCAATTTAAAATAAATAGAGAATAGGAGGTACATATAATGAATGAAGATTCACACTGTGAGTGATGGGTGTCAAGGAGGTTCATCAGGATCATTGCATGGTGTCAAACTGTTTTAATCTGTATACAAATATAAACTTGTCAACACAAAGCAGGAAGTGCAGTAGAGGCTCAGGATACTGTTAAACACTTCCAGCTTGATGCAGCTGTCTGGCAGGCTCTAGATAGAATTTAATACTGATTAATGTGAGATAGTTCACACTGGCTGTAAGTGTGTAGCACCCTTCAACAGCAAATGGGACTGAAGCAGTACTGGGCATGATGGAAGATTCATAACTTCCAGTGCCGAAACAAAATAAAGGAAATAGGGCGTTGGGATATTGAAACAGATAGAGGAGGCCTGGTTGTGCCTTAAGGATGAGGGTCATTGAGTCTGACTGGGTGGGTATCAAAGAGTCATAAGGCTGTACAGCACAGAAATGGGCCCCTCAGCCCACAACACCCATGACTATTGTTTTACCCATATATATTAATCCCGTTTGCCCGCACTAACTCTGTATCCTTCTATGCCTTGCCTATTCAAGTGCCTGTCTAAGTATCCCTTACATGTCGTGATTACATCTGATGCCACCACTTCTTCTTGCAGTGAGCTCCAGATGTCAACCACTCTCTGTGTAAAACAAAATCCCCTTTAAAACTCCTACCCTTCTTTTTAAATCTACACCCTCTTGTGTTTTCTATCTTTATCATGGATAAAAGATTCTGATTATCTACCCTATCTTTGCCTCTATCAGGTCACCCCTCAGCCTCCTTCACTCCAGAGAAAACAAGCCCAGCCTATCCAATCTCTCCCCATAACTAAAGTCCTACAATCCAGGCAGCATCCCAGTGAATCTCCTCTGCACTCTCTCCAGCGCAACCACTTCCATATCAGTGGGGATCAGTGAAGTATTGATCCTGACTGGAGAGCTATTATACCTGGTCAGTGCAGTATTGAGTCTAATCAATAGGGGATGAATCCAGATGATTGGAACAGTGAGCCTGACAGATGGGGCATTGACCTCGAGCAGTGAGGTATTGATCCTGATTGATGAGGTATGAGGCCTGTTCAGTTGGATATCAGTCCCAATCAATGAAGAGTCAATCCAGACCATTGGGGTTTTGATCCCGATAAATAGAATATTAATCTTAATTACTGGGGTACTGATTCGGATTGATGGAGTATCAAACCCAGCCAGTGGGCTGTTAATTCCAGTAAAGTGAGGTTTTAATCTCAATCTATTGGTGTTAATTCCAATAAGTAAGTATTGATCTTAGTGGGTGGATGTGAGTCCAGTCAGCGGAGGTGGAGTCAACGCATTCCATGGACGTTAATCCCAAGTGGTGGGATAACAATTACCATCAGTAGGGGATTGGTCCTCTACTGATCTCACATAATCTCCAGCAGGTCCTAGGAGTGACTTCTTGGTATAGCTGTTCACAAAGCAGCAACAGTTATAAATGGCTTTTCCTACCACATGATCACACTGCCTGTTTCCTGCGAATGATTTTAGCTTGGACTGATGAATGCTCCCCTGTTCCAGTAAACGGGATTAATGGAAATGCTGCCAAACCTTTGGAAGTGGGACGTTTCCAGTTAAGTAAGCAGGAACTGGGAGTGGAAGGGCAGGGATAGACAGGAAGATCTCGTTTCAATTCTTTGCTGATGCAGCAAGTGATTATTTGCCATGGGTTTGAAACACTTCACCTGATTTCTGGTGAACCTTTAGCATCAGGTTCCTCTGTTGCTGTGCTGAGATATGCCAGAGCTAGTCTAAAGTCAAAAATCAAAGTCGAGTTTATTGTCACATGCACAAGTACACGTGTGCACGGGTGCAATGAAAAACTTACTTGCAGCTGCATCACAGGCACATGGCATCAGATAAGCAACATTCACAAGAAAAACATAAATTAAACGTAAATTATACAAGAAAGAACACAATTAGAACAAAAAAAAATCCACGGTAGTGCAAAGTGGTCAAAGTTGTCATAGTGTTGCTATGCTGAGGTAGTGATTAGGGTTCTGCTGGTTGGTTCAAGAACCGAATGGTTGAAAGGAAGTAGCTGTTCCAGAACCTGGTGGTGTGGGACCTCAGGCTTCTGATGAGAGCTGTGAGAAGACGGCACGACCCGGATGGTGGGGATCCTTGATGATGGATGTTGCCTTCTCGAGGCAACATCTCCTGTAGATACTTCCAATGGTGGGGAGGGATGTGCCCATGATGTATTAGGCAGAGTCCACTACTCCCTGCAGCTTCTTACGTTCCTGTGCATTTGAGTCGCTGTACCAGACCAGCTTGTCTGCCACCTCATCAATGTCTTGCTATTAATCGCACTTTGTGGCATTTAGTAATTCTGTCTGTGGCCTCTCACCCACCATCCTCATGACTGGCATCTCCTACAATCCCCATCCCTAAATCCCTCCTTCCTCCATCTATAACATATTAAGCGCTACTTGCATAGAACGCTTTTCGTGAACCTAGGATTGCCCAAAGTAACAATGAGTTGCTTTTAAGGATAGTGGTAGGAAACGGAGCAGAAAATGTGGTCACTGCACAAGAGAGAGGTAAGTGACTGGTAACTTGTGTTGCTGAATCCAAAGGCAAAATATTGCAGATGCTGGAAATCTGAAATAAAACCAGAAGATGCTGGCGATACCCAGCAGGTCAGGCAGCGTGTCTGGGGAGGGAAACAGAGGCAACATTTCAGATTGAAGATCCTACATCAGAACTGGGACAAATTGGAAAGTAAACGTTTTTTAAGTAGCTGAGAAGGGGAACGGGGGGATGGACAGAATGTTGGGAGGAGACCAAGAAATATGGTTGACACGTGAGGTGCTGGTGATGGCAGAAAGAGGGTGATGATGGCTAGGTAGTCGTGGATCACCTGTGGGAATGGAGGAGATGTCAGGAGAAGGGGATGAATAAGAACAGTGGAACGAGAAAAAGAAACGACGCTGGAGCTGTCGGATACAAAATGCTGCAGGTGCTGGAAATCTGACATTAAATACCCATCAGGTCAGGCAGCGTCTGTGGAAAGAGAAATTGAGTTAACGTTTCAGGTTATGTGATGAAAAGTCATTGGCCTGAAACACTGAGTTTGTTTTTTTCTCTGCTGAGCATCTTTTGTTTCTGTGACACTGAATTATTGGTTGAAGGGTAAAAATTGCTCAGGGCATCTGGGAGATCAAATGGTGTCATCAGATCTTTTGCATTCATCTGGGGCATTGACTTAACACCTCATCTGGGTAAGTGAGCGAAGGATCAAGGGTGTGGGGTTATCTGTGGTTGGCGTGTTTGCTGGTAGGGGCACACATGCAGCAGAGTTGGTGTACCTGAATGGCTGCTCCTGTGTTCTGAATTCATTTTGATCCTGCTCCCCGTTGTCTCCTGCATTTCCTGTCATCGGTTCCCCAATTTCTTCTGGTTTTCTTCTATAACTCCTCCTCCTGACCCCCATTCTGCACAATCGTTTCCAAATTAAAGGCAACGACCTCAGAGCGATTTACAGGCTTTGCAATTTTATCAGCAACATATTTAGGATTTATCAATAATCAGAGTTTTTTCTCTGGGTGCTCTGGTTTCCTTCCAGAAACCAAAGCTGGCTGGTTGGCGGGTTAATTGGCCACTGTAAATTGCCCCTAGTGTAGGCAAGGGTTGATGGGGGGATGCGATTAGCCTACATGGATACATGAGGGCCAGTATGGATGTAGTAGGCTGAAAGGCCTGTTTCTGTACTGTATGACCCCATGATCTGGTCATTCTGTGTATTCTGTGGGAAATTGCAACGTGCAAATTCTCTGCAACGTTTCCAACATTGTAAAAATGGCTACACTCCAAAAGTGTGTGATCAGTTATAAAGTGCTTTGGGACATCCTGAGGTCATGTAATTACCATATTAATACATTATTTTACTGCTGCTTAATGAAATGAATATATTTTGTGAAGACCGGCGCTTAGTGTCATAATAATAACAGAGAACACTTCCAGAGTAATACCAGGTCAGGCAGCATCTATGGAGTGAGAAACAGGGTTAACATTTCAAGTCAATGACCTTTCATCAGCTTGAAACATTGACTCTCGTTTCCACAGATGCTGCCTGACCCACTGAGTGTTTCTACCAATCCCTGTTTCATGGTGCCTTTCAGGAGTGTGGGTTTTTTTTTCTTGCTTCTCAGTAGGACATTATTTCAGCTGGTTTGTGTATCATTACAACAGTGCAACAAGCTGTATCGGATATGTTAAGGTGAGGTTTTATTCCCAGGCTTGTGCAAGTGCCATGAAAAGGAAGAATTGGAAATTGCCAGTGTCTTGATGTTAAGTGCAATGAATGTGTGCATATAAACCATGAGATGCACAATAGCAGCAATTGCAATGGGTATCTGAGAAGTGATAATTTGCAGGGCTATAGGGAGATGGCAGGAGAGTGGGAATAGCTGGTCTGGTCTTACCTACAATCAGTGAGGACCTGGTGGGCTGAATGGTCTCCTATTCTACAACCATTGTGTGATTGTGAAAATACAGGGGATGGCAGTACGGGAATACTGTCTTACTGACAGTCAAGGATCAACCAGTCATGTGTCCAGGAGCTTGCTTAGTTTCCAAACACGCACAGAAAGGGGCGGGTGCCCAAGATGACGCACATTGATAGCTACCAATGGTGAGCCTAAGGGGGGTGGGACAATTGGAGGAGAGAGACACTGCAGCAAGTATACCCGGACAGCTTGCAGCCCTGATCTGGAACTAGCTGATAAAAAGAAAAACACATTCTTAGAAAAACACTTTCAGCAGATCACTCATGAATTCTGTGATCACTGAGCCTGCAGACTCATCCCATCACCAAACCTGGCACAGGCTGATACTTGAGATTGGCTATTCCTGGAAATTTTATTAGCTGAGAACTTCAGAACACAGTGACTAAGTCCTTTTAAGGTCCAGGCAAGATTTGCAGCTTGCATTTGACGAGCGATAAAAATCTCCCTCAACTTACCCACCCTCTTTGGCCAGAATGTGGGGGGTTGTGCATGGGGATCATGAATGATGATCATTTCAATGTGTGCTCTTTGTTGCAATTGGTGATGGGAGAAGAGGGTTCTGACATTTATAAGATGTTTCTCTGAAAACTGAGTGGTATTAAGAAAGAAGAGCTTAAATTTCTATGATGCCTTTTGCAGCTTTGGCTGATCCCAAAGTGCTTTACAGCCAGTCAACTACTTCTGAAGTGTACATATTGTTGTAACATAGGAAACGGGTTGGCAGGCTAATCAGCCACTGTAAATTGCTCCGAGTGTGTAGGTCAGTGGTAGAATCCGGGGGGATTGTTATGGGGAGAATAAAATGGGATTAGTGTAAATAGGTGCTTGCAGGTTGGCATGGACATGTTGGGCAGAAGGGCCTGTTTCCATGCTGGATAACGCTATGACCCAGCGATGAACTTGCACACAGCAAGCTCCCACCAAGAACAGTGAGCAGCTAATCTGATTTTATGATTTTTGTTGAAGGATAAATATTGGTCAGGGTAGCGTTGATTACTGCACCGTCTTCACAGCTGTGCCCCTTCTACAACAAGGAGGGCAGAAGGGGACCTTCATTGAGCACCTCCTTTGAGGGAGGCCCTTCTGTCAGTGTACCGCATCCTCAGAACGGCACTGAGGCATCAGCCCACACTTTGGTGCTCAGATCTCCAAAGTGGGCTATGAACCCACGACTTG
The DNA here is from genome assembly GCF_009764475.1 of Pristis pectinata. Lineage (NCBI taxonomy): Eukaryota > Metazoa > Chordata > Chondrichthyes > Rhinopristiformes > Pristidae > Pristis > Pristis pectinata. Next base: position 34,558,179 of record NC_067425.1, on the reverse strand, counting down.
CTGCCTCAGAGGTTGCATGGCATATAATTGAAAGGGAAAGTCGCTCTGAGTCATAGTTTTACATCACAGAAGCAGGCCCTTCAGCCCATCGCCTGTACTGACCATCAAGCATCCAATTACATTATTCTGCACACATTCCCATCAACTGCCCCCAGATCCTACCCCTCACCTACACACTAGGGGTAATTTACAGCTGCCAATTATCCCACCAACCAGCACGGCTTTGGGACATGGGAAGAAACTGGAGCTTTCTGAGGAAGCCCACATGGTTGCAGGGAGAATATGCAAAACTCCTTTGCTTTGAAAGGAAGTTGCTTTGACCTAACTCACAACCTGCAACATGGGGGAGATCTGCCAATCGTACAGTGGGTCCTAGATCGCTGATCTCTGGAGTTTGAAAGCTGCCACTGTGCCAGAGAGTGGTGCTGAGTTTGGAGGGAGAAAGTGATGCTCCTATTTTCATCTGAGGCCATGTAAGTCCGGAATTCTTGGACAGAGCTGGATCCCCTTTATTCAAAGGTAGGATTGGTTTTGGCAAGTCTTCAAGGAAACTGATGTCAGTTGATGGGAGGTGGAGGATGTAAGGGTCATTGCTAACAGGATAAGGGCCAGCTATTTTGGGGATCGCAAACACCCATTCAATTTGATTAAATTATTGAAGAAGACTTAAAATGGGAATAGAGAGGTATAGAATAATATGGGTCAGTGCGATGAGGACTGTTTGCAACACAGACCGCCTGGTTCAAGTGACCATCATCTTCGATTTTATCTGGGATAAAATCTGTTTAGTGTGTTCATCTTAGTTTATTTATTTTTAAAATTAAGTTCTGAATTCCACAATATTGGGATTCTCACAAATGCTTGCTGAGTTAATAGTGAACTATTTATATAACCTTTTCCCTATCTCTTTCTACCCATAGAACTGATGTTCACATATATAAATGTAACCATTACTAGTTCCAACAGTGAAGGGGGTGCACAGTAGCACTAACCAGTCATTCTTCACCTTGACTATTGACAGCCTTATTCCCTAACCAATTGCTTACCCACCTGACTTCGTAACACAGATTTTCCACTGGATAATTTTTCAGGGGACCACCAGCTAAATTCCTCCTCTCAATCCTCCCCCAGCTCTCCAGCAGCTGCCAACCCCAGATCCCAATCTTCCGACTTGTCTGAGACTTGGTCGTGCTTCAGACTGTGGTTTTACTAAAATAAGCCACTCTGCAGCTGAGTGTCCACTTTTCCAAGCCCCTGACCCAATCCCACTCCCACACTCTGCTGGACGCCAAAAAGTTGGTGGCTGGGTGAACGGACTCTCGGCGTGCTCAACGGTTCCGGAGCCTCTGCCCTTTGAGACTGGTCCTCGGTCCATTTTCCCATGTGGTGTATTCACTTCAAGAATCTTGGATAGATATTACGGCACCTTTGTATGAGCGAGGGATGGGGAATGAGGTCATGGGGAACGTGAGTCGAGTAAGAGGGCCTTTTGTTGAGCTTGCTCTGAAGCATGCTCCAGCTCTTCGACACGTAGTGAAGCATCATACCTGTGGAAAGTCCTGAACAATCAGACAGGGACTGGTAAGTGACAAGAATCATTAGTACCTCACAAGTGCCAGGCAATGACCATCTGCAACAAACCACCATAACTTGATACTCAATAGCGTTGCCATAACTGAATTCACCCTCCATCAATATTGTAAGGAGCACTGTAGAGTGCTAACTTAACTGGACCACTTACATAAATACTGTGCTGCAAGAGATGAGAGGCTGCAGTGACTCACTCACCTACTGATTCCCAAAGCCTTTCTGCCTTCTACAAGAGTATGGTGGAATTCTACCCAACTGTCCGATGTTTGCAACTCCTGCAATGCTCAACAAGTTCTCAGACACGTCTGATTAATGGTCTATCCACTCAAAACTTTCACTTCCTCCACCACCACCATCTGCAGTGTTTACCAGCTGCGTGATACAGCTAGGAAAGTGAACAAGTACTCTCGAACAATGCTTTCAAAACCTTCACCCTGTAGATGGCCAAGGGTAGCAGGTGCCTCACCGACAGGTTCCCCTCCAGCACACGCTGCATCCTGCCTCGGCAATATACCATCACCCTTTATCGCTGCCAGGTCAGAACCCTGAACTCCCAGCCCCATTCTGAGACGATGGTCAGATGAAGGACTCCAGTGATTTATGAAGGTGCCCCACCAGGTATGCTCAAGTATTTCAGGACGGGCAGTAACCACTTGACATGCCATGGGTGCCAACCACCACCCCCCCCCATGAATAAATGCAAAGGAAATTTCCAGGATGTAAGTGGCTGGGTTAGGGAAGTTTGCTGTGGCTGCTTGCCTTTCTCCTATAGACCTATCCATTCCCAACTAGCTCTGGTTATGCTGGGTTTGTCTTCCCTGGAGTAGAGGAGGCTCGGGGGTGACCTGAGAGAGGTATATAAAATTATGAGGGGGATGGATAAGAAAATTCTTTATCCCATGGTGGAGAAGGCTAAGGCAAGAGGGCGTAGGTTTAAGGTGAATGGTAGGAGGTGTAGAGGGGGTCTGAGGGGTATTTTTTCACACTGAGAGCGGTTGGAATCTGGAACGACTGCCTGAGGAGGTGGTGGAGGCAGAGACTCTCGCTTCTTCTGTAAGAAGCATCCAGACAGATGCTTGAATCACCAAGGCATAGAAGGCTACAGACCTAATGTGGGTAAATGGGACCAGTGTAGACAGGTACAACTGGTAGCATGGGCAACATGGGCCGAAGGGCCTGTTCTGCGCTGTCTGACTCTAGGTCTCCACGTCCGGCTTCTGATTCTGTTTCTGACTCTAGGTCTCCACGTCCGGCTTCTGATTCTGGTTAACCTCCTCAGGCGGGGAGCACCGCGGGGATCAGATTAAGTAATGGATGCCGAGGATAATCCTGGAATATAATTTAGTTATATTCTTATACTCTCGTATATATTAGTTATACTCTCGCTCTGTTCAAGAAATGCTGATAAAGGAAGAAACCAGAGGGTTGTTGGCAGCTGTACTAACACACAGGGAGAGGAGTTCTTGGAATAGACAGCAAGTTTCTCGTAAATAAGCCAGAACCCTAGAGTCAGATGCTGAACACAGGTGCTTACTCAATTGCAAATGCCCAAGTATTAATTGATTATGCAAAGTGAGAAGTGACCTTCATCACTACCTTCATCCTGCAGTCTCAGGTAGTTAATGAGATGCAAATGTCTGGCCTTGCAGTATTTGAAATAATATCTACTTTGAACTGTATTGTGCCGGCCTCATTCTCCTCTCTGGGCTCTCTGTTCTGTTTCCTTGATGCAGTGATGTTGATGGGGGAGGGGTACCTGACCTGGCTACAGTCAATGGGGTGACTATTAGCTGAGGGTATTTATCCTGTAGGAGAAATCAGACCGAATATTCTGCAGAAATTAGCTGAACGCCATCACAGACACATCAGTTGTCAGGAGCTCATCGTGTTCATGTAGATACGATATTTAAACATATTCACAGGCGCAAAAGGAACAAAAGGCAGTCATCTACAGGGACAATTGAGCTTATTCTGCCATTCTATATCACGGACCAATGTCTCACATCAGTTCCACGTTTCCATCTTCCTCCCATTTCCCTGAACTCTCTCAACACCCTGAAATCCACCAGTCTCGAGTTACAGCGGACTCAAAGGTTCCTTCTCCATCTGAGGAAGGAGGTTCCCGTGTCCCAATCCTCAAGTGAAAGAGAAACAAAGGGCTGCAGGTGCCAGAAGCTAAGTGAAAAGCACAATAGTATCCATGGAGAAGAGCAGGCGGTCAACGCTTCGGGTCAGGACCCTTCTCCAGGACTGAAGATAGGAAAAGGGGAAGCCCGATATATAGGAGGGAAAAGCAGAGCAGTGATAGGTGGACAAAAGAGGGGAGGCGGGGTGGACACAAGGTGGTGATAGCCTCTCAGGCACTTCCTCCTACCTACCCTGAACCATGGCCCCACCGAGGACCACCAGGACATTATCTCCCGCACCACCACTGACCTCATCACCTCAGGAGATCTCCCCCCTCCACAGCTACCTTGCATCTACCTATCACCACCTTTTTCCCACCCCGCCTCCCCTCTTTTGCCCACCTATCACTGCTCTGCTTTTCCCTCCTATATATTGGGCTTTCCCCTTTTCCTATCTTCAGTCCTGAAGAAGGGTCCTGACCCGAAACGTTGACCGCCTGCTTTTCTCCACGGATGCTGCCTGGCCTGCTGAGTTCCTCCAGCATCAGCGTGTTTTTCCTCAAGTGAAAGACTTTAGCCTGCCATAATGCCCCTGGTTCTAGATTCTCCAGCCTCTCAATATCAACCTGGCAAGCTATCTTAGAACGTTATACCTTCCCATGAAATCACTACCCATTTTACTCCGCCTTCACTCACAGGACAACCTTTTTGTTCCCCTTGGGGAAGGAGAGAGAAACTATACGGGGTCAGTGTCAGGAAGCCTGGTCACAATGTCACAACCTAAATGATTGTGGACCAATTACTCTCTTCATCCTTCCTAACACTAGAGGAAGTGGTTCTCGTTCTGCATGCTGTTATTGCATGAAGTCATATAAACAAACCATGCATTTAGAGGATGTCGAGATGCTATCACTTGTATGTACGTGATGTAAGCATCACATGTAGGAAACTCCTTGCATTTGGAGTAAACACCCTTGCTTAAAGCCCCTGTATCCTGTAACTGTTCATTGCAGCCAGAACATACCAGATCCCAGCGGTATCTAAAATCTCAATGTACCTTAGGATACCTTGTACTCTGCACGTCGTGAATAGGACTTGGGAGAACACCAGGAAGGAGGTGAGGGGAGGGGACTGGAAAGTGAAGGGACAGAAGTTAGAAGCTGGACTTTGGAGATCAGGAAGGGAGGGAGGGCAATTCAGTGTATAGGGCAGGCACGGTAGTGTAGCGGTTAGCATAACGCTGTTACAGCGCCAGCGACCTGTGTTCAATTCTGGTCACTGTCTGTACGGAGTTTGTACGTTCTCCCCGTGTCTGCGTGGGTTTCCTCCGGGTGCTCCGGTTTCTTCCCACATTCCAAAGACGTGCGGGTTAGGAAGTTGTGGGCGTGCTATGTTGGCGCCGGAAGCGTGGCGACACTTGCGGGGCTGCCCCCAGAACACTCTACTCAAAAGATGCATTTCGTTGTGTGTTTCGATGTACATGTGACTAATAAAGATATCTTAAATCTTAAATCATAGAGCAATACAGCACAGATACAGGCTCTTTGGCCCAACCCGTCCATGCCGACCACAATTCAGCCTAAACCGAAGCAGGAACAGACCATTTATCCTTTCGGCCGGTCTTTCACCTCAGCACTGCTTTCCTGCACTAGTCCCCCATCCCTTAATTCTAAAAATCTGCCTTAAGTATACTCGGTGGCCGAGTCTCTACAGCCATCTTGGGCAGAGAATTCCAGGGATTCACCACTTTCTGAGTGAAGACACTTCCTCTTGTCCCAGTCCTGTTAAAGTGAGCTCTGGGCTCAGGACCCCAACAAGGGGAAACATGAACATTAAGCAGTCCGCTTAATCCCTCCTCACAGGAGATGCCACGCCAGGACTCAGTCTGGTGAACCTTCAGGGCATTCTCTCCATCACGTATATCCTTCCTGAGGTAGGGACATGGGACATGTGGTTTCTCCAGAGTCCAATACAATAGGAACATTAGGTGAGAACTGGGAACCACGGGTAAAATGCTGGAATTAGCTGCAGGAGAGGTGAATGGATCCCTCCAGTACTGATGTAGAGTAAGTTGGTGGGAGGGGGCGATTGACAGGAAGGAGGTGCACAGCTGAGTTGTGGGGAACAGGAAGGAGAGGAGCACGACATAAAGTGGGCGAATGAGAAGAGGAGAGTACTGCAAAGGGGCATAGAGTGAACTACCTGGATTCTTTCCTAATGGGCATGCTCCTTAAAGAAAGACTGAAATATCCAAGTGGGAGGCAACCACACAGTCAGCAGAAATATAAACTGAAAGAGAAATTGCAGCTTTCTGAACCGAGTAGTGGAACCCCAAAACAGAGTCAAACGGTTCAACAGCTGAATCAGAGCAATCCCATCAGTCCCATTCTCCCCTCCTTAGTTCCGTGTACCCCCGCAGCTTATCGTCCCTCACACATGCTCATCAACTCTCTTTAGATTCTTTGTCATTCACCTACAATGGGGCAACATACAGTACCCATTCACCTACAATAGGGGCAATGTACAGTAGCCATTCACCTACAATGGGGCAACGTACAGTACCCATTCACCTACAATAGGGGCAATGTACAGTACCCATTCACCTACAATAGGGGCAACGTACAGTAGCCATTAACCTACAACAGGGGCAACGTACAGTAGCCATTCACCTACAATGGGGCAACGTACAGTACCCATTCACCTACAATAGGGGCAATGTACAGTACCCATTCACCTACAATAGGGGCAACGTACAGTAGCCATTCACCTACAATGGGGCAATGTACAGTAGCCATTCACCTACAATAGGGGCAATGTACAGTAGCCATTCACCTACAATAGGGGCAACGTACAGAAGCCATTAACCTACAATAGGGGCAACGTACAGTAGCCATTCACCTACAATGGGGCAACATACAGTACCCATTCACCTACAATGGGGCAATGTACAGTAGCCATTCACCTACAATAGGGGCAACGTACAGTACCCATTAACCCACCAGCGGACTTTGGATGTGGGAGGGAAATGGAGCACCCGGAGGAAATCCAAGCAGTCATGGGGAGAATGTGCAAACTCCACACAGACAGCACTTGAGGTCAAGCTTGAACCCTACCCACAGGACTGTGAGACAGCAGCACTGACTGCTGTACCATGGAGTACTAGTGCAAAGATCTTCTGTTTCAGCAGCCCTGTCACAGAGGAAACCTGTGCTGAGTTCCAGGAATTCTGACACATCTCCATCAGTCCATCTTACACTGGCTATCTTCAAGATGTCAGTCAGAAAATTCATTAGGAATGCAAGAATGTAAGAAAGAGAAGCAAGAATAGGCCATTCAGCTCCTCATATCTGGTATTGGTATTGGTTTATTATTGTCACTTGTACCGAGGTACAATGAAAAACTTGTCTTGCATACCGTTCATACAGATCAACTCATTACACAGTGCACTGAGGTAGTACAGGGTAAAAACAATAACAGAATACAGAGTAAAGTGTCACAGTTACAGAGGAATTGCAGTGCAGGTGGACAATAAGGTGCAAGGTCATAACAAGGTAGATCGTGAAGTCAAAGAGTCCATCTCATCGTATAAGGGAACCGTTCAATAGCTTAATCACAGTGGGATAGAAGCTGTCCTTGAGCGTGGTGGTACGTGCCCTCAGGCTCCTGTATCTTCTGCCTGATGGAAGAGGAGAGAAGAGAGAATGACCCGGGTGGGTGGGGTCTTTGATTATGCCGGCTGCTTCACCAAGTCAGCGAGAGGTATAGACAGAGTCCATGGAGGGGAGGCTGGTTTCCGTGATGCACCGGGCTGTGTCCACAACTCTCTGCGGTTTCTTCCGGTCCTGGGCACCATTGAACAAGATATGGCTGATCTTTTACTCCAGAGCTACTACTTCCCCTATCACTTGCTTCGCTTAATACTTAAAACGCTAATAATCTGTTTCGAATATACTTAACGACCAGAGGAGCTGGATTCCAGAATCTGCCTGTGATAAGATAAGGTATCTTTATTAGTCACATATACATCAAAACACACAGTGAAATGCATCTTTTTGCGTAGAGTGTTCTGGGCGCAGCCCGCAAGTGTCGCCACGCTTCCAGCACCAACATAGCACGCCCACAACTTCCTAACCCGTACGTCTTTGGAATGTGGGAGGAAACCAGAGCACCTGGAGGAAAACCACACAGACACGGGGAGAACGTACAAACTCCTTACAGACAGTGGCTGGATTTGAACCTGGGTTGCTGGTGCTGTGATAGCGTTACGCTAACCACTGCGCTACCGTGCCTGCCCATGCTGTCGCAAGTAAGTTCCCCATTGCACCTGTGCATACACGTACTTGTGCATGTGACAATAAACTTGACTTTGACTTCAACTTTGACTTTGAATTTATGCCTTCCCATCCTGTAGTTCTACATCAGTAGATAGTTGGACACCATGTGAAAGATTGGAATGGTCCAATCCACACTGGGTGCAGGAGATGGGGAAAAGGTCAACCTTTGCTGAAGGGTCACAGACCCAAAGCATTGACAGTTCCCCTCTCCACAGATGCTGCCTGACCTGCTGAGTTTTTCTATCATTTTCTGTGTTTGTTTCAGATTTTGATCCCATCCACATTACTAGCACTTGCTTAGTTGAATTAAAAACTGCTCAGTTTGTAGTTAAGCAGTCATTTTTGAAGTGTGGAGTACAGTTGCAGTGGGGCTGTGTTGCTGGGATAATCCAGATGCCTTGATCAGAAGAAATATCTGCAAATCCTACAGCAGGAAGTAGGAAATTTGAAATCAGTTAGTTATTTAGTGTATTAATTATAGAAAGCTGCTAATTGGGTTGTGATTCTGGTTTAGGGAAGGAAAGCAGTGGTTCTGTCTGCAACACCAAGGAAGCCACTCAGTTAAGACAAGGTCCCAAACAGCAGTGTGATAAATGAGCAGGTAAAGTGGCTCAGTGATGAGCGTTGTGGGATCAGTGTTAGCCAGGACATCAGTGAGATGTTGCACCCATTCCCACCACCCGTAACCCTTCAAATTGAATCTCTTGTGTTCACGTCAGCAGGTTAACATCTCACCTTAAAAGATGGCACCTCAGACTATGTCACTTTGCAATTTTAAAACTGACTTCAATACTTTTATTCAATAAAGCCTCAAAAGTAGGGAGAAAGTATCTGCAAAATGAAAAAGGAAAAACAGGTGCAAAGTACATAATACGCAATTAAAATAGAACCATGTCAGTGTGCCGGACATGTGGAATCACAGATAAAGTGCTTCAGAATTGGTGCTCATGTATTTCCCATTTTCATCACCAATAACAAGAGCAAAGTTTCCTCAGAGTTGAGTCATACAGCACAGAAACACCGTGTGTGCCGACCATCAACAATCCATCGACACTAATCCTACACTGATCCCAGTATTTTATTCTCCCCACATTCTCATCACCTCCCCCCAGATCCTACCACTCAGCTATGCACTTACGGACAACTTACAGCGACCAACTAGCCTATCGACCTGCACGTCAGTGGGAATGTGGAAGGAAACCAGAACACCCAGAGGAAACCCACACGGTGACAGGAAGAACATGCAGACTCCACATAAAGAGCAGCTGAAGTCAGGATTGAACCTGGGTCTACTGGCAGACTCCACATAAAGAGCAGCTGAGGTCAGGACTGAACCTGGGTCTCCTAGCCGTGCCACTGGGGATTCAAAAACCTTGTATGTACCCTCAGAGTTCAAGTGGACCCTTGTGTTGTGCAGATGTTGCTCGGGGACTCCAGTGGTGCAAAGCAATTACGGGTAATGTTTGGGTTGGAGATGAAGCTGGGTCCCTGAAGCAATGATATCAAATGCGTACAATGTATTCAAATTCACCGCACCACCTGATCTTGACTACAGTGCTACCTTATAGTTATCACACTGCTTTGCATCTCATTCCATTTGAACTGTTTTTAATTTAGCCGATATGATTCACTGCTGGAAATTACTAAGCTCCTTGTTATGTTCCTGCTGGATTTTGAGTGGAACTAACCAGGAAAACTCCTGCAAGTCCCTGTCCGCATTCCCTGATTATGGAAGGCATGACGTCAGTGTTTATGGATTAGCCGATTGAATACTTCTGACCTCCAGGGATTTGAGCCCACAGTACTGAAGGAGTGCTGCTCTGTAAGAATAAATAAGGGGTCACAATTAAGGATTGGCTTGTCAGGACACAGATGAGCGGAAACTGCTTCACCCAGCAGTTCTCCTTTCAAGAGGGCTGCGGAGACTCAGTCATTGAGTTAATTCAAGATAAAGATCGATGAATTTTGGATATTAGGAGAATGAAGGGATATGGCATTACTGTAGGAAAGTGGTGCTGAGGTAAAAGATGAGCCATGACTTCCTCAGGAGGCTAAAAATAATTCAGCATTGCCCCCTTTGACGCTCACCAACTTTTATCGATGCACCATAGAAAGCATCCTATCTGGATGCATCACGGCTTGGCACGGCAACTGCTCTGCCCAGGACCACAAGAAACTGCAGAGAGTTGTGGACACAGCCAGCGCGTCACGGAAACCAGCCTCTCCTCCTTGGACTCTGTCTTTACCTCTCGCTGTTTCGGTGAAGCAGCCGGCATAATCAAAGACCCCACCCACCCGGGTCATTCTCTCTTATCTCCATCCCATCAGGCAGAAGATACAGGAGCCTGAGGGCACATACCACCAGGCTCAAGGACAGCTTCTACCCCACTGTGATAAGACTATTGAACAGTTCCCTTATACGATGAGATGGACTCTGACCTCACAATTCACCTTGTTGTGACCTTGCACCTTATTGTCTACCTGCAATGCACTTCCCTGTAGCTGTGACACTTTACTCCGTATTCTGTTATTGTTTTACCCTGTACTACCTCAGTGCACTGTGTGATGAATTGATTTGTACCAACGGTATACAAGACAAATTTTTCACTGTACCTCGGTACAAGTGACAATAATAAACCAATACCAATACCTTATTGAATGGTGAGCAAGTATGTAAGGCTGTCATGACGTAGGGGCTTGACCCGAAACATCGACCATCCGCTTCACCACCACAGCTGCTGATTGACCCGCTGACTTCTTCTGGCAGTTAACTTTCTGCTCCAGATTCCAGCTTCCAGCATCTGCAGTCTCTTGTGCCTCTGAATGGCCTGCTCTTGCTTCTCTTTCTCGTCTCTTCCTGGAGGTGCTGTGTTTCAGATTAAACTGCACCCTCCGACGGGTACAATTTCATCGAAGAGTAGGGGGATCCTGGACAACACTGATTGCTCAGTTAACATCATTGGAGCTGATTCTCTGGTCATTTGTCTGTGGGATTGCACTATGCTTGCCTGTTTTACAGCAGTGACTGGCATTCCCTTGCTCTGAAGTCCCCCTGCGGCAGAAGTGAAACTTGTTTTACTGTTTCCTCACGTGAGTTCTGCTCGACTCCCCGCTATACCATCTCTCCCGTTTTATTCCCTTCAACAGTCACATCACTTCCTCTGTTTGCATTAACTGTTCTTTCTGCTGTTCTTGCTTGGTATTATTCTGGAAGAGGATGCCTCCAGTGCACCACCACTCAACTTCCCCCCTTCTTTGCAGCCGGCATATTAAAGGCTTCGTCTTGACAGTGGTCTGGAAAACACTCAGCAGAGTTCAAGGTGATCTCCCCAACACTGGGAGATCACAAGTGAAACTTGGCTGAAGAAGGGAATAGCTGGGGAGAAGTTCATCGTGGTCAGAACAAGATTCAGCTGGTTTATGGGCAGCATCAGGGAGGAATGAGGGGCTATTTAGTGCGCTGGAGCAAGATGACAGGTGTCAGTGGAGTGACCTGTGGTTTAGTCTTGTACAGCTGATCATTAGATCCAAGTGTAGGGGGAGAACTTGGAGGGGGTGGGAGGAGGTGCCAAGGGTAGATACACTTTCAGAAGCTCATGTTCCGTCTTGTGATAAAAACCACCATGTCAGAATCTGCTAAGACCTCCCATCAAAGGGCAAACACAGGAACATCTGGGATGATAAGATGGCAAACAGGGCAATTTGCACAGGGGCTTTTGTCTTACAGAGCGGCTTTAAATAAAAAAATCCCCATGCAAACAAACAGTCCACAGAATAAGCAATGGTGTGATAAAGGTTTCACTTTTGATACTTTTTGTCATGTAACTGACACATTCCTGTAAAAAAAGGATGTTATTTGTTTCACGAGAATGTGTGGTATTTCACTGGAAATAATAGTCACATCCTCCAACTATAGACCTTGGGGACTTGCGCTTCCTACAACACAGCTGAAGCACGGGCAGAGTTTGGAAAGAATTCGCTCCCCATCAACTTTGCAGAAGGCAGCACTTGGGCAGATTCACTTGTTCCACCCTTGTCCCCTACCAGGACACTCCTCAGGTTGTCTGGTGGCATTGGCCAACCGCCGAATCCCTTGTTCCCCAGCAGTTTGACCAGCACATTGAGTTCCTCTATGGCGAGTGCAACAATTGAATTGTTCCTGACCTCTCTGAGGACTGCAGTGAATGACGTTAACAAGCCAGTTCTCGTCAGCCACACAGTTGAGAGCAGCAGTGCAGAGTGTGGGCCACTGCCACCTATAAATAAATCATTGCAGTAAAGGAACACAAAACTGAATTGAGAATTGATGTAGTTGTCAAGCAACCTGCATGGGTTCCGGGTTCCAGCCTGTTTTAATTAAATGGTTCAGGTGAGCTATCCCACACATCCAGGGGGAAGTGTGTTATATTGTGATGCACTCACTACCTTGTGACGTAACCAAAGCACACAAGTACTTTACAATGTAGTTGCCGCTCTATTGTAAGAAACACAAAAACCGAGTTGTGTTCAGCAAACTTCAAAGATTGGATCATCTGTTTTTATTGAGGTGCGTAAACACTGGCCTGGATAATAAGAGGCGTCCCTTGCTTTTCCCCACTATTATGCTGAAAGAGCCTTTATATCCATAGGATAGGGCAAACAGGGTCTTCCTTTAACCATTCAGTAAAACCAAGTCACCTCCTGTGCCTCAAATCCGTGTTGTTCATCATCATATCACCCAATTCCTTTAATGTCCAAGAAGCTCTCGGTCTCACTCTTGATTTACTTGATGACTGGACATTCACAGCAGAAAACTGCAAAGGTTTACACCGCCTGCAAAAAGTCATAGTGTAGCGGTTAGCGTAACGCTCTACAGTGCCAGCGACCCGGGTTAAATTCCGGCTGCTATCTGTAAGGAGTTTGTACATTCTCCCCGTGTCTGCGTGGGTTTCCTCCAGGTGCTCCGGTTTCTTCCCACATTCCAAAGATGTACAGGTTAGGAAGTTGTGAGCGTGCTATGTTGGCGCCGGAAGCGTGGCGACACTTGCGGGCTGCCCTCAGAACACTCTACACAAAAGATGCATTTCACTGTGTGTTTCGATGTACATGTGACTAATAAAGATGTCTTATCTTATCATGTATCCTCATCTCAATTCTAAATGGCTGATTGTCTATCCTGAGATTTTGCCTCCTGGTTCTGGACTTTCCAGCAGCTTCCCTTCCAGAATCTTGAACATCCCAGTGAGGACACCTCATTCATACTCAATCTTCACTCATAAACCAAAACAACAATCCTGACCACAACATTGCTGAAAAACTCTGGGATATTCTGCACTCTGGGACTAAAATCTTCCCACTTGGTTTATGGAATAGAATCACTGGATCCTGTACAAGGTCTTCCTGCACCAATTCTTTGAAAGAGCTCTCCAATTAATTCCACTTCCCTTCCTTTACAAAAACCTTTGTTTTTTTTTGTTAACCTTTCCAGTAAATGTCCATCTCCTTTTAGAAGGTTATTATTAAATTTGCTTACACCATCCTTCCAGGTTGGAAATTCCAGGTCAACCAGCTGCCAAGAACAATTCTTCCCCATCAAGCCTTTAGTTCCTCAGCCAGCAATCCTAAATCTGCCTCTATTGGTTATCAAAACTGTTGCCAGTTCAAACAGTTGCTTCCTTGCTAACACAACACCTTTTTATTTTAATCCCCTCTACTTAATCCTGGTTTCTGTTTGAAGAGGAAAAAACTCAGTTTATCTAATCTCTTCATATTGGCTTCAATCCCTCTTTCTGAATGTAATTCCCATAAATCATGTCTATGTCTAATTTCTAGTAACCTCACAGAGTCATAGAACGATACAGCACGGATACAGGCCCTTCGGCCCAAGCAGTCCATGCCGACCACAATGCCCACCCAGCTAGTCCCAATTTCCTGCGTTCGGCCCATATCCCTCCAAGTCCCACCCCTCCAAGTGCTTCTTAAATGACACTGTTGTACCTGCCTCTACCACGTCTTCTGGCAGCTCGTTCCATATACTCACCACCCTCTATGTGAAAAAGTTGCCCCTCAGGTCCGTTTTAAATCTTTCCCCTCTCACCCTAAACCTATGCCCCCTAGTTTTGGACTCCCCTACCCAGGGGAAAAGACTGTTACTGTCCACCTTATCTATAATTTTAAACACTTCTATAAGGTCGCCCCCTCATTCTCCTTTGGTATTGGTATTGGTTTATTATTGTCACTTGTACCGAAGTACAGTGAAAAATTTGTCTTGCATACTGATTGTACAGGTCAATTCATTACACAGTGCAGTTACATTGGGTTACAGGTAAAGGCAGCAGGTAAAGGCAGCAGGTTCCATGAGGTACTGTTGGGCTCTGGGTATTGAGCAGGCCCACAGATTATTGTCGGGAGTTTTGGACATAAGCATTGTCTCAATGGGACGTTGCTCACATTTCAATTATTCTTCAGTGTTAGCAAATTGTCAATGGCGCCATAGCAACAGCCAGACTTTATTCAGTGGTGTCTGCTGTTAATCTTGTTACCTTCCTGTGCACCGTTCTGGAATGCCGGTACAGTGTAAACAAGGGAAGGAAATCTCGGCAAAAGTTACAGAGTGCGCTTCCTGTTTTTCACCAACACATTACACGTCGGGAGCAAGACCTGGCTGATCATTCAGCTGATGTATTTAAAGGAACCATTCTTTATCGTGCTATTACAGATCCCCCCCTGCCCCCGCCAACTTTATTCTAATTAAGCCCTGCGCAGGTTAATGGATGGTTAATGGATCACGTTGCTTGTTGCTTGGGAACTGCCCAGATTCAAACCATCACGTACCATGTACCACGTAGACATTTCCTAGTCCAACGCCCCAAATGTGAAGTTAATGTCCCGGTAGTCACGTAGCGACGTCAGTGGATAAGTTATAATTGGAAATGTGACATTGCAAGACTGGAGCCCGAGGGTTGACTGTTTTCAATGGGACCTCAGGACTACATGTCACCTCCTTCTCTTCAGCTCTGCTCTGTACATGTAGAATTATTGATACGGAACCACAGGGACAGTAACTTCATAGGATATGGAAAAAATTGGCAGTTGAGGCGTTGAACTGGAAAGGACACGGGATGGTACATGGTATGGGATGGTTCAGTCTCTGAGGGCCCAGTCATGGGAGCATGAGATTGTCATACTGTCACTCTGAAGAACAGGCAGGGGAATATTACTAGGAGGTAGTATTACCATTATGTACAGGTTTATATTTGAGCACTAGAGGACATGCATTTAAAGTGAGAGGGGGAAAGTTTAAAGGAGATGTGCGGGGCAAGTTATTTACACACAGAGTGGTGGGTGTCTGGAACGGGCTGCCAGGGGTGGTGGAAATAGATATGATAGTGGCGTTTAACAGGCTGTTAGATAGGGGATGGAGGGTTATGGATCAAGTACAGGCAGAAGTGATTTAGTTTAATTTGACATCGTATTGGCACAGACATTGTGAGCCGAAGGCCCTGTTCCTGTGCTGTACTGTTGCATGTAGAGCTTTGGTTTGACTAGCCCTCTCTCTGGCCTTGAGTTGCCCTTCCCTATACGGATGACTCTTGGAGGCGTCGAGATGATCAAAAGCTTTGCCTTGATGGACAAAGGTGGCCGAAGCAAAAGGGGAAGCCCCCAGGGTTAGAACCGCTCCTCTCAGGCCTGAAATCAGCAGGCAATTCTTCACACTAAAGGTGGTGAGGAGTTGGATTCTGTCCCACAAATAGCTGCCAAGGCTTGTCGTCTGAAAAGTTCAGAACCAAGGACGATAGATCTTTGTTAGCTAAAGTACTGAGGGGCACAGAACTACAGCAGGCCAGGGGATTGAGCTCAAACTCAGCTACAAACTAACTGATTGACCGCTTGGTGGCCAACTTCTGTATTTAAACTTTTTAAACTTTATTTATACAACACGGTAACAGGCCCTTCCAGCCCAATGAGCCTGCACCGCCCAATTACAGACACGTTAACCTACTAACCCGTACATCATTGGAATGTGGGAGGAAACCGGAGAACCCGGAGGAAACCCATGCAGTCACGGGGAGAACGTACAAACTCCTTACAGACAGCGGCCGGAATTGAACCCCAATCGCTGGCGAAGTAATAGCGTCACGTGAACGGCTACACTTACGTGTTGTCCTATTCTGATGTTTAATTGACAATTGCTTTCTGTTGTAAGCAAACACGGAACTTGTAACAAACAGAGTGGTCAAAGCCACGCTCTTCAAATAGAACCAGCCACTGTAATCCCAGAACTTGCCGATTTTCCCACACTCATGCATTCCTTCTCTAAAGTGGTTACCTGATTTACTCACTCCGGGACATGGTGTGTGTAACATCTCAACATACCATGATGCATGTAATGTGTCAGTATACCACCAGGGTACCATTCCATCAGGTGTCCCAGTGTGCCCGCCCTCACTGAGGGACGTTAAATAAACCATGGCACTCTTTCTGCAAAGACCAGGGAGCTCTCCCAGGTGAATGAGTTGATATTCATCTCTCTAAGAAAGCGGAGATAATCTCATCATTTATCTGCACAGATCTCACCGCCTCCACATCACAAGTACCTCAATGGGATGTTTTAATTTATGAGAATGTTCATTCTTTCCGTCTCTGAGAAGTTAGAGTGTATGTACTCTGGTTGGTAGCTGTGCTATTGAGATAGAGTGAGCGCCTCAAGCCCTCACTGATGGACTATTGACTCAAGTGTGGCTTGAACCCACGACCTCATGGCTCTGTAATGTCAAAGAGAAAATGTTGACTGCACTATGTTGAGGCAGTAACATTAGAGAACTCAGGCTGGATGATCAGCTGTAAGCAGAAGGCAGTGTGTCAGTGTTATAAATGCTTTTCCCACTTTACACAGTGCTCTCCTGGAGCTCGAGGCTGGCTTAACTCCATTTTCAGATCTCTTTTGGCTGAATGATGTACTGCAGTAATGTAATCACGCTAATCAGCCTGGGGTGCTGCTCGATAAGATCCACACGTCCATCCTGGGACCTGCTTCACTGTGGCTCTAGGGGAACCCTCAGCAACACCCCTTAATGTGTTGTCAGTGGAATAAGTCCATCGTCACTGGGAATTATCATCTGAGTCTGCAGAAAATCTAGACTTGCTAGTAGAGCTTTAAAAATACATCAAATATTTTATAACCACACTGATGTCTCAGGACCTGGTTCATACTCTGCACCTGAGCGTATGCATGCACTCTCTCTCTCTCTCTCTCCCTCCCTCTCCCTCCCTCCTGTCTTTCCCTCTCTCTCTCCCTCACTCTCAGTGTATGTCTCTCTCTTTCTGTTTGTCTCTCTCTTTCTCTCTCTCTTTGTCTGTCTGTCTCCCTCTCTCTTACCCCTCCCCACTCCCTCGCACACACATGCAAGCATACATGTTCTTACACATAGGTACACAAGTCTCTCATGTATACAGTGAAAGTCACTGAATGCGCACACACACACAGATGCAGTGTTGACAACTATACACACATCCTTACACACAGATGCACGTACACACGCACGCACACACACACACACAACTTCCCACCCCATCCCCTCCCTCCTTCTCCCTCACAGACAGTACGCCTGAAATGAAGTTAGTTCTATTGTTCTCATTTGAGGCCCCACAATCCCTCCAGACCAAGTGATCTCATGATTATTCCATCAGAGGAAGGTTTGAGTCAAACCAAAAGAAAGAGAAAGTGAACCCACACCACAGTTAGCCATACAGCCATCGAGTTTTGTCACAGGAGTCCGTGCACACCTGTGCGAGCTGACAAAGTGCTTCCCAGCTTCACTCCAGCTTCCGGCTGTGGGTCCCTGCGGCTCCCGTCTCTTCCTGTACACGTCCCACTGCTGTTTAACTCTGCTGAGGATTCCCTGCCTCCACCCTCCACAGGCAGCAAATTTCAGACCCCCCACCACCCTCCATGAGAAAAAAACATTCCTCCTCTCCCCTGGAATCCTTAAACCGATTATTTTAAATCTCTGCCCCTGCTTTTTGATCCCTCTTGCTTAAGGGAATTGGGTCCTTCCTATTTACTGTATCAAAGCTCCTCATAATTTTATACACTTCAATTAAGTCTCCTCTCAGCTTCATCAGTTCCAAAGAAAACAACACCAGCCCATCCGATCTTTCCTCACAGCTACAGCTCCCCAGACCTGGCAACATCCTCCTAAGTGAATTATAGTCAACACCACAAAGCTACACTCCCACTGATATTCTTTCTGTACGCTCAGCTTTATTCCAGAAATTAGATTTAGGATTCCCCATTTTGTTAGAGTGGCTACCTACTTTCTAAACTACTTCTCCCGAATGCAATTCAGGAATTTTGTGCCCTCTATATCTTTAACACAGACTCCACCCCCTTCCCCCAATAATATATTCAAGTCATTGAAATCCCCCCGAACATTAATTCACAAATCATTGACATTTTATTCTGTCTGATCCAGTGGGTGAAGACCTGGTCCCTTCAAACCATGGAATAAGTACATGTTCTTTCAGAATATCCAGCCTAGTTCACCAATCTTATTTTGGAACACAGATCCCCAGGAACTCTAATGTAAAACAATCATTAACTAAAGTAAAAGCAATCATTAACAATCATGTTAGACTTTATATTAAAATTGAAACAATTTAGTTCAATCTGACAGTAGGGTCTTAAAGCTAAAAATGGGCTGGCACATTATAAAGTACAACAGAAGTGATCAACGGCTAACTTCAGTGAATTCGTAATATTTAAGGTTAAAGAACCAACAAGAAAGAAGGTTCAGCTGTGGCAATCAATGGGAGTTAAAGACAGCGTTAGAACAAAGGGAAAGGTTTATTGCTAAAATAACAGTAGTCCAGAGGATTGGAAAAAACTTCTGAATTCAGGAAAGGAGGATCCAGGTACTAAGGAAATGGGAAGCAGAAAATGAGAGGAGCCTAGCCACAATAGGGAGTAAAAGCTTTTATACAAATGCAAAAATAAAAAGTGTAACTGAATTTACTGTGCTCCCTTTACCGAATAAGACAGGAGAAGTGATATCGGAGAATGAGGAAATGGCTGGAGTGGAGCCTTTTTTAAATGATGAGGGATTGGATAGTGTTGGTATTCAGAGGGACCAGAGTGTCCTCATTCATAAATCCCTGGAAGTTAAAATGCAGTTTGTAGCAAGCATGAGTGCTAGAATAGAGAAGTCTTGCTCCAGTAAGACTGCACGAGGAATATTGTGTCTCTACATAACGATGTGCTTGTGTTAGAGGGAGTGCCACAAGGGTTCACTAGTTTGATTCCTGTGGTGGCAGGTTTGTTGTATGAGGAGATTAAAGTGTGACTATGATCTCCAGAGCTTAGAAGAATGAGAGGTGATCTCATTCAAATGTACAACGTTCTTACGGAGCTTGACACGGTCGACGCAGACATAATGTTTCCTGTAATCCAGCGGTAGGGGAGAGGTGTCTTAAACCAGAGGTGACAGTCCCAAAATAAGGGGTCGACCATTCAGCTCTGAGATGAGAAGAAACCTCTTCACCCTTATAACCCCCATTGAAGCAAGGGTGAGATCTTCCTTCTCAATATAAAGTCGGGCAATGATCATTTTCACCCTGTGAGGACTCATCAAGTCACAGAGTTACACCACACAGAAAAAGACCCTGCAGCCCAACTCGTCCAAGCCGAGCAAGGTGCCCACCTAAGCCTGTCCCATTTGCCTGCATTTGGCCTGTGTCCCTCGAAACCTTTCCTATCCGTGTACCTGTCCAAATGTCTTCTAAATGTTGTCATTGTACCTGCCTCTACTGCCTCCTCTGGCAGCTCGTTCCACACACCCACCACCCTCTGTGTGAAAGACTTGCCCCTCAGATCTCCTTTAAACCTTTCCCCTTTCAGCCTCAACCTGCGGCCTCCAGTTTTAGACTCTCCTACCCTGGGGGAGAATGGCAATGACTATCTACCTTATCTATGCCCCTCACGATGTTATAAACCTCTATGAGGTCACCCCTCATCCTCCCTCAATCCAGGAGAAACAGTCCCAGCCTGTCCAGTCTCTCTTTCTAATTTAAGCCCTTCAGTCCTGACAATCCTTGTGAATCGTTTCTGCATCCTCTCCAGCTTAATCACGTCCTTCCAATAACGTGGAGACCAGAACTGCACACAATACTCCAAGTGCAGTCTCACCAACATTTTGTACAACTGCAACATCACGTCCCAGCTCCTGTACTCAGCGCCCTGACTGATGAGGGCAAGCGGGCCATACGATTTCCGCACCACCTTGTCTACCCGTGTTGCCACTTTCAGGGAACTATGTACTTGTATCCCGAGGTCTCTCTGTTCTACAGCACTCCCTAGGGCCCTGTCATTTACTGTATAAGTCCTGCCCTGGGTTAACTTCCTAAATTGCATCACTTTGCACTTGTCTGAGTTAAATTCCATCTGATGTGATGCCTTCAGTTGTGCTTTACTTATGTGTGAACATATAGAGGAGTGGGATGGTAGACTGGGCCCTGCTCAACTGTGACAGGGAGAGATTGGACACTCCAGCTTTAAAGCACGGCTCAGCGCGTGGATCTCTCACCTCTGAGTCACAAAGTTATGGGTACAAGTCCCACTCCACAAACTTAATGTAAAAGCCTCTCTTACTTCCCTAAAACTTATTCTCCCTCTCTGGACCATCATCTCCCCTTTGATTCTTTTGCCGCTTACCTACACTAAGGGGTAATTCACAGCAGACAAGTTATCCAAGGTGCCGTCCTTTGAACGAGATGTTGGGTATATATATTCTGTTAGGTTACTGATGTCAGTATCCCAGAAAGATTCCCTTCCTCTTCATCTGATACTGTAGGATCCTTTACATCCTTGTGAGGCAAGGGCTTAGTGTAATGTTGCCTACAAAATACAGTGACAGTGAGGCACACTCTCAGTACTGCACTGACCTGTCAGCCTGGGATTTATCTCAAGGCTCTGGAGGAGGTCTTGAACCTACAACCTTCTGACTCAGGGGTGTGAGTGCTACCCATTGAGCCACAGTTGCCACCAGTGGCTGTAAGGGTAACTAAAGGCACTTGTACAGAAAGCATGCTCTCACAGACAATGGAACATTAGCTCCAGATACCCATGTTACAGAATGAGTCACTGATTTTTGAAACAAGATGGCGTCAAGGGGAGGAGAGAAGGGGGAAGGGAGAGAGCACATCTTGCTGTAATTGGTAATTGGTTCATTATTCTTACACGTACGGAGATACAGTGAAAAGCTTTTGTTCGCGTGCCATCCAGACAGATCATTCCTTACATAAGTACATTGAGGTAGTACAAAAGGGAACATAAAAACAGAATGCAGAATACAGTGTTACAGTTACAGAGGAAGTGCAGTGCAGGTAGACAGATAAAGTGTAAGGGCCACGACAGGGTAAATTGAGAGATCAAGATTATTGTATAAGAGATCCATTCAAGAGTCTTATAACAGCAGGATAGAAGCTGTCCTTGAGCCTGGTGGTACATGTTTTCAAGCTTTTGTATCTTCTGCCCGATGGGATGGGGGAGAAGAGAGAATGTCTCGGGTGGGAGTGGGTTTTGATTATGCTGGCTGTTTTCCCGAGGCAGCGAAAAGTGTAGACAGAGTCACTGGAGGGGAGGCTGGTTTCTGTGATGGACAGGGGCTACGTTCACAACTCTCTGCAATGCCTTGCGGTCTTGGGCAGAGCAGTTGCCATACCGAGCTGTGAGGCATTGGGATAGGATGCTTTCTACGGTGCAGGCGATAAAAATTGGTGAGGGTCAAACAAGGGATTTGCTTGCTACTTTGTGAGGTAAACCAACTTCCTGTGGGGATCGTGGCTGAAGGAATCCCTTCCAGTGGCAGCAGTGCCTGTCCATGTGTTACAGAAGATCGGTGCCTGAACAGAAATGTTTAAAGCACATTAAATATATCCATTGAAGTCAAGCAATTGAATTTCTAGATGGAAATTGTGCGTTTAACATCACTGTCAGTGTTTTCTGCAACAGCTGAGTAAAACACCGTAATTTTACACATTTTTTCTTTTCCCAAGTTTTCATCTGCAGTTTCATGGTGGCCACGCCGATCTTCGGTTTCCTAGGCGACCGCTTCAACAGGAAGTTCATCCTGAGCAGCGGGATATTCTTCTGGTCGGCAGTCACCCTCTCCAGCTCCTTCATCACCAAGCCGGTATGTACCAGCGCCTCCCAGTTAAAGAACTTGGGGCCTTTTGCTGTTGGTTAAGTCTGTTGCTGCTTGCAGGGTTGTACCCACCACCTCCTGGCCTCACGTCTGAAGCTACAGGTTCCTTGTACCCCGAGGTTCGGCACTCACCTGTCAGCTCGCTCCAGTATCTGTGATATTTGACCATGGGCAGGAAAGCCTTAACCAAAGTGGCTGATCCTGTTATCCTCTGGCACTAGGGCAGGACCTGCCTTTTCAGGAGGGTTTGCTGCCTCTTCTCCAAGTGTTATTGCCCATGGCTGGCCTCCTAGAAATAGGAGCAGGATAGAGCCATGTAACGCTTCGCAACAGCTCTTCCGTGGCTGGTCTTCTACCTTAGCTCCATTATTCCCACGTCCACTGATAATATTGAGAAAACCCTCAATCGGTGTTTTGCACATTTAACAGGGAAGGCGATATTCCACGGCGTGAACGTTCAATTCTCCAATTTCAGGTGAACTGCCCCCCTCCTGTCCCTTTCCTCTCTCTTCCTGATCGACTCAGTTCCTCCTACACCCAGCCCAGCCCCCATCACCCCGTCTCTTTCCCCTCCGCCACCCAACTCCACCTGCCCGTTACCCACACGCTCCTCCCACTGGGTCCCCTCTCCCCCCCACCGTTCCCACCTGCCCTCCCCGCCTCCCTTTATTCCATGCTCCACTTCCCTCTCCTGTCAGATCCCACCACCTTCAGTCCCTTGTTGCCTCCACCTCTCACCTCCCGGCCTCTGTCACTATTCCCATTCTCCCCTCCTCCATCTGCCTGTTACCTCCCCTCACCTCCTTATACCGGTCACCTCCAGAGGAAGGGTCTCGACCCGAAACGTCGACTGCCCATTTCCCTCCACGGATGCTGCCTGACCTGCTGAGCATCTTGCGTGTTGCTCCAGATTACAGCGTCTGCAGTCTCTTGTGTCTCCAGTGACGTGGATCCCTTTTTTTAGTCAGAGCTGGCTGCCTCCTGTGCAGTGCACATTGCGACCACTTGAAACAAGAAGTTTAAGTGAGGCCTCTTCACCACAGGTGGAGGTGGCCAATCAGTTAGACTCCTAAGTGGCCAGTCAGCTTGTACCACTCTGGGTGTTTCTGAGAACAGCAATGTGAAATACTTCCCCTAATAAATCTTCAAAAGATTGTCTTCTCCTGAATTGGAAAAGCTTCTTCTTTCTATTTGTAAAGTGTTCAAATCAATTCTTTTGCCCAAACCACAAAATGAACACAGAGGGATTAAATTTGTTGGCAGCTTTATGCATCAGTACAGAGGCTGAGGTGTTCCAGCTTGAATGGGGAGAACTAATTACAGAGGAAATATAAGGATCAAATAAATTATTCAGTGCGGGTGGGGATGTAGGCGAGGTTTTAATATATCAGTATCACAAATCCTTGTCTCCACTTTGATTTTCATTAAAGATTAGGGTTCAACAGTTAGGAAGGCTTTGAGCTTTGAAATTGTTTTCATATATCAAGCGAGGTCTTCCTGCATTTGAAGTGTATGTTGTGTTAAAATCTTGATGAGCTCCTCCTCTCTCTTTCAATATGACATGCCACCCAGAATGTCTCAATAAACAAAATATGCCTAATAACATCTTAGCACAGATAGGAGACTTGCTTCCTCAGGGAGGAACGGCTGCAGTCAGTTTCTGATACAATTTGGTGCATTCCAGACATTTCTGCTCACTGTGTGTGTTTTGGGGATGAGAGAGATTTCGGTTCCATGGACTGCTACTTTGAGGCAGCTGATTAAATCTAGCCCTTGGTTCAAACAAGCCAATTAGAACAGCACTGTGTGTAGATCTCTGAGCAAATTTCTGTGATACTGGTGTACGCCCTCTCTTCCCCTCTCCACACCATTAATCCACACCATCATTAGGGCTCGATGGGTTGAATATCCTCCTGCTGTATCATAATAAGTAAGTGGTTTCAGGCCCAGCCGAGAGCTTCACATTTCTGCCAAAGGCCAGTGCCTCCAACGGTGCCCCCACTTAGTGTGGCAGCCTAGAGTTTTGGTGCTCAAGGGTCTGAGATAGGACATTGGCCTACAAATTGTGACTGAGCCCAGGGTACCACCAGCTGAGCCCCAGTCGAATGGCCAGCGGCTATGTTTGAGGATATACTCTCAGGAGGAGGAGAGAACTGTGCAGTTGAGAACCTGGGGAAATGCAGCTGAAATGTGTGTGAAGCATTTTAACCAGCCCAATCTTATAGATTGATGGTTCTGGTGCTATATAAATGAAAGCTGTTCTCCTTCCCTGAATTGCTACCGCCTGTTGGTGCATAGGTGGGTGGAACGTTTGTCTGGGATTTCACCATCGACAGGTTGGAAGAGCCAGTCACTGGGAACGTGTGGGTGTTTAGCTTGACAACTAAGTTTGCTGCAGATTCGAGACTCTCCCAGATTCGCTGGGAATCTCCAGGAATTAAGGATTAATCTGCCATTCGCTGCAGCAGGAAACCCAGGAGGAAAAATCATAAGGATTAAACTGAAAAGGCTTTTGACCATTGGTTAAGATCTATCCAATAGGGTTGCATGGGAAGGCAGTTATTGACATGTCAAAGGACCAATGAAGTGAGCACGCCAGTGCGGGGCTGTGAAAATGGCCAAAGTGATAAACTCCAGACTTGAGCCCAAGGTGTGAACTGCAGGGCAGGATGTGAGAAGCCACTGTCTATCTGTGGGTGGTAGAGCAGAGGGAATAACCAAACATTGTTCCTCACGAGGTGATGATTAAACTTAAACTGTTGTAGCATAAGTTCTCTTTTATCTGCGTGGTTGTTTTCTTAACATTAAATTATAATTTCAGATTTAAGTAAGCCATCAGCCAATCTTTCTTGGAATACTGCCAAACTTTGAATTTCCATGTTACTACTGAAACTTTTCGAATGCTGATAGCAATTCACCAAATCACTTCTCAGAGTAAAATCAGGCAAGGCTCAGAATCCAGGAAGAAGGGAGTATGTAAATACGTGCTCGTTTCAAATATCCCCACTGTGGATGTGCTGACTCCAGTTCTGGTCCTGCTCCTGCGGCAGCCTAGATCTTCAGTTGGTCTGTTCTCTGAGGCACTGACAAATTAATACGCAAAGGTACATCAGTGATCCTGCATCTGAAACCTAGTGTCCAATATTAACAAAGCAGCCTAAGCTTGTTGAAAAGAAACTCCCTTTTATGTTCCCTGAATTCATTCTGTGGGTATTGTGTTAGTCCCAGCTTTTAGACACTCTACACCGTGCTTTAGGTCGAGAAACAAAGGACCGCCGACGCTGGAATCTAGATGAAAACCACGATGATGCTGGGGAACTCAGCAGGCCAGGCAGCATCCGCGGAGAAAAGACTGCCTGGTCAACGTTTCGGGTCAGGACCCTTCTTCAGGACCGAAGATAGGAGAAGGGGAAGCCCAATATTGAGTCAGGACCCTTTTTCAGGAACACTGAATTCTCCCACTTTAAGTAATCCCCACCCCCCCCCTTCCCCACAACCCCCCCCCCCACCCCACCACCACGCTTCTTCTCTTCTTCCCCTTCCCAGCCTCTTTTTTTCTACCTTTTTCCCTCTCTCTCCTTACCTTTGACCCATCCCCACAGTGGATCTGCTCTCCCCTCCTCCCCCACACCTGCCCCTCACTATCTCTTACCTGCATCTACCTATCACCACCTTGTGCCCACCCCACCTCCCCTCTTTTGTCCACCTATCACTGCTCTGCTTTTCCCTCCTATATATTGAACTTCCCCTGAAGAAGGGTCCTGACCCAAAACGTCGACCGCCTGCTTTTCTCCACGGATGCTGCCTGGTCTGCTGAGTTCCTCCAGCATCCTCGTGTTTATCACCATGCTTTAGGTCTTGAGCACTGGATGATGTTGGACAATAAAAGCTGAAAAGTGTTGGAGATACTTAGAAGGTCAGGCAGTATCTGTGGAGAGATAAACCTCTCATCAAAGGAAAAGTTACCAATGTTTGAAGTTGCAGAGGAGGGGAGGGAGTGGGGCGAATAGAAGGAATGTCTGTGTGAGTGTGAAGGAGAACGTGGATGCCAAAGGTTGGTGTTGACTGAGAGAGAGTGAACCCTTGTGAAAGGCAGCTGTCCGGACAGGAGGAGATGGTGACAGAGGAAAACGAGTGACAAGAGAGGAGAGAGGGGAAAATTGCCGGAGCTGTTAGACACAGCAGTTGGTGGAAATCTCTGTGGGTCAAGCAACATAGGCGAAGAGAGAAAAGTGATCCCTCAGTCCTGTGACTCCCTGCCAGATAAAACCTTGCTTTTAAAATCCTTATCTTCAAATCTCTCCACACCCTTGCCTGCCAACTATCCAAACCTCCGAGACTGCACCGCTGTAGTTTCAGACACTTTCTCTGTGCATCTCTGCATTTAATCGTTTCCAACCCCGGCAGCTGTGCTTTGAATTGGTGGGGTGTGAACTCTGGGATACCCTCCCTACACCTCTCTGCCTTTGCCTCTTTTTCCCCCATTTAAGATGGCTCTTAACACAAAACGTTTTCAATATAAAACCTCAAAGAATTTTGTGAGGCTTGGAATCAAACTTTGATAATGCAGATGGGAGGCTCTTGGAATGTGTTACTGGAGCTAGAGGTGCTTTTTAAATGCAATTAGTTGTTGTTGTGATTACATCAAGAATAGCTCAGTTCCCTGTAATTACCACAATCCATCTCACACTTTATGTAACTGATTCCCACTTGCCGTGTTTAACCGCAATAGCAGAAGATCCAGTTAGAAGTGTAAACAGAAGTTTGGCCAATCCCCACAATTGATCTGGATTTCCCAAGGAAGTTCCCACAACTCATATGTAAATAATGGAGTCAATAGGCAAAATCATTTTTATTACTCATTGTTATATTAATGTTATTCATCCTGATTGTGGAAAGTTGCAGAAATTGGTGGGTATTACTGCCGATCATTCTCTTCTTATTACCGGATAGCTATGCTGGCAGAGTTTTATAGTTTGTCACTCAATGTTTGGCTTTGCATTTAGTAAAATGGAGTCACTTATGTCTTTGGTCCTTCACTTTAAGGTGTGAGAGTGACTGATGTCTCCAGTGCCCTGCCCAAAGTGCACAATGTTTGTCGAACCTTGTCATGCCCAGTTGTGTTAACATGTACTGCCACACCTCATCATAAAGTTCTAATGTAACCTCTTGATGTGCACAACTGTTAAAAAATACTCCCTCTCTCACCCTTCCCCCAACACAGTGCCCATTAAAAAAAGTCAGAAATGCATTCTTTACCCACAGGCATTTCCTTGTTACAAAATAATCAAACAGGAGTATTTCTGACACAAGAAAACTAAGCCAAGCAAATCTAATTGTAGATTAAAATCATCTATAGGGATTTCATCACCAGAGAACTGTTCTTTGCCGAGGCAGGGATTAAGTCAATTGTCATCATTTAATAATGAGGCTGAATCTCAGAACTACATGTCATAGAATCATTGAACCCGGCAGCACAAAAGGAGGCTGTTTAGTCCAATATGCCTGTGCTAGCCCTTTATAGGAGCTCTCCTATTAATCTCACTTTCCTGCTCCTGTCCCCTAGCCAGCCAAATAAGAAAACAAAATATAGAAGCAAGACTAGGCCAGTTGGCTCCTCTCTTCTGGTCCAATGTTCCAGAAGATTATGGTGATCTGCACTAACCCTTGATTCTTTTATTATCCTTCCTTCTTGCTTCAATATCCATTGGATTCACACACCCGACACTTGCGTCCATGCACGTTCAGTGTAGTCAGGTCTCAGTCTGAAGGAGAGGTCATGAGCATGTTTGGAAGGAGTTGTGGATGAGCGTAACAAAGCAATTCAGCAACTTCACGGAAAAGCACAGGTCCACCTGCTCTGTGTAAAGGTCACAACCTGCTCTTCAGTTCCAGTCAGCAACTTTTACATAAAGTCTTGGCATCAAAATGTACCAAAGGACTTTGGGAATCCGTCAGTCCCTAACCTACCATTCCACTCCCCCACTAACAAGTGGATCTTGGTGAA
This sequence comes from Pristis pectinata, assembly GCF_009764475.1. Lineage (NCBI taxonomy): Eukaryota > Metazoa > Chordata > Chondrichthyes > Rhinopristiformes > Pristidae > Pristis > Pristis pectinata. Next base: position 34,529,942 of record NC_067425.1, on the reverse strand, counting down.
AGGTGATTACATTGTAATTTCTCTAGAGATGGAGCGTTGGGATTTTGTTGGGAAGAACGTAGGAACAGCCAGATAGTAATTTCTACCTGGAGAAGTGTTTGATCACTGTATCACCTTCATGTTGTGTTTTCTTTTGCTTACTTCCCAGAACTTCTGGATGTTTCTCATCTCGAGAGGTTTGGTGGGGTTCGGCGAAGCCAGTTACTCCACGATCGCTCCCACCATCATTGCCGACCTCTTCACCAAAGACACCAGGACCTGCATGCTCTCCTTCTTCTACTTCGCCATCCCACTGGGAAGGTATCTGTCCATGTCTCACCCTTCCCCCATCAACATCAGGACCTGCAAACGGAAATGCTCTACATCTTTAAAGCCCATGTTAAAGTCCCCTGTTGCCTTTTAGAATGTGGTGGAGATCCTTCTCCGCGAAGTCCCATGTGCTGACCAGAAGCCGAGAGACTTGTTAAACCTTCACAAGGCAATTGAGAGTCAATGGCCTTGCCATGGGACAGATGTCACCCATAACCCGGACCCTGTGACTATTGGTGAGCCAGTTGTGTTTACCACAGTCCAGGAGTTCATGGTCAGCTGTCATCTTTACTTACAATTATCTCCTCTAAATCCTGAAAGCACTCCTCTGCAACCCCAACCAGAGCTCTGTGCTCCTGCTCATCAATCCCAGTCGACCATACTTAACACAGTCGTAACTCCCTGTGGTCTGGTGACGTCACTGACCTCTCTGAGTGGGTGGGGGCTAAAGGGGTGAGCTGCCCTCTGGGATGGGAGATTTAAATCACAGAGTCAATGGAAGATACTCCCAGTCATTCCAGGAGGCTGGGGGAATGTTACGGCACTGTAATAATCCTAACTCTCCCCTTCCTTCCAGTGGACTTGGATACATTCTGGGCTCCAGCATGACACAGGCATCAGGAGACTGGCACTGGGCACTTCGGGTAAGAGTTTATCACCTGTAATGTTTCCCTGGTTTCCAACCATGCAGTGTTTCATTCCAAATCTGGGAAACGTTCTCGCTTACAAGCTGTGTACTCGAGGTGACCTACATCTGTGGAATGTAGGTCTAGCTAGAGATGGGGACGTGTCCTTGTGGGAATGTGGCTCCACTTCTCTCTCTGTTCTCCGTGTAATGACAGGGAAGTTGCTTCTAAAAGAGGCTTATTCCACTGGGATCAGTTCAGGTCCCAGCCAGTGGGAAACTGGGGATGTTTCCAAAATGGAAAAGGAACATTTGTAGAGCGACGGTGAAAGAGCAGGGACTGAGGGAAGCGGACAGCCTTAGCTGGGAGTTCATAGGGAGTGGCTGACTCCAGAACTGCAAGATACAAACAAGTGCTAAATCTGGATGCAGAACAAGCATTTTTTGAGCTTTGACTGCCATTTAGTTCTAAAATGACATCTGATTCAGGCATGTACACATACATCTATACAGAGTACACACACACACACACACACACACACACACACACACACACACACACACACACACACACACACACACAGGTAAGTATGTACCCTCATGCACACATACACAGAGCATATACACACACACACATAGACACAGATACACACACACACACACACACACACACACACACACACTCACACACACACACACACACACACACACACACACACACACACACACACAGGTAAGTATGTACCCTCATGCACACATACACAGAGCATATACACACACACACATAGACACAGATACACACACACACACACACACACACACACACACACACACACACACAGGTAAGTATGTACCCTCATGCACACATACACAGAGCATATACACACATACACATAGACACAGATACACACATACAGACACAGATACACACAAACACATACACACATAGACACAGATATACACACACACGCACATAGACACACATACAGAGAGCACACGCACACACACACACAGGTAAGTATGTACCCTCATGCACACATACACAGAGCATATACACACATACAGACACAGATACACACAAACACATACACACATGGACACAGATATACACACACATGCACATAGACACACATACAGAGAGCACACACATGCACACACACATGCAAACACTTGTATGCACACACAAACATGCACGTGCAATTGCACACACACACACACACACACACACACACACACACACACATGTGCCCTCGTGTACATTCACACAGGTGACACAACCATCACGCTGGAAGTCATACCCATCAGGACGTTAGCAGTGGGCAGCTGAATCCCGGCGGGAGGCTGCAGAGTGGGCAGGTCATGTTGCCAGGCACTGATTTAACGTCGGCCTTGCCACTTTGGAACTAATTACTGGAGTTCACAGCCTCTCATAACCTCACTGAGCACAACTTCAGCAGCCGGAAGCAACTGCAGCCCCTCCCTTGCCAATGGGCTATTTAGAGGGATCTTCAGCTACTCGTGGGTTCGTAAGTGGCTGACACCGAGGCTGAACAAATGTGTAAAGTTCTTCAAAACTGCTGAGGTTTGCAGAGAGAGGAGAGGCAGCTTCCATGTGAGACTTCAAGGCTCCTGCACTGAGCAGTTCCTCCCAGACATGGGGCCATTTGTAACCCTTCCCCTCTGAGTGCAGCACATTGGGGAAAGTGAGCGGAGGATCCTTGAAGCATTGGAGGTTGGGAGGAGGGATGGGGGGTGGGCGGAAAGAAAGAGCTCATGTTTGGAACAATATTGCCCAGGACATTCGAGGAGGGATTCTACCCAACCATCGGGTGAGCAACGGTGTGCAAACTGTCTCTCCTTCACTGAGGGCAGCCCACTGGCGCAGCTGGTAGAGCCACTGCCTCTCAGCACCAGAGCCCCCGGTTCAATCCCGCCATCAGGTGCTGCCTGTGTGGAGTTTGCATGTTCTCCCGGTGACCATGCGCATTTCCCCCCGGGTGCTCCAGTTCCCTCCCACATCCCAAAGACGGTTAGGTTATTTGGGCACTGTAAATTGTCCTTAGTATGTAGACAAGTCATAGAATCAGGGAAGGAGTTGCTGGGAATGTGGGAAGAATAAAATTGGTGTAGGATTAGTGTAACTGGGTGCTTGATGGTCGGCACGGACTCAGTGGGCCGAATGGCCTGTTTCCGTGCTCTATGACTCTATGATCTCTATGCAGGGGATTTGAGGGTTGTTGGTTGGGGGCCTAAACCTTGAGGGATCAAGGGAGAGACAATGGGTATTGGGGTGGTGGTTGCTTGGTACAGTGTTAGGGGGTCTCCGGAAGGATCAAAGATAGTTTTTTAATTGGTAATTGGTTTCTTATTGTCACATCTACCAAGGTACAGTGAAAAACTTTGTTTTGCATGCCATCCAGACAGATCATGCCATACATAAGTACATTGAGGCAGTACAAGGGAAAAGCAATAACAGAATGCAGAGTCTGGTGTTACAGTTGCAGAGAAAGTGCAGTGCAGGCAGACAATAAGGTGCAAGGGCCATGACGAGGTAGCTTCTGAGGTCAAGAATTCTTTATCATTCAAGAGTCTTATAACAGTGGGATAGAAGCTGTCCTTGAGCCTGGTGGTACATGTTTTCAAGCTTTTGTATCTTGTGCTTGACGGGAGAGGGGAGAAGAGAGAATGTCCGGGGTGGGTGGGGTCTTTGATTATGCCGGCTGCTTTGCCAAGGCAGTGAGATGTAAAGACAGAGTTCATGGAGGGGAGGCTGGTTCACTGGGCTGTATCCACAACTCTCCTATTTCTTGCGGACTTGGGCAGAGCAGTTGCCGTACCAAGCCGTGATGCATCCGGCTAGTAAGGTCTCTATGGTGCATCTATAAAAATTGGTGAGGGGCACTGGGAACACGCCGATTTGCCATGGGGCTTGCCTCACTGGAGTCCCAGCCCACCTCGGTGGTATGAGAACTGAGTTGTCCCGGGAGTGCCCAACCCTGGGTTCTCACAGCCAGCAGCTCCTGGTTCCTGCCCAAAGCTCCAAAGGCAGCATTTGGACCAGAAATGACATCATCACGGGTGCAACTAACTGGAAAGGCACATCAGCCGCACCGGCCTGAATTATCCCAGGAGAAACGCAAACAGCCCGGAAATGGTTCTTGCTGCCTTCCAGTCCGGAACCGTGAAAAAGATACCATGCGACCAAATTTCCGGCCACTATTTTGGTGATCACTGTGGTGTTCGCTCCTCCCCCTCTGTGGTAGGTCACAGAACCCTCGCAGGCATGCCGGGGAAAGTGAGCAGATGATGCTTGGAGCTTTGGAGGATGGGAGGAGGGTGGTGGGGGGGTAGGGGGGAATGAAAGAGCTCATACTTGGAAGCACGCACACTGATGCCTGGCTCTGCTGAAGTTGCTGTGGAATGAATATCAGGACGTTTGACTACAAGGCCTATTCCAAGCTGTAGCTAACGTACTGTCAGGCTGCAATGCAACTGCTCCTTTTCGTAAGAGCATGTCATAACTTCAAACTTTATGACTGGCAGTGATACCGCTGTTGCATTGCAAATCTAAAGGTTCCATTTCTGCTGACCAAGTCTTCCTTTGCCTTACATAAGGTTCAGTGCCCCGTGTGAATACATTGGACAAAATGTGAGCCATTTATTCTTTTATTCATTTACAGGATGCTGGCATTGCTGACAGGGCCAGCATTATTGCCCATTCCCGATTAATAGCCCCAGTTTATAACATGCACGGCTGCAATATCAAAACCACCCAGCATGTTGAGAGTGCAAAGGCAGCTAACATCTTCAGTGAGAATCCCCCTTCTCCATGCTCCATGGCACAAATGGTGGCAATCTCATTCCTCACTGACCAGGTTCAATTCTCGCTTTGGTGTCTCTTGCCCTCATCTAGGCTCTCGTTTCAATGCAGGACTGGGGGAGCACTGCACTGTCACAGGCCAGGGTGTAATGCAGGACTGGGAATGTAATGCAGGACTGGGGATGTAATGCAGGACTGGGGTGTAATGCAGGACTGGGGGAGTGCTGCACTGTCACAGGTCAGGGTGTAATACAGGACTGGGGATGTAATGCAGGACTGGGGTGTAATGCAAGACTGGGGGAGTGCTGCACTGTCACAGGTGAGGCTGTAATGCAGGACTGGGAGTGTAATGCAGGACTGGGGGTGTAATGCAGGACTGAGGGAGTGCTGCACTGTCACAGGTGAGGGTATCAAGGGGCTGAATCATGCTGGACCTGGTTCACTGCCTCACTGCCCAGACTCCACCCCACGCACCCCCCAACACCTCACTGCCGACAGTTGTTAAATGTCAGTGATGTTCCAAAACTATTCAAATAGAATTAAATACTTCAAGCATTTAATTAGAATTCTGACAATTATTAAAAACTTGGAAGTAAACGAACGTAACCACTTCCCGGCATCACTGCTCCCTAAGTGTTAGGTGCATCCAAACCCTGACTTCGGCACATCTCAGTCCTCCCTTTGGGCTCACTGGTGAGTCTGTGGTCACCGCTGGTCAGCTGTGGGCTTCAGCTCCACCTTCCTGACGGTCCCCCAATAACCCTGGGCTCCCCATAGACCAAAACCCTGCACCGTCGAACATATTCACGGACTCCCCCTCCGCAGCTCCCTGAAGCGAGAGAACTTCAAAGATTCACCACCTTCTGAGAGAAGACATTCCTCCCCAGCTTGAATGGGCCGCCCCCTTATTTTGAAACTATGTTCCAGATCCCACTACAAGGGGAAAAACCCCCAACGCGTCCTCCCTGTCAATCCCACCCAGAGCCTTTGGCAGTTTGGTAAGGTCACATCTTATTCTTCCGAACTCCGTTAAGTGCAAGCCCAACCTAGTCAACCCCTAAGGCAGGAATTAACCTGGTTAACCTTCTCTGATCTCCATGCAATGCAAGTGAATCCTCCTTCAATAAGAAGACTAAAACTGGACAGAGTACGCCCGGTACCATCTCACCAATCGTTGTCACATTGATTCTGTGGGGCCTCAGTGTGCTCAGATTGGCTGTTGCATTCCCTACACTACAATAGCAACTGCTCTTGCATATAATATGTGTATAATTGGCTGTGAAGAGCCTGGATCTTCCTAAGTATGTTGCTCCTTATGTCTGTCCGTGGTACAATATATCATGAACCGAATACTTGTCAAAGGCATAGCAGATGGGGCGAGGCTTTTGCTTCCAGCCCTTGAGTGGTGAGTTCTTTAAGAACCTAAGAAACAAAAGCCTTTCAGCCACTAATATCTGCTCCGAAACTCAGTACGATCATGGCTGATCTGTTACCTCAGTGCCACCTTGGAAGCAGGTTCCATTGCGTCCTTCAAGGGGGAATTGGATACCTACACAGTGTGGAAATATTTGCAAGACTGCAGAGGGAGAGCTGGGGGTGGAGTGACTGAGTTGCTCTGGTAGAGAGTTGGTGTGTACCTGATGGGCCAAAAGACTCCTTCATTGTAACCGTTCTGTGATCCTATATTCCTGCACTGACCTCGTCCCTTGATTCACTTCATGTCTTTCAACCACTTTCCTGAACATATTCATTAGTATATTTCGGGCTGGCCAAGCTGCTCTCCCAGTTACTGGAGACGGATCTTATTGAAGCAGGCGCAAAGGTCCGAGTGGATTCCCCTGCTTCCTTATGTGAAAATTCTTACACCTCTCTCGCAACCCCATCGATCGCACAATTTCTACTACGTTTGCTGTGCTACACTTGAAAACTGCTTGTGTTTTTATAGCATTGAAAAATCTATATTTGCCAGGAAATCTTTAAGATATTTTTATTGGTTCAGTGAGTGCCGAAGTTTAATTAAAAGCTGATGACTGTGGAGGGCAAGGCTGGGTATCTCAGCTGCAGCCCGCTACGGCTCAGTCTCCAGAGCGTGCAGTTGTAACACAACTCTGGTGAATGATGGGGTGACACAGGGACTTGGAGTCATTCCTGGGCAATGGTGTGTGAAGGCAAATGCCTCACAGGTACGTGGTGTTCCATACACAGTTCTGTCTTCTGTTTGTTCTCTGACCGTTGGAATTTGTTTTCTCTCTGGTACAAACAGGTGACTCCAGCCATGGGCTTTGCAGCTGGGAGCCTCATCATCCTGCTGGTGCCAGAGCCGAAGAGAGGGGCAGCAGATCAGCATCAGGTCCAGCTCAGGGCCAGCACATCCTGGAGCAAAGACATGAAGGCTGTCATTAAGATGTAAGCAACTGTGTTGGGCACCACATTGTTGTGGGGTCTGGATTTACATTAGTCTAGCCCCTGAGAGAATAGAACATAGAACACAAAATATAGAACATAGAACACAGAACAGTACAGCACAGGAACAGGCCCTTCAGCCCACAATGTCTGTGCTGAACATGATGCCACATTAAACTAAATCCCTTCTGTCTGCACTTGATCCACAATCCCTCCATTCCCTACACATTCTTGTGACTATCTAAAAGCTTCTAAAACACCACTGTCACAACTGCCTCCAGCACCATCCCTGGCAGCCCGTTCCAGGCACCCACCACTCTCTGTGTAAAAAACTTGCCCCGCACATCTCCTTTAAACTTTCCCCCTCTCACCTTAAATGCTTGTCCTCTAGTATTTGACATTTCTACCCTGGGAAAAAGTTTCCGACTGTCCACCCTATCTATGCCTCTCATAATTTTATAAACCTCTATCAGGTCTCCCCTCAGCCTCCACTGCTCCAGAGAAAACAACCCAAGTTTGTCCAACCTCTCCTTTTAGTTCATACCCTCTAATCCAGGCAGCATCCTGGTGAACCTCTTCTGCACCCTCTCCAAAGCTTCTATATCCTTCCTGGAATGGGGCAACCAGAATTTCCCACAATATGTTGAATGTTGAAGGACTGAATGGTGAGGGCTCAGTTGGGACACTATGATGGAGCCCCTGAGGCCCGATGAAAGCTCTTCATTTATACCAGTTCCTCTCCTCTGCTCTGAGGAAGCCAAGAGTGAGAGATTTGGTATATCTTCGTGCGAGATGAGTGTGAGGCTGGCAAGGACAGTCGTTATTTATTACCCACCCTCATTTACCCATGAGAAGTCGCTTCCTTTCGTCAATCACAGCGGTCCATGTGGTGAAGGCTGTCCCACAGAGCTGGTGGGGAGGGAGGTCCAGCATGTAGATGCAGAGATAATGAAGAAGCAGCGACATGCAGGGTAGTTGAAGCTGGGTCACTGGCAGCATTTCCGAAATGTCCAAGTGAGCATTTGAATCACCTCGGCATAGGGGGCTATGGACCAAGATGGGATTAATACAGGAGAGTGCTCACTGGTCGGCATGGATGAGTTGGGCTGAATGGCTTGTTTCCCTGCAATGTTTCTATCTCTGAGGGAGTGCCGCCCAGTCAGAAGTGGAACATTCTGGACGAGATGCTAACCTTGGTTTAGCTCCACCTCCACAGTTGGATGAATTTGGCATTGCTCCAATAATCTGATATCCGACTGTTTGGAAATTCTGGAGGTTTGGCATCTGGCTCTCCTGGTGACATCTCCCAAGGTCCCTTTAAGCTCACGGGTTCCTCATTCCCATGGTCCCTTTAAACTCACCTGTCTCCCAGAAGGATTTATTGTACGACTGAGTATCATCTAAACAAAATGAATTAGAACATGAACGCAGAACAGTACAGCACAGGGACAGGCCCTGCAGCGCCAAACTAATTAAACTAGTAATTAAAAGCCTAACGAAACTAATCCCTTCTGCCTACGCAATGCCATTCCCTCCATTTTCTGCACATTCTAAGAGCCTCTTAAACACCTCTATCGTTTCTGCCTCCAGTACCACCCCTGGCAGCACATTCCAGGCACCCACTGCTCTCTGTGTAAAAAAACTTGCCCAGCACATCTCCTTCGAACTTACCCCCTCTCACCTTAAATGCATGCCCTCTAGTATTAAACATTTCGACCCTGGGAGAAAGATACCGGCTGTCTATCTATGCCCCTCGTAATCTTATATTCTATCAGGTCTGCCCTCAGCCTCCAATGCTCCACAGAAAACAACCCAAGTTTGTCGGACCTCACCTCATAGCACATGCCCTCTAATCCAGGCAGCATCCTGGTAAACCTCTTCTGCACAATTTGAAGTGTGTTGGAGTAAATTCCAACAGTCCAGGAAATCTGCCTGTCCATCACTGCCAACGTGCTGGATTATCGGATGTTACTGCACTTTGAAGGTTAGGGGAGTCTCCTGCCTGTCTGGTTCAATACTTACCCCGCAAACAACATCATTAACACAGACTCCTTGGTTGTCAACACATTACCATCTGTGGGAGCTTGCTGTGCACAAGTTCCCTGGGTAGTGAGAATGATGCTGTGTGCTTGTAGAGCCCTGTGTGCTGTGCTGAGGTTGGAAAGGTGCTGTATTGGTTGTCACTCTTTGATTGGGGTTCTGTTTTGCAAACAGGGAACCATGGCTCTATTCATTGCCCGTCGGCCTCTAACACCCTCCTGCCTCTTTCCCACAGACCGAGCTTCGTGTTCTCCACCCTGGCATCTGCCTCCGTGTCCTTTGCCACCGGGGTGCTGGGGGTCTGGATCCCCCTCTACCTGTTCCGTGCAGAGGTGGTGCAGAAGAACATTGAGCCCTGTACCGTGGAGCCCTGCAGCGGCAGGGACAGGTAAGGTTGCCATGGAGGTGGGGTTGGGCCAATTACATTGAAGTTCCCTAATCCCAGTCAGGAGTTAGTAGTTGGATTATCTGCCTCAAGGGTACCCAGTTCTAGGATCGTTAGTCTTCACCCCTTCTCTCTACCGCTGAAGTGCTGGTAAAATTTGGAAAGTTTGTTGTATACTTGCTTTGACTGAGTCTCACCATCCTGTGGGCACTCGTCGTGAATTGGCACAGGTGGGCATGGGAACCAACCGTTGGTCATGCCAACGTGCAGAGAGGCCAGAAGGGAATCCCTGTCCTTGATCCCATCCTGTTACCTACCCAGGACTCCCCCGCCAACTCTGGGGTTCACTGCCCACCTCTCCCCAAACAGCGACAGCAGTCAGGTGAAATCTGAAATCAAAACCATAACACTCAGCGGATCAGTCAGTATCTGTAGGAAGGGAGACAGTTAACATAGAACAGTACAGCACAGAACAGGCCCTTTGGCCCCCAATGTTGTGCCGACATAGCTATTCCCTCCTACCTACAGAATGCCCATATCCCTCTATTTTCCCTCATTCATGTGCTCATCCAAGCCCCTCGTAAAAGCCCCCAGTGTTTCAGGTCGAAGACCCTTTGTCAGACCCTTCAGCCCTTCGCTTTAATTCTCCATCCCACTCCCACTCTGTCTGTGGCTCCTGCACTGTTATAACAAGGCCCAACGTAAGCCGGTGAACAGCATCCTGTCTTCTGTCTGGTCGCACTGCAGCCTTCTGGACTCAGTATGAAATTCTAGAACTTCAGCTTTGCTTGCTCTGCCTTAGAATCATAGGGTCATACCACACGGAAACCTTTATCAGAACCGTTTCCTTCTACTGTCGGTCGTCCATCTCAGTTTTTCTCTCTCTGTGAGTACGCCCTGACCTGCTGGATGTGTCCCACAGCCCTGCTATTAACAACACACTACACTACTGTTCTCACTCTCTAACAGCTCCATTAACCGTTTGACCAGATGACCCCCTACAGCTAATCCCCACGGCAACCCTGGTCTCACCCTACCACAGATATTCCCTTTCTGTCCCTCCCCCATCTTCTCCACAACCTAACAACTACTCTCCCCAGCTATGACAAAGAGTCTTTGTTCTTAAACTTTAACTGTTTCTCTTCCCACGGATGCTGCCTGACCTGCTGAGTGTTTCCAGTGTTTTCTGTTTCAATGTCAGTGGTGTGCCTGGTCTCACCGCTCCTCTTGCCAGACCACGTCACCCCAGACAACAGCTCAGGGGTGGAGCCAGCCCCCTCTGAGCTCCCACCTCTTCGGTGACCCCTCCCTCCGGTCAGCTCCTGAAGGCCCTGGTCCGCACCAAGATGACATGTGAGGACCTCTCCAATGAACTCTGGACACCTCACTTAATCTTATGTAAATCCAAAGGGATTACCTCAATGGTATTTACATCAAACTTCAGCGAATCTGATTTGTATTTTGGTGAGTAATCTTTGGGAGAGTAACGTCTTTTTAAACGGACTGAAATGGACATTTAATTACGAGCTTCCCTCCAACTCAAGTTGATTTGCAAGCCATCCATGCAGATCATTTCATCACATCGGTACATCGAGGTAGTACAAGGGAAACGCAATGACAGAATCCAGAATAAAGAGTGACAGTTACGGAGAAAGTGCAGCGCAGGCAGACAATAAGGTGCAAGGCCATGAAGAGGAAGGTTGTGGGGCCAAGAGTCCATCTTATTGTACAAGAAGGAACTAGGAACTTTGTAGACCTGTTGCCAATTTAGACAAAGCACTACTAATGTGGCCTGGCCTCTCATTCTCTTCCAGTTTGATATTTGGTGCAATCACCTGTGTCACTGGGTTCCTGGGCCTGATTGTGGGCGTGGCAGCGACACGGTGGTACCGGACAAAAAGCTCCCGAGCCGATCCCCTGGTCTGTGCGTTTGGAATGCTCAGCTCGTCCATATTCATCAGCCTGATCTTTGTGTTTGCCCGCTTCAACATTGTGGCAGCCTACGTGAGTATGATCTGGCCTCGGTGCTACACAAATGCCTCACACGTTTGCTCTCAGAAGTCCCCGTGAATGTCCTTGACCCAGCATGCCTTTCCCGAATGTTATTAAACAAACATTGTGTACTTAGGAAGTTTGAGCTCTGTGGGGTTGTGGAACTACCTGATGACTTAGACTGAGCAAGGAAGGCCCAGCACTTCAGGGCAGCCCTGATGGACAGTAGTTGACCACCTTACCAGCAATGTCCATGAGTATAAAATAAAACTTGCATTTATATAGCACCATTCGCAAATATCTGAATACAGAACCTAGAACAGTGCAGCACATGAACAGACCTTTCGGCCCAAGATGTCTGTGTCAACCATGATGCCAAATTAAACTAAACCTATCTACCTGCATATGATCCATATCCCTCAGTTCCCTGCATGTTCATGTGCCTGTCTAAATGCCTGTTACACGCCACTATCGTGTCTGCTTTTATCACCACTCCTGTCAGCGCGTTCCAGGCACCTACCACTCTGTGTAAAAAAACTTGCCCCGCACATCTCCTTTAAACTTTCCCCCTCTCGCCTTAAAGCTATATCCTCTGTTATTTGACATTTCTATCCTGGGAGCAAGACTCTCACTATCTACCCCGTCGATGCCTCGCATCATTTTATAAACCTCAGCCTCTGACGCTCCAGAGAAAACAATCCAAGTTTGTCCAACCTCTCCTTATAGTTAGTTTCCTCTAATCCAGGAAACATCCCAGTGAACCACTTCAGCACCCTCTCCAAAGCCTCCACATCCTTCCTGTAATACAGTCACCAGAACGGCGCACAGTGCTCCAAATGTGACCTAACCAAAGTTTTATACAGCTGCAACATGGAACATCTCAGAGTGTTTTACTATCAGTCTAATCACTGCTGCAGACAGGCACACAAGGTTCCACAATAAATCTACTTCAAAGGTTGATTGAGAAATAAGTGTTGGCCAGAAGACTCTGGAGATCGCCACTGTTCTTCCTTGAAGTGGTGTCCTGAGACCTTCCATGTCTACCTAAGAGGAGAAACAGTTCCTTAGTTTAAACTTTCACTTGAGAGACGGTGCAATAATCCCTCAGTACAGCAGTGAATTACTCACCTAATCTGTGCTCAAGTCTCCGCAGGGGGATTGGCTATAAAACCCCCAGAATCAGTGGCTGGACATCCATCTCTCGAGCCACAGCCGATGTAAAACACTTCCCCTCTCACACTGCTCCTTGTCCTTGCATCTTATTCACATGTCTGTGGTAAATACTCCCACACAGCTCTCTTGCTCCTCCAAAACTCTCATCCCACACAGGCTGCACTACCGTGGAAATAAAACCAAGCTCGATACCAGCAGATCCAATTCCATTCGCTTGCTAATGGGACTGTTCTCAGTTGGTCTACGATCGACAGGTTCTGAATCCAGAGCTCACATCACCTGATGTCTTTATCTACTGTTTTCCAGAACTGCCCACAATACTCCAAATGTGGTCTAAATAAAGTTTTATACAGCTCCAACATGACTTGCCAACTGTTATACTCAATGTCCCAACTGATAAAGGCAAGCATGCCGGAGGCCTTTTGATGAGCCTATCTATGTGATATGCCACTTTCAGGGAGCTATGGACCTGCATCCCAAGATTACTGCTTCTCAGGGTCTTGCCATTTACTGTATACCTTCCTCTTATACTTGACCTCCTAAAGTGCATCACCTCACACTCGTCTGCATTAAACTCCATCTGCCATTTTTCTGCCCACATTTCCAACTGGTCGATATCCTGCTGTATCCTTTGATGACCTTCCTCACTGTCCACAACACTGCCGATTTTTGTGTCGTCCACAAACTCACTAATCAGCCCATCTACATTTTCGTCCCGTCATTTATATATATCATAAACAACAGGGGTCCCAGCCCTGATCCCTGCGGAACACCACTAGTTACAGATCTTCAGTCAGAGTAACACTTCTCCACCACTACCCTCTTGCCTTCCCTGGCCAAGCCAATTTTGATCCAACTTGCCGTGTATCCCATGTGCCTCAACCTTCTGGATCAGCGTACCATGAGGGACCATATCGAGGATGATGTGAGGCAACCTTGAGATGGCTGAGGAGCCTGGAAGCCCTGTGGGGGCTCATTGTGGAGTCTGCAGCCCTCCCTCCTCCACCGCCTCCATTTTGTGAGGTCCTCGTTCCTGAGGGACCCGCCCGTGAATAACATACAGACGGGCCGAATCTTCTGCCCAGTCTTTGAGTCATGTGCTGCCACATTCTGCACAGATCGAGCCAGCTGGTTGTGCTTGCCGCTGTGCAGAAAGAGTTCCCTTGCTGTCTCTCTGTTTCCTGGCTTGCTTTCAGGCATGTTTCCCATCAAGTATGACACCAGATGGGATGCATTTAAACAAAGGCTTTAATTGCAACCCACTGCCCTGTATAATGTGTCCCACCTGGGTTCATGTTTAACTGGAAAAATCTCTCCAGTGGGAAATAGGCAGCAGCTTCAATTCTGAGTGGAAACGATGGCAGGCATGGGGAAGACATTCAGCTCAGCTCACCCCTTCAGGTCCACTGACTCCAGTTCCCTGGCTGCGGATCTTTAACAGTGCTTCAGGGGTAAAGCCCCAAGTCAGGAGGCCCCTTTCCGAGCTCCGCCCCAGAAAGCACCGCGCGCGGTTCATGCTGGCACACCCCCTTTGGAGCAGAGGGTGCAGTGCAGAGCCAAAGGTACCCCCTCTCAGCCGAGACGAGAAAGCAGGACCTTGTTCGCCATCTTAGATTGACATAGAGCATCCCACGGCACCACTGGAAGGGCAGCAGGACTGTACCTATCCCCTGATCCGTATATGTGTGCAGTTCTGGTCGCCCCGTTCCAGGAGGGATGTGGGGGCTTTGGAGAAGGTGCAGAAGAGGTTCACCAGGATGCTGCCTGGATTAGCGGGCATGTGCTATAAGGAGAGGTTGGACAGACTTGGGTGGTTTTCTCTGGAGCAGTGGAGGCTGAGGTTTATAAGATTATGAGAGGCACAGATAGAGTAGACAGAGTCTTTTTCCCAAGGTCAAAATGTCTAATACTATAGGTCGTGCATTTAAAGTGAGAGGAGGAAAGTTTAAAGGAGATGTGCGGGGCAAGTTTTTTACACAGAGAGTGGTGGGTGCCTGGAACGGGCTGCCTGGGTTGGTGGCGGAGGCAGATATGATAGAGGCGTTTAAGAGGCTTTTAGATAGACCCATGAATATGCAGGGAATGGAGGGATAAGATAAGATATCTTTATTAGTCACGTGTACATTGAAACACACAGTGAAATGCATCTTTCTTGCATGGAATATTCTGGGGCAGCCTGCAAGTGTCGCCACGCTTCCGGCGCCAACATAGCATGCCCACAACTTCCTAACCTGTATGTCTTTGGAATGTGGGAGGAAACCGGAGCACCCGGAGGAAACCCACGCAGACACGGAGAACGTACAAACTCCTTACAGACAGTGGCCAGAATTGAACCCGGGTCGCTGGCGCTGTAATCGTGTTATGCTGACCGCTGCACTACCGTGCCTATGGATATGTCCTATGGAAATGGATCGTATGCGGGCAGAAGAGATTTAGTTTAATTTGGTATCGTGTTCGATGCAGACATTGTGGGCTGAGAGGCCTATTCCTGTGCTATACTGTTGTACGTTCTGTGTTCGATCGGTACATTGCAATTTGTGGGATCCTCCTCTGCACACATTGGCTGATGTGTTTCCACCATTACAACAGAAATTGTGCTTTAAAGGTGTACCCCCTTGGACTGCAGAGCAGTTGGGGTCATCCTGCCGTCGAACTGTATCACCTCACTTCTTCCTTCCTCTTGGGCGCTCTACCCCCCCCCCCCCCCCCTTCCAGTTGCATAACGAAGAAGCCCGTAAAGAAGCACACCTTTCCAGGTTAATCTTCTGCTCTGAGCTGCTGGTGGTCCAGGGAGTATTGGTACTCGGGGAGCAATTGTTCAGTAGTTATTGAAGTATAGGAACTGGGGCGGGGGCAAAGGTTGTTCAGTTGCATAAGGTACACGGTCCTGCAATGGTAGCTCCAGGGTTACATCAAGCCAGCACCTAATTAGGCTCCTTCCTCTGCTGGTGCTACACTCTAGTGAAGTCCAACCCGATGCCCCATCACTTGTAGGTTTCTGTGTGTGCCATGGGTTCAAATTACCGAGGTTTTCGGACCAGCACTTCCTCCGCACAAGTGTAATACAACCTGCTAATTTCTTGTACTTAGATTATATCTTTAATGCCTGAAGCCAGACCCTGTAACCATTGAAATACCTTATGGTAATTGTATATAAAATACATCTCCAAGTAAGTCAGCCAGTAGACTGGAGTGAAACTCCTCCCCCATTCTGAGTGCCTTGGAGGATGTATGCAGAAAATAGAGTGAGAACACGTAGACATTTGAGAGCCAGTCTGTAGTAGCAAATGGAACAAACCAATTAAATGGCAGTGACTTGGACTTGACAAGGTAGACAGCTCTTATTTCAGCCGGCACATAAACCAGTCCAATAGATGCAGAGCTGATGAGTTTCGTGTTGAGAGGAGGCTCCCTGCTGCACCCAACATTAGGTGTACGCACCAGGGTCATTCCTTGTAAAATCACTCACTCTTCGGAGCAGCACGGTAGCTCAGCGGGTAGATCCGCTGCCTCACAGCACCAGAGACCCAGGTTCAATCCTGACCTCTGCTGCTGTCCGTGTGGAGTTTGCATGCTCTCCCCGAGACTGCGTGCCTTTCCTCCAGATATTCATGTCTCCTCCCACATCCCAAGCTGGTAGGTTAATTGGCACCGTAAATTGCACCTAGTGTGTAGGTGATTGGTGGAGTCTGGGGGTGGTTGATGGGACTTTGAGGAGAATACAATGGGACTTGTGTAAATGCATGCTTGACCATCAGTGCAGACACGATGGGCTGAAGGGCCTGTTGGACCCCATGACTCTAATTAGAGCTGTTCTTCCTCCCATGTCCATTCCCCTGTCAAGCAGCTTGCCAACATACAATAGTTGTATGTAACTAACAAAGAAAGAGAAAACAGGACTTCAGGTTATTCGGCCTGTGTGGTTCCGTGAGCAAAATTCTTGCCTCTGTGTCGGTGTGTTGTGGGATCAGGCTCAGAGTGCCCAATCTGCACTGACATCACTCAAAGAGTGCAGCACTGCCAGAGATGCCATCCACCAGAAGAACTATTAAATGAAGGCCTCATTACTCTCTTGGGTAGCTAGCACGGCACTGCTTTGGAGAACAGGGGACTGATTCCTGATATCCTGGCTGATATTTATCAACGTCATTAAGACAGGTTGGCTCCTTCAGTGAAAAGACCTGTATAAGTAGAAGCTGTCTTGCCTGATTTTGGAACTTCCCACCCTCCTTCCCTTTGTCTTCTTCCTCATGAGACACGGGTCTATGTGGGGGTAAATAACAACCTCTGGCCCTGAGAACTCACCCATTCCCTCCAGAGGAACAGATTGACCGGCTGAGCGACCCCAGCATTTTCTCTTTGGTGTCCAAAAAAAGTCAGAATGAACCTTTATTAAATTTTCAAGATATTGTTTGATACTAAAGGAGCCGCCCTGAGATTTATGAGGATGTTTTGATTAAACTGCCGAAGAGTATTATAAATGGCCAGTTACTGTGTTCTCAGTAACCCCTGTCGGATCTGAGACAGAGTCACAACCTGTAGAAATTGTTTGTTTATAATGTAGCTGGATGTTTCCAGGAGATTGCTTCCAAGACATTTCTATTTCCCACACTGGCTGTTGTCAAGACTCCCGGTTGACTAGTACTAAATGTATTTGAAGGCGTTCCAGTTTGAGATAGACTGCCTTGTCTGTGAAGATTTAGCCCAGCCCGTTCTGGGAATCTCTGGGAAATGTGTCAAAGGTTCCCATCTTGCCTGTGTGGCCTGGATTCAATGTTAAGGACCTGGAGGTGAAGGTGTTACATTCCAATGTGGATGTGACATATGGCACATGACCTTACGCAAGAAAGGGGTGTTTTGAATAATAAAAGCTCCTCTAATAATTGACAGTAAATAACCTCTGCAGAAATACTTCACAGCTATTGGGAACCAGATTCCCAATGGTTGAAGCTTCTATTGCTTCAGTGCTTTCAAATATTATATAAGGATGCCACAGGGGAAATGTAGCCACTTGCTGAAGGCAAAACAGAAACAGGAGTAAATAATGTATTTTGTGGAGGATTATATAAGAGTCTACTGCACAGGGTATCTACTCCACTGGAAGCTACTCCAGTCTCACCATTCTGTGTCAAGAGATGCCTCAGGAATTCCTCATTTGACCTTATGTTCTGGACTCTTTATCAATTCGATTCTCCGTATCCACCAGATCAAACACCTTGATCTCCACAAATATCTCCACCGGGTCTTTTTTTTGTTTCAATTCTTCCCCAAATTTTCCCTGATATTTTTGATCCCTTTCCTCACCTTAATTTTGGTGGCAAACTTGTAAATCCTACAGTTGAAATTCATGGGTTTTCAGTTGGATGCTCCCAGCTGGATATCTGAACTCCTTCACATCGCCCTGTTAAACAACAAGAATTAAGTAACAGCAAAGAGATGGTAACCAATCTCTTTTGCACAGCTGAATGAAACCATCTCTGAATGTCAAATGGAAACTATTTCCCAATGATGACAGAAGGAAGTTTAACAAGTGGTTGAATTGTTATATACATGTTGTATTCCAGCTACAAATAACCAACAATAGCATCTACTGTTTAATAAGTTCACCTTGCCTCTTAGCCTTAACGTGAAGTGCAATAGGGAGTTCATTGTAAACATTTTACAACAGTAACTCTTAAGTAACAAATTCAGTATGCCGAAGCCAACTTTTTATCGGCTTTGTCTCAATCCTCCTGCCAACTTCTTCCTCTTCCTGAGATTAGATTTGGCTGTTGGGGTCAGTTAACAGGAACTAATGACTGGACCCTCTCCCTGACAGTCCCATTCTTTGCCCTTCTGCCGGTCTGAGTGAACTCCCCATTGACTTACAATTGATCTGAAACTCATGATTCAAGAATCAAGAGTCTAAATGTCCCAAGGCTTCTGGTAATTGTTGATGTTAGACTTTATCATCTTCACACAATGTGTTATCTGTCTTTTTATTGAAGTCTAATCATCAGTTTTCTCTCTTCACAGTTGTGTATATTTATTGGAGAAATACTCCTCTTTTTGAACTGGGCCATCACAGCAGACATCCTCATGGTAAGTATTTGATATGAGTTTTACCGTTTACCTCAGGTAAACCCCCCCCCCCCCCCCATCTCCCCCACTGAAAACGACAGTGCCCATGAAACAAAGGCTGGAATGATAAATGGGAAACCTTTCTCTCTGCTCTATCCATCGACAGCCCATGCCCTGATGGTGCTGGTCATCAAAGGGGCTTTACTTTGCCCGTTCGATAACTTGAAGGGTGCAGTTACATCATACAACCCAGAGGATGCAAGTTCAAATCCCACGTGGTACTTTGGGAATTTGAATTCGGTTCGTGAAATGTGGGAGTAAGTTGCTGGTTTCGTTAACAGTGTCGGTGAAACTGTCAGAATGTTGTAAAAGCAAAACTAATTCCTCAATGCTATAGGGAAGGATACCAATGCCGACTGTCTGGCCTATATCTGACTTCAGCAGCACACTGATGTCATTGACTGCTTCCTTGCATCTGTAGAGAGCCAGCAAGCTGTATCAAACTGCCCACACCAACCTCCCAAAGGGTACAATAAAAATCCAATAATCCTGCTTCCAAATGTTCGGAAATGCTGATGGTTCAGCAGCTGACTCACTCCTGAGTCTGGAATGTAAGTAGGGAGTGCAGTCAGAGTCAGGGTCCACACTTTGGGCTGGGTGTGTGTCTGGAGCTGGGGCTGGGGTCCAGACCACCATGGGTCAGGAGTGTAGGGAGGTCCGTGGCTGGAGCCCATTCCCTTCCAGGAAATTTATTATATTGCTGTGTAATATGTAAAGAAAGTAAATTAAAAGGATGTCTGGGCATTAATGGGGAGTAACATCCAATAATCTGGAATATCTTCCAGTCCAGCAACAGCAGAAGTGCCAGATATTGGAGTTTTACTGTACAGGCGACCCCCACATTACAGCCATTTGGGTTACGGAAATTCGCCCTCACAACATTCACCAATCACTACCCAAAAGCCTGGGATATGGAATAAAGTTGGCTCTCACAGAATTTTTGTGAAAAAAATTAAATAAAGAAACACCGTTTTTTCTTCAAAGCGCATTTCTTGACACGTGTGTTGATGCCGTAGCTTCGCATTGGGGAAGATCGTGATGTGGCCCATTTTCTAGAAACGCAACTCCCCGTAACGGCAGGGATCGCCTGTGACTAGGGACAGGCAATAAATCAAGGCCTTCACAACAGTGAAGAATGTGTGATCCCGAGGAATGAGTCAGTGAACTAACCCACAGCAGTCCCTAGCACTGACCCCACCTCTTAATTCTATTGACAATGGGATTCTGAAATTCAAATCATCCGACTGAGATCTGAACCTTACTTGGAGGCTCATTGAAACCCTCAAGGCTTTGACTGTTACATTTTTCCCGTGTAACGTCTCAGTGCAGTAACTCTGCCTCTTTATTCCCAGTACGTTGTTATTCCGACTCGCCGCTCTACAGCTGTGGCCTTGCAGAGTTTCACCTCTCACCTGTTTGGAGATGCGGGAAGTCCCTATCTAATAGGTGTGGTAAGTACGGCTTGCACTTGGCACTGAGTTCCCACAAAAGAGGCCGTGTTAATGGGTCAGAGCTCGGAGTCAGGTGGCACGGGTGAGGCAGCGGGTAGTGCTGCTGCCTCACGGCTCCAGTGACCCAGATTCGATCCTGACCTTGGGTGCTGTCTGTGTGGAATTTGCGTGTTTTCCCTGTGAACACGTGGGTTGCCTCCGGGTGCTCCAGCTTCCCAAAGACGTGCAGCTTGATAGGTTGATTGGCGACTGTAAACTGCCCCTCGGATGTAGGTGAGTGGTAGAACCTGTAAACTGCCCCTCGGATGTAGGTGAGGGGTAGAACCTGGGGGGAGTTGATGGGAATGCAGGGAGAATGGATAACAGGGAAAATTAGTGGAGGGATGGGACAGCTCTGTGAACCAGCATAGACTCGATGGGCTGAACAGCCTCCTCCCACGTTTTACGGTACGATGGCTAAGAATGTCTGGTGGGGAGGAAGCTGGAGAGGGGCATCGGGACACCAGGAGTGGGGCAAAAGATAAAGGGAAGAAACGGGATGTCGAAGTTGGGGTCAGCCAGAGATCTTGTTGCTCCGTCGCTTCCCGGAGGGAGTAGGTTTGTGTTCTTACTCCTAGGTGGCCCTTTCTCCATTGTCATAGTTACTTTTGACATTCACCCTATTGTTCAAGGGGTCCATCTTCCAGCCCCTCCCTTTTGCTCCTTCACCGCTCCATCAAGTTTGAAGTCTTCTCTCTTGTTTGCCTAGATCTCGGACGTCATCAGGCAGAGTAAGCCCGATTTGGACCTCTGGGAGTTCCTCAGCCTGGGTTACGCTCTCATGCTCTGCCCATTCATCATTGTCCTCGGAGGGACCTTCTTTCTGGCCACAGCCCATTACATTGTACATGATCGGAACAGAGCGCATCAACAGTGAGTACAAAAGACTTACAGCTCTTAGCTGCAAGAGGCTAAGCGCCTCTGCTTTCACTAACGAGCGTCGATTCCGTGTGATCTTGACCTTCCGTTAGAATAAAAATAGAAAAGTGCTGCAAATACTCAGAAGGTCAGGCGGCATCTGGTGTCTTTGACCTGAGGTGTCGGGCCAGTCTCTCTCCATAGATGCCGCCTGACCTGCTGAGTGTTTTCAGCATTTTCTGTTTTTATTTCAGACTTCGAGCATCTGCAGTTTCGTGCTTGCCATCGGTTATAGTCTTCTGCTCTGCACCCTCCTTTATTGTCCTGGTTCATGGAGCCAGCCTGTGGTTCAAAACCCCTCCCTCATGTGCATCACGCGAGCAGTCATTCTACAGAAGGTACCCAAGATAATGAGTCTACTTCACCAGAGAGTGCTTCCAGGCTGAAGCTGACCTGTCCTCACCTAATACCCACACACTGAGCCAGTTCTTTTGGTCTTGGCCAATATTGGATTGCACACTGGCACAGCTGGTAGAGCTGTTGCCTCATAGCTCCAGTGTCCTGGGTTCGATTCTAACCCTTGGGTGCTGTCTCTGTGGAGTTTGCATGTTCTTCTCGTGGCCTCCGGGTGCTCCAGTTTCTTCCTACATCCCAAAGACTTGTAAGTTAGATTAATTGGCCACTGTAAATTGCTCCTAATGTGTAGGTGAGTAATAGAATCTGGGGGGGGGGGGCGGAGTTGATGGAAATATGGGGAGAATAAAATGGGTTCGGGTAGGATTAGTGTAGAAGTGGGCAGGTGATGTCAGCTGTGTATGCCAGACATGTTTACTGAGCCGGCACACAAAATGCTGGCGGAACTCAGCGGGTCAGGCGGCATCTGTGGAGGGAAACGAACAATCGACGTTTCAGGCTGAGACCCTTCGCCTGGACCAAATGAAGAGCCTCGACCCGTAATCGTCGACTGTCTGCTTCCCTCATTAGGTGCTGCCTGACCCGCTGAGTTCCTGCAGCGTTTTGTGTGTTGCTTCAGATTCCAGTTTTTTTTGTGTCTCAATGTTTACTGAGTCACATGGTACACTCTGCTCAGTTGATATTATCTGCTCAAAATTCTACTGCACTTCAGTGAAAAGTCTTAGTTGGTCGAAACCTACTGTGTACACCGGATGGAGTTCTGCCCTCCCTAGATCGGAGAATCCTCGTTATCCATCTCCCTCTAGGCCATTAACTTTGCATTGTACAGATCAGCCCATCTTCCCTCACTCATTTGCTTTCAGAGAACTGTCCAACCCCTCGCTCCACCATCTCAGCATAAGAAAGAGAAACAGGAGGGGTCTGTTTAGCCCCTTGTGTCTAATACACATTCAGTGAGGTCATGGCTCAACTTTTACCCTGACGCCACTTTCCTGCAGCATTCCCTAATAGTATCCTCAGATCAATTTTTGTATGACCTGCCATTAAATCATTAAGATATGCTGCAGAAACCGCGAGGTTGAGTACTGAGCTCTGTGGAAGCCAGCAGTTATAAAAACATCCACCAGCCCTTCGTTTCTTGGCACCGGGCCGATCGTGGGCCAAGCTTGCCGCACCACGATTCCAGGAGCTTTTGTCGGAAAGACTTGCCAAACTTCCACATGGACTGTGTTCGACACACTGCTGACATCAGCATTCCTTTTTATCGCCTCAAATTAAGGAGAAAAGGGAACTGAATCTTGCTTGAAGAAAAGGACAACGAGTTTCTCAGGAGCTCCGTGTGATGTTGCCAGTCACCTTCTCAACGCTGCCTCTGGATCCAACGACAGTGCCTTCAACAGCACTGGGAAGGCCTCAGTCAGTCAGGAGCCATTGCTGCATGAATCTGTGCCAGCGATAGGACTGTGACAGCGACTAGTCTCTGTGGCAGTCATGATCTCTGGCAATGCATTGAAGGGAAGAGTTACCTTGCTTTCCCTATGGGGAATCTCATTGAAACCTACCGGAAGGCCTGGATAGAGTGGACATGGAGAGGGTGTTTCCATCAGTGGGAGAG
Organism: Pristis pectinata; assembly: GCF_009764475.1. Taxonomy (NCBI): domain Eukaryota; kingdom Metazoa; phylum Chordata; class Chondrichthyes; order Rhinopristiformes; family Pristidae; genus Pristis; species Pristis pectinata. The sequence goes on along the minus strand of NC_067425.1, from coordinate 34,506,698 downwards.
TCTGGGAGGCGAGGGCATGCCCTCAGAGTAAATTGATGTCCCTGTAAAACTGATGAGGAGGAATTTCTCCAGCCGGAGGGTGGTGAATCTCTGGAATTCATTACCACAGAGGGGCTGTGGAGGACAAGCCATTGGGTGTACTTAAGGCAGAGATTGATAGGTTCTTGATTGGTAAGGGAGTTAAGGATTACGGGAGAATGGGGTTGAAGAAATTTCAGCCATGAGTGAATGGCGCAGCAGACTCGATGATCTGAACAGCCTACTTCAGCTGCTATATCTTATGGTCTTACTTTAACAGAACTCTTCTGCAGTTAACTGCCCCAGGAAAAAACAGTTGCAAGGAATTGCACTGTTCCAGGAAGATTGACCAACCAGGTCAATCCCCTACAATGTGAAAACCTACGAGCAAAAAGTAGAAAAGGAACATGTATTTGAAGACTTCTCCAGTTTGAGTTAGACTGCCTTGTCATATTGAGGGAGGTGACCCTGTTGCTGGTGTGCCTTGATTCAGAATATGGAGCACAGTTGTGAGGGTCATCCTACTGTATAAAAAGGTCGTTATGGCCTCTGGAAGTGCATGGACGTGATCGAGGGGCCAGAGTATTTGTGGGGCAGCTGGACTTGGATTACAAAGCGAGATTATGGTTATTAAGAAATCAGTGAGAGGGGATGTAATGGATTTTCATAATTTCTAATGACTTTGCCCTGTTCAGTGCAGAGGACATGTCCTGCATTTGAACGGAGGTAAATGTTAAAAGAACCTGCACAGGCAATATTTCAATAAGTAATGAGCAAATAATGAAGCAGGCTGTCTGGGAAAATGATTGGATTAGTTATTATTGATTCCTTCAAATGCAAATCCGGTAGATTTCTTCCAGAAAATAGGCTTTGGAGACAGTACGTGAATGATTTCAGAGACTGAGGAAGTGCTTCAATAGCGGTAAACATTTGAGGTTGTGTAGCTCTCAGTATAAATTCAACATTTCTTCACTGGAGCAATGGGTGGTGAATGGGATAGGTGAATGTGGTATAATTAGTCTTACAGTTACAATGATCCTGTTATTGAGCTTCTAGAGAGGGTAAAACCATTTAAAGTCAAAGGCTCTGTGGTATATGAACAGTGAAATACTTTGAAACCATCCCCATTTTCTCATTCCTACCTGTAAACCCCAAAATGCTTGGTATGTTCCTGGTACTCCACAATAGTTGTGTTCAACACAATGACAGGATTTAAGAGAATGGGCCAACACCCAAGCAGAACTATGTAGATGGACAAGGTACTTATGCAAATTTATTTTGGATGTATCCTCTCCGATGATCAATGGGAGTTACTCAAACGATCGGTATTGTCTTGTCAGCAGAGAGCTAGTCCTGTGCTCATTAATAAGTGTTGTTCTTGTCTCAATGAAGAAAACACTCCCTAACATTTAATCTCCACAAGTTTGGTGTATCCGAGATTCAGCAGATTTCAAGGAACATACAAATTGTTTTATTTGTATGTTCCTTGAAATCTGCTGAATCTCGGATACATCCACCAGTGCCTCAAAATCAATAACCTCTCCCTCATCCAAATCCTTCCACTGCCCTGTTCCTAGCTCAAGGACTTTCCACCCCTCCAACCTCCCCTCCCTGGTCCTAAGTCTCTTGAATTCTCCAATTTGGGCCTTGCTACAGCCTCTTCCCCTCTCCCTTTCATCGACCACTATGCCTTGACCTCTGGTTGAGTTCCCTCAACTCAACTGCTCTCCTTAAAGCTCCCCCTGGCCATTTTGATCACCCCTTTGGTTATCCCCTCCTCTGCCTGTTTGGTAATTGGTTAATTATTGTCACAGCTACTGAGATACGGTGAAAGACTTTGTTTGCAATGCCATCCATACAGATCATTTCAAAACATAAGTACATCGAGGTAGTGCAAAGGGAGAAGCAAAAACAGAATGCAGAATGCCCTTTAGCTCCATGGGAAGTCTTTGTATATGAAAAAGCACAGTATTGATGCAGGTAGTTACTGTGGAATGTTAGTGCATGTTAACCTTGAAATGTCAACCTCCTGAATCATAGCAACGCAGCATGGTTGACATTCTGTACAGCTCTGCCTCTAATCTATCATTCAGCCCAGTTTAGTTGTTTCTTCTCTTGTGTAGTAATCCATTTGGGAGCTCTCTTCCCCAAAGGGCAGTGGAAGCACAATCTTCCTTTCTAAGGCAGAGGTGCACTGATCCTTGGTAATCAGGGGGTGAAAGGTTTACTGGAGGGTGGGTGGGAATGCAGAGTTGAGATCACAATTAGATCAGCCAGGGTTTTATTTAATGCTGGATGGGATTTGAGAGGCAGAGAAGTCTAGGGGTATGGCCCCTAAACTCGCAGCCATATCCCACATGGGAAAGACTAGATGACTACTGCAACAGGATCAGGGTAGGCTTGTTATCATTCTTTCATTTCCCTGTGCTCTAGCTTGTTATCCCCCTGAAAGTTTTACAGCAGAAGCCAAATGATGGTCAGAATTCTGGCTGATGTTTCTCCTGCTCGCTCTCCGGGAACCTCCGGAGACTTTGATTCCTTCTGCTGCATCGTCTAGTTGGGAAGATCATACTGTCCCAGTGTCAAAGACTGAACACAGCCCCAAGGCCGAAGCAGCTTGCAGCCTCTGTACCTCAGAGCGAGAACCATGCCTGGGGTCTGCTTGTCAGCACGGACCAATTCCACACCATGTCACCAGCTGGGGCCAGGAGACCTCCCACTGGTGGTGGGGAGGGAGGGGTAGAAGGGATGCAGATGTCACAAGCACCTTCTGTGTTTGATGTATCCTTTACGAAGCACCATCAAAACCAGGACTGCAATCAGCAGAAGCGTCCTACATTACATCACTTTAAATAGAGCCAGCTAGCTCAGGGCGTCTCTACATAGAAGGTGGCATTAGTTTAAAGGCGTGACATAGGTCTGCGGTACAGCCTGGCGCAGCGAGCTCGCAGGCTGTCACTGAATCTGAGAGATTCAGGTAACATTCACAAATCTTTCCCACAGTTTGTCACCTGAATGCCTGAGTTACCCAACAAGCCTGAAACTCCTCCGGCAACAATTCCTTATGTGTGGGTGTGTGTGCTCCCTTCGTGTCTGCTTGTAAACACACGGGCACACATGTAACTCTGGGCATGTACAAAGGATGTCTGCATATGTGCACCTGTGCCTGCTTGTGTATGGTGTTGGTATTGGTTTATTATTGTCACTTGTACCGAGGTACGGTGAAAAACTTGTCTTGCATACCTATGGTACAGGTCAATTCATTACACGGTGCAGTTACATTGAGTTAGTACAGAGCGCATTGATGTAGTACAGGTAAAAACAATAACAGTACAGAGTAAAGTGTCACAGCTACAGAGAAAGTGCAGCACAATAAGGTGCAAGGTGGGGTGCCTGCACATGGGATGTATCAGAACATTAGAAGCAAGAGGCCATTTGGCCCCTCCTGTCTGCTTTGCTACTCAATAAGATCACATCCGTTCCACCTTCCCGCACCAACCCCATGTCTAATATCCCTTAATATCTAAAGATCGATCTCTGCCTTGAATGTGCTCGGAGACCGAGCCTCCACAGCCCTCTAGGCTAGTGGGTGTTACGATTGTGGCCCCTTCCACATCGGCGAGACCAAGCCTAGACTGGGCGACTGTTTTGCAGTGTACCTGCGCTCTGTCCGCAACGGTCGGCTTGAGCTTCTGATGACTTGTCGCTTCAACTCCCCTCCCCACTTCCACACTGATGTGTCTGTCCAAGGTCTCCTCCACTGCCACAGAGAGGCCAGTCACAAACTCAAAGAACAACACCTCGTATTCCGCTCCAGCGGCCTACAACTTCATGGCACAAGCACCGAATTTTATAATTTCAGTTAAGCCCCTCCATTTGTGTCTCTTTCCCGCTCCCACCAGTCCACCCAGACTCTCTCTCCCTCTGTTCACCTTTTCCCTCCCTCCCTCCCTCCCTCCCTCCCTCCCTCCCTCGTAACCTAGACTCATCACCTTCTCCCACTGGCTGCATCTGCCTAATTTTTCTTCTTTCTTTCTTATGTTTCCTCCTATCACCCACCAGCCTCTGTCTCAATACTCCCCCATCTCGATAAGATCAGATACCTTTATCAGTCACATGTACATCGAAACACACAGTGAAATGCATCTTTTGCGTAGAGTGTTCTGGGGGCAGCCCGCAAGTGTGGCCACGCTTCCGGCGCCAACATAGCACGCCCACAACTTCCTAACCCGTACGTCTTTGGAATGCGGGAGGAAACCGGAGCACCCAGAGGAAACCCACGCAGACACGGGGAGAACGTACAGACTCCTTACAGGCAGCGGCCGGAATTGAACCCGGGTCGCTTGCGCTGTAAAAGCGGTTAGCCTCACTACAGTGCCTGCCCCATCTGCGCATCACCTCCACCCCCCTCACTTGGTTCCACCGATCGCCCATCAGCCTCTGTTTCCCCACTCCCCCTCTCACCTCTTTACACCAGCTATCTCCCCTCTACACTCTGTCCTGATACAGGGTCTCAACTTGAATCGTAGACCATCCCTCTGCCTCCACAGATGCTGCCCGAACCGCTGAGTTCCTCCAGCTGTTTGATTTTGCTCCAGATTCCAGCATCTGTAGTCTCTTGTGTCTCCTAAAAATTCAGCACCCCCTGGGTGGGGAAGTTGCTTTTCTATGTCCTGAATGACTGACGTCTTGTTTTGAGACCCAGTACGATAAATGGACTCTGACCTCACAATCTACCTCATTATGACCTTGCACTTTATTGTCTGCCTGCATTGCACTTTCTCTGTAGTTGTGACACTTTATTCTGCATTCTGTATTGTTTTTACCCTGTACTACCTCAATGCACTGTGTTATGAACTGATCTGTATGAATAGTATGCAAGACAAGTTTTTTCACTGTACCTCGGTACAAGTGACAATAATAAACCAATTCCAATTCCAATTCCAAGACTGTGACGCCTGGTTCTAGACATCTTGCTGAGACATCATCGCTGCATCTACCTCATCGAGCCCTGTGAACAATTTGCGTTCGTATTAATTTGCACATGTATATTGCTATATATATAAGCAATTGGGAAAAGTAGAATAAACTTACTGAACTGGGATTATAACTAGTGATAAGGACACTGCGTGTGACTGGTTTCCTCGCCACCACCTCCTTTGATTGGTGGCTTTGTCAGTGACCCCGCTTCCAGATGCAGCTGGGTCCAGATGCAGTGTGGGTTTACATCGGGCTTTGGCCGTGGTAGCAGAGCCCCCTGCACCAGCTTGAGTTGCAGTGAGGAGCTGAAATCCAAGCCTCTGGGTGTGGACTGTTCACTGCCTACTGCAGCTACTGGACACAGGCAGTGGGCTAGTGAGCAGGGCTGACTGTGAATGGTGGCTCAGTGAAGTGTGACACTGAACCGTGCACTACTGGAGATCCTGCTTTTCACCCCCAGCACCAGAATTAGTTAGAGCAAGAAGAGGCCATTCAGCCCCTCGAGTCTGCTCCTCCATTCGGCAGGATCATGGCTGATCCAAGATTCCTTGTCCACTTTCCTGCCCTATCCCTGTATCCTGTGAGGCCCTACTAATTACTAGAGGAGATGTAGAGGGGGAGAATTTAAAGGAGATGTGTGGAGCAAGTTTTTTTTTACACTGAAAGCGGTGGGTGCCTGGAACGGGCTGCCAGGGGAGGTGGTAGAGGGGATATGGTAGTGGTGGTTAAGAGGTTTTTAGATAGACACATGGATCTGCGGGGAATGGAGGGATATGGATTGTGTGCAGGCAGAAGGGATTTAGTTTTTAGCTGGTATCATGTTCAGCACAGACATCGTGGTCGAAGAGCCTTTTCCTGTGCTGTAACCATGTCTATGTAATTAGAAATCTACCTGCATCACCCTTAACTACACACCCTGGCCACAGACTGCTTCAGATACTTTCTCTCCTCGACCTAGAAGAAAGTGATCCGTGTTGGCCTTCCCTTCACGCTCCTGGTTTCTGCAGTGATTCCTTGGAATGTGTTTGGGCTCACCTTCCCAGTTTAGCGGTCAGCTGTCCACTTGACTGCCAGTATGTTGTTAAGCGCGAATCCCTCGTTACTTTCCAGCACCAAGGATATACAAGGATCGGCTTTAAGTCCAGTACTATGAAGTCTGGTACTTTAAGTCTAACACTCAAGGAAATATTTTTCCATAACAGGAAGCGAAGAGCTATCAGCAGTGCCTCACAGGGAGCTGAGAAAGAATAGACTGCGACGGCAGTGGCAGGTCAAAAGCCAAGGTGATGACTATCTCTAAGTGCTGTTTTCACCTGACTAATGCTGGATATTATTCTTGGGCAAGTTGATGAAACGATCAGTTTGCAAACAAATTAAGTAGACTACCCCACAAGGCCAAAGGTATTTTTATTGTTCTGAGGGGTTGGGCGACAATTCATTTTTTTACACAGATGTAACCCTAAGAAATCTCTGGAATGTTGATGTTTCCCAAAAAGCAATTTGCATTTTGAAATGACAGGAAGTGCTAACACAATAATTCAAAGGCAGTATTGTAAAGCCACCACCAGATAAGAGTAGAACAATGGCTGTTTACATGTTGCCCAGACACCTCCAGGACTATGGGTTTCAGCAGGTTCTCAGGAAAGGGGGTTCTGTCTACAGCTTGATGGAATTCAGGTCTGGAATCTGTTGGGGAACCGCTATGAGTGCTTTCCTGCAGCCCTGCACCCACAGGTCATTGCGAAGCACAATCAACGTCCAGCTACAAACCACTGCTTTGTGCGCTGGCAGGCATTAAGAATATGAGAATTCGAAGTAGGTTCAGGCTGTTCGTCCCTCGTGCTCACTCTGCCATTCAATAAGATCGTGGCTGATCTGTTACCTCAGTGTCACCTTGCTGCACTAACCTTGAAATCTAAAAATCGACTGATATCCGTCTTGAATGCACTCAGTGACTGAGCCTCCACATCCCTCTTGGGTACGGAATTCCAAACATCCACTCTCCTCCGGGTGATGAAATTCCTTATCCACTCTGTACCGAACGGCTGACCCCTTGGTTCGAGACAGCCAAGCCACACGAAACCCTACATCTCCGCTGTTGAGTCCCATGGAATTTTACGTCTCAATGAAATAACCTCTCGTTTTCCTAAACAAAGAACATACAAATCCCAGTCTGCATGATCCATTGATTAATCCAGACTGCTCCCCCAAATCCCAGTGAACCTTTGCTGCACTCCCTCTATCACAAGCGTGTCCTTCCTTAGGGAGTATACTCCCAATGGGATCTCAGTCACACAAGAGCTCTACTATGGTACTCAAATCCTCTTGTAGTAAAGGCCAACATACCATTTGTCTTCCAAAGTAATTACTGCATACAACATAGAAACATAGAAAAACTACAGCACAATTCAGGCCCTTCGGCCCACAAAGCTGTGCCGAACATGTCCCTACCCTAGAAATTACTAGGCTTACCCATAGCCCCCTATTTTGCTCAGCTCCATGTACCTATCTAACAGTCTCTTGAAAGACCCTATCGTATCCGCCTCCACCACCGTTGCCGGCAGCCCATTCCACACACTCACCGCTCTCTGAGTAAAAAACTTACCCCTGACATCTCCTCTATATCTACTCCCCAGCACCTTAAACCTATGTCCTCTTGTAGCCACCATTTCAGCCCTGGGGAAAAGCCTCTGACTATCTACCCGATCAATACCTCTCATCATCTTATACACCTCTGTCAGATCGCCCCTCATCCTCCGTCTCTCCAAGGAGAAAAGGCCGAGTTCCCTCAACCTGCTTTCATAAGGCATGCTCCGCATTCCAGGCAGCATCCTTGTAAATCTCCTCTGTACCCTCTTTATGGCTTCCACATCTTTCCTGTAGTGAGGCGACCAGAACTGAGCACAATACTCCAAGTGGGGTCTGACCAGGGACCTATATAGCTGCAACAATACCTCTCGACTCCTAAATTCAATTCTCCGATTGATGAAGGACAATACACCATATGCCTTCTTCACCACAGAGTCGATCTGTGCAGCTGCTTTGAGCGTCCTATGGACTCAGACCCCAAGATCCCTCTGATCCTCCACACTACCAAGAGTCCTACCATTAATACTATATTCCGCCAACATATTTGACCTACCAAAATGAACCACTTCACACTTATTTGGGTTGAACTACATCTGCCACTTCTCAGCCCAGCTTTGCATCCTATCTATGTCCCTCTGTAACCTCTGACAGCCCTCCAAACTATCCACAACACCCCCAACCTTCATGTCATCTGCAAACTTACTAACCCACCCCTCCACTTCCTCGTCCAGGTCGTTTATAAAAATCACAAAGAGTAAGAGTCCCAGTACAGACCCCTGAGGTACACCACTGGTCACCAACCTCCACTCAGAATACGACCCTTCAACAATCACTCTTTGCCTTCTGCGGGCCAGCCAGTTCTGGATCCACACTGCAATGTCCCCTTGGATCCCATGTCTCCTCACCTTCTCCATAAGCCTTGTATGGGGTACCTTATCAAACGCCTTGCTGAAATCCATATACACTACATCTACTGCTCTCCCTTCATCGATGTGCTTAGTCACATCCTCAAGAAATTCAATCAGGCTCGTAAGGCAGGACCTGCCCTTGACAAAGCCATGCTGAGTATTCCTAATCATATTATACCTCTCCAAATGTACATAAATCCTGCCTCTCAGGATCTTCTCCATCAGCTTACCAACCACTGAGGTAAGACTCACCGGTCTATAATTCCCTGGGCTATCTCTACTCCCCTTCTTGAATAAGGGAACAACATCCGCAAACTTCCAATCTTCCAGAACCTCTCCCATCCCCATCGACGACGCAAAGATCCTCGTCAGAGGCTCCGCAATCTCCTCCCTCACCTCCCACAGCAACCTGGGGTACATCCCATCCGGTCCCGGTGACTTATCTAACTTGATGCTTTTCAAAAGTTTCAGCACCACCTCTTTTATAATATCTACATGCTCAAGCTTTTCAGACCGCTGCATGTCCCCACTACAATCCCCTGGATCCTTTTCCGTAGTGAATACTGACATAAAGTATTCATTAAGTACCTCCGCTATTTCTTCCGGATCCAGACACACCTTCCCACTGCTGCACTTGATAGGCCCTATCCTTTCGCATCTCATCTTCTTACTCTTCACATACTTGTAGAACGCCTTGGGGTTTTCCTTAATCCTGCCCGCCAAGGCCTTCTCATGTCCCCTTCTGGCTCTCCTAATCTCTTTCTTAAGTTCCTTCCTTTTAGCCTTGTACTCCTCCAGATCTCTAACATTACCTAGCTCTCTGTACCTTTCGTATGCTTTTCTTTTCCTTTTGACTAGATTTATTATAGCCTTTGTACACCACGGTTCCTGTATCCTCTCGTGACTCCCCTGCCTCATCGGAACATGTCTATGCAGAACTCCACACAAATACCCCCTGAATATTTGCCACATATCTTCTGTACTTTTCCCAGAGAACATCTGTTCCCAATTTAATCTTCCAATTTCCTGCCTGAGAGCCTCATAATTCCCTTTACTCCAATTAAACACCTTTCTAGCCTGTCTGTTCCTATCCCTCTCTAGTGCTAATGTAAAGGAGATGGAATTATGGTCACTATCACCAAAATGTTCACCCGCTGAGAGATCTGACACATGACCAGGTTCATTTCCCAGTATCAAATCAAGCACAGTCTCTCCTCTTATAGGTCTATCTACATATTGTGTCAAGAACCCTTCGTGAACACACCTAACAAACTCCACCCCATCTAAACCCCTCACTGTCTGGAGATGCCAGTCGATGTTTGGGAAATTAAAATCCCCCATCAGAACAACTCTGTTATTCTCACACCTTTCTAGGATCTGCTTCCATATCTGCTCCTCAATAACCCTGTCACTATTGGGCATCCTATAAAAAACACCCAGTAAGGTTATCGACCCCTTCTTGAACATTGAACATTAACTTCCAGGTCTCTCTGAACATCAACACCTTTCCATCATTTATTTCTGGGGTGTTTTATTGAGAAGGAGTTTGATAGATCACTGCCTTAAATACTTGCTCCCCCACTACTGTTGATGCAGTGTGGACCACAACGCATAAAGGTCCCTTTGACAGTACCTTTCAAACCTGTAGCCTCTACCTACAGCAGGTCAAGGAGGGCAATGCATAAGATAAGATTTCTTTATTAGTCACATGTATGTCGAAACACACAGTGAAATGCATCTTTTGCATAGACTGTTCTGGGGGCAGCCCGCAAGTGTCGCCATGATTCTGGCGCCAATGTAGCATGCCCACAACTTCAGAGCACTGTTATCAGCAGGACTCTGGTCTCCTACTCTCCCACCACATTGACTTAGCATTTCATTGCTGGACTTAACAGGAGCACCTTCACCAGAAGAACTGCAGCAATATGAAGAAGGCAGCTCACCAACACCTTCTCAGGGGCAATTAGTCATAGAGTAATACAGTATGGAAGCAGGCCCTTCGGCCCAACTCGTCCATGCTGACCATAGTGCCCAACAAACTAGTCCCATTTGCCTGCACTTGGCCCATATCCCTCTAAACCCCTCCTATCCAGGTACTTATCCAAATGTCTCCAAATGTCTTTTAGTGATAGGGTTGCCAGCGATGTCCACATTATGTCATCAATGAAAGGAATCAATGGCTTCAAGCACTCCCCAAAATAAAAGGTCCCCTCATTTAGCCGCGCGCCCCCCCACCCCCAACCAGAATGACTGTGGAGGACTTGGAGATGATTGAAGGTGGGGTCACAATACGAGCACTGAGAGAGGAGCAGTCCACACCTGATGCTAATCTCCGTATCCCACAGGGCATATTACAATGGTAATAAATATATACCAAAAACAAATTAAAAATAAAGTAATATAATACCAAATATATTTTATAAATATAGGCATATAATATCATGTGCAGGCATTAATAGGGATAACATACCATGTACATCTGACATAGTATATGCACAGCCTTGGTTTTGCATTTATAACAGAGACAGGGAGGTGAATTACTTTGATTGCAGGCTGTGCAGTTACAAAGGGAATCGGAGAAAGTCTCCAGGTGGTTGGGTATTTGTTAGATGCCTTTTCACGATACACTCACAGCCCAGGTTCAGTGTCGTTGGTGAGCCTCTTTTCCTTTGTCCTGACAGAAAATTAGTGAAGTCTCTGTGAGGAGCTATATCTTCCTCTTCGCACCCTGAATTCTGACCATATTTACTCTCTACTGCAACACTGGTGTAAAACCAAACCTTTGTCACAGTGTGAGTGTACCTTTAATAAGCAGTAGACCAGAGGTAGCTGAGTGTAGGTGGAGCTACGTTCGGGTAGCTCCATCAGTAACTCCCAATCTTGAAGTAACATGGCTTTCCAGAAAATGCAGCATCACTGCAGAGAGAGACAGAGTTGAAGGTTCAGGTCAAGAACCCCTCACCAGAAGTGGAAACGTGAGAAGGGGAGCATGTTTTATGTTGCACAGAGGGGAAGGGGTGGAGAGGACAGAGGGAATATCTGTGGTAGACTGAAGTTCTCAATTACTTTAAAAAAACAGCAGTTGGTAACAGAAAAATATAAACAAAATTAAAACAAGGGTACAGCCACCTCTGTGGAGAGAGAGGGAAAAAGGGGGTCACTTGAAATCGTTAAATTCACTGTGAAGTTCCAATGGCTGTAACGTACCCAGGCAGAAGAAGCTGTTAAACCTTGGTCTATGTCACATACAATGGAACAAGGAAGTAGGACATTTGGATCAACCAGTCCATGCTGGTGAGACTCCTCCGCAGCAGCCCTAATCACACGTTGCTCTGTTTCCCTTTTATTCTTTTCTGTTTTAAGTGTTGAAGGGCTCCCTGCTTCAACGTGCTTCCTGTGGCTTCACAACCAAGTGTTTGAAACAACATTTCTCCTGGCCCCTGCCCTAAACCTTTTGCATTTAATCATGTTTATCTTGGAGCCCCTTATTCAAGACCCACTGAGTCCACCAACTCTGTCCGTTCATTTCAAAAGCTGCACCATTTCTTGCATTGAGAGAGCAAGCTCTTCTAAAAGCTTATAAGTTTTGGGTTAGCACCGTGGTGCGGCTAGTATGTCCTCAAGGTTCCAGCAACCTGGGTTCGATCCTGACCTCTGGTGGTGTCTGTGTGGAGTTTGTAAATTTTCCCTGTGACCACATGGATTTCCAAGGGGTGCTCCAGTTCCTTCCCACATCTCTAAGATATATAGGTTGGTAGGTTCACTGGCCATTGTTAATTGCCCTTGGTGTGTAGGTGAATGGTAGAATCTGTGGGAGTTGATGGGAATGTGGGGAGAATAAAATGGGATCAGTGTAGGATTGGTGTAAGTGTGCCTTTCATGCTTGGTATGGACTTGATAGGTCGAAGGACCTGTTTCCATGCTGTATGACTCTATAACTCAAGGAATTAGCACCCTTACTACATTACAGAATGTGCTAACTTAGCATCAGTGTTAAATCAATTACCACACCAGGATGCCTGATATGATCTAGCCAACGTGCTCCAGATTAACTAACTATTTGTTAACATTTAATTTAAATTCCATGGATCATAATGTAATTACACAGTTATTTAATTACAGTGTTTGTTAAATGGCAATATAACCAAGATGTTACAATAACTATTTACATTGTAATGGAGCAGATTTTCGTGGGTGTCCCAGTCAACTACTTTCAGGGAGAGTGGCCCTTTGGGATGGGTTTCAGCAAGGTAGTGGAGGCGCCCAGCGAAGGAATGTTTACCTGCAAAGTGTGGGAAGAAATTCCTGCCTTTCCATTGCACCTTACGCAACCTGAGCAACTTCCAAGATACTCTGAACGACCAACAGCTTTCACATCCCAAGAGCTTCACAGGAAGTAATGAACAGCTGGTATTAAGGTAGAAAACTTTGCAGGCAGCTGTGCAGGGTGTGGGTGTTGCTGGGGAGAACACTTTAGTTATTCTCATTGTACTGTCAGGAGTCACAGGCGAGGTAAGGATCACAGATCTCCTTCCCTCGAGGCTGTGGTTGGATGTTTGGGAAAATCCTGATCCTTTTAATTCTAGGATTTATCTAATTAACAAGGTTTATTCCTCTCCACTGTGGTGGAATTTGAGCTCATGCCTGGAATAGGCAGTCCAGGCCTGTGGTTTCCTAGCCCAGCAGATTAACTGTGACTGGCTGCATCTGTGGAAAGAACAACAGCTAACAGAAAGGCTTTCTCTCCTCCCCAGTTCTGACGAAGGGAGTTCGACCTGAAATGTTAATCCTGTGTCTCTCCACAGATGCTGCCTGACCTGCTGAGTGTTTCCAGCATTTTCTATTTTTATTTATTTTCCATTAACTGCAGTTTTTTTTATTTCTCTCATTCTTCTAAAGTCCAAAGATACCGATCTAATTTATTTAGCCACTGTGATAGGACAGCTCACTAAAGAGGCAGACACAGACAGTGGAAAACTAACACAAGGTATATGGGGGTTGCGCAGGTGAATTGACCTGAGGCACAGACAGAAGTTTAGATTTGCAGCAACAAAAACTAGCATTTGTTGATAGAAATCGAGCCTGTCAGTACACGCTGAAGCTGGAGGTGTCCCCACGGTGAGCCAGTGGACCCGGGCAGCTTTGCATTGGGGGATAATTCTGTCTGATGTGGAGTCACCCCAGTCATTCTCTCTTCTCCCCCCTCCCGTCGGGTAGAAGATACAAAAGCTTGAGAACACGTACCACCAGGCTCAAGGACAGCTTCTACCCTGCTGTTATCAGACTCTTGAACAGACTGCTCATACGCTAAAAGGTGAACTTCTGATCTACCTCGTTGTGGCCCTTGCACTTTATTTGTCTACCTGCACCGCACTTGCTCTGTAACTGTAACGCTACAGTCTGCATTCTGGTTTCCTGTTTACCACCTCCTATACTTACGTATGGCATGATCTGTACGGATGGCATGCAGACAAAGGTTTTCTCTCTATCTCCATGCATGTGATTATTATAAACCAATGCCAGTATCAAATTACAAATGCAGTGCATTGCACCTAAGGATTTTTGGTATGTTCTCAGTGTCCTGTGTTTGTGGGAGATGGTGAACACCAGCAACTGTGCAGTTTCCCAACTAATCAGGTGCTGGGGAGCATTGACATGCCCCAAGCAGAATCTGGCTACTAAGTCACTGACATCCTTACACAGCATGGGTGAAAATGCAGCTGGCATGTAATGGTGCTCAAGAGATGCCTTGCTGAGGAGGGCAATGGTCTCAAGGGTATGTAGTGGGGGTAGGAGGCAGGCAAGGCCTTTGAGAGTATTGGGGTGACAGTGCCCACTGGAAGGGGTGGTGTGAGAGATGCAGTGCCTGGGATCAGACCTTGATGGAGGCCGCGGTGGCTCCAGCCTGGCAGGACTGTGCCTGGGAAGGTTGCACTGTGCCCCTGAATGCAGTGGGCATGGTAAGGCCAGTGCACCGTTCCACTTCTGCTTCTGTGCCTGAGCTCTCGAATTTCCTTTCCCTGCAGGGTGGAAGAAATGAAGCTGGTTTCTGTGAAAGTCTGATAAGGTGAGTGAAAAAAAAATCACATTTTAATGAAATGTTAACTTGTTTAAAACAACAGGGTAGTCCCTGTGATGTGATTTGTGTTGATTTCCTTTTATTTAATAACTTTCTTTGAACGAGGAGGTCACAGGGTCTGAGTCACAGGAAACAAGACTCCATTGCAGTAACAGGGCTGAGATTTATCACTGGGCTTGGACAGACAGAGCGCAAAAGAAAGATGTGTAGGAAATAGCCCTTCTAGATCTGAGCAATTCTTTGATGTGATGTTGTTTTGCCTCTGTGGTTGTGTCAGTGTGGGCTGTCTCTTTGTGAAAATGTCAAATATGATAGGTCGGTGAATTACGGTTCAAGCCTTCCATTTCATTTCACTTTGATGCTAAGATAATCCATGTTTTTTTTCCTTTGTGAGACTCATTGAGGGAAAATTTTCATGCAGACTCATTTCATGTGTAATCTACTTAGAAGGACATTCCCTCTCAGTCACGTGACCCAGTGCAATCCTCCATTGTGATGTGGTTTATAAGTGACGTAACTTATGTTCAAATGCACCCTTGGGCTGTACCCCAGACAGATGGGCTACAGCACTGTTTACTGTTATTTTCCATTTAGTGAGATCCCCCTCTTGGGCTGGTTACGTGGAGAAGGCAAATGGTACAATAGAGCATAGAACAATACAGCACTACAGCCCATAATGTTGTGTCAACCTAATTAAGCTAATGTCACCTCATCCCTTCTGCCTACGCAATGAGCCTCTTAAACACCTCTATCATATCTGCCTCCACCACCACCCCTGGCAGCACATTTCTGGCACCCACCGCTCTCTGTGTAAAACAACTTCATCTCCTTTGAACTTTTCCCCCCCTCACCTTAAATGCATGCCTTCTGGTATTAGACATTTCAAAAAGATGCTGGCTCTCTATCTACGCCTCTCGTCATTTTATAAACTTCTACAAGGTCTGATGACACAAAGATTGGTGGCGTCATGGAGCGTGTTGAAGGTTGCCAAAGGAAACAGTGGGATATCGGCCAATTGCAGATATGGGCAGAGAGATGGCAGATGGAGTTTAATCCGGGCAAGTGCGAGGTGTTGCACTTTGGGAGGTCAAATGTAAAGGGAAAGTTCAGAATGCTTCGTACTTCCTCCTGGGGAGAAAACCAAGATGTCTCCCACCTACCCATGTGTCTCATGAAGACAGGGGGAGGTCATTTAGCCTTGGAGTCTGTTCTATTTAACGGGACTGTGGTAGGTCTATACCTCAACCACATTGCCCACCTTTGCTCCATGTCTTCTGTACACCATGATACCAACATCAAAGGAAGATTTCTATTTTGTTCTTGAAAAATACTGTTTCGAGTTTTCCACCATTCACAGCCCTTTAGGAGAGTCCCAGGTTTCAGCTATTTGTTGAACAAGTGCTACTCCTCTGAAGGGCCTCAAGCTCTATTTGAGACTCTGTCTTGCTCTGGATTCCTCAGCAGGGTTGTCTGACTGAAGCTGCCTGGGTGGGTGACGTGAGCTGTGGGGACAAAAGTATCAAGTGCTGGAACCATGAAATCAAAAAGCATATAGGTTCATACGGAGGTGCTGATATCTCTATGCCTAATGACAGTAGAGGTCATACCAGAGAAACAGGTTGTCACTGCTTGTGCCTACAGCTCCATAGCTATGTTGTGGAGAGACATGGACGTGTCCATGAGGACATTGCTGGGTCTATGCCAGTCTTGTACTGAACACAGGCCCTTATCAGCCTCAGCCACTCACTGGCCTGTGCCAACCTTGGAGCCAGCTCAGGCAATCGTTGTATCAGGAAGGTGTAAAGCTCAAGTCCTGGAACTTTGGAAAGAGTATGTGTATTTTGATGCCAACTCATTCTTTGTTTTATAAATAATAAGACTAGCAATAGCTTTCCTGATTTTCACTGATTTATCAGCAGTGTTTTGAGAAAAGTTGGCCCAAATCCGATTTGGAAAAACATAAAAGGGAAACCTGAATTCGAGTCCGGTCTGGAGATGAGGAAACTCCTCCCCAGGGGAAAACAAAAGTGAGCAAGTCACATGTAGATCTAGGGCTGTAAAATGCAGGACTCAAACTGGATTGACAACACATCAGTCCCTTTATGTAGGATTCTGCACTTTGCTTACAAGGGAACTCAATGGGGGAACATTACCTTAGAGTATCTACTGCACACAAGTAATAGACGCCACTGCTTCCCCAGTCACTTGCATAAGTTCCATAATCAGCAAGTAGGTCCGGGGAGAAGTGTGGACAGACAAGGTGACACCAGCTCTGAATAGGGTGGCTCCCAGTGATAGATTTCAGATGCCTTGCACATCCCCAGTGTTATAAAGTACAGGTGAGGCTCCTTAGCCTTGTTGCTTAATGGTTTGTAGTATTAATACAGAACTTTCTCTCAACCGCTCAGATGGATATAGACCACAATTGGTTGGATTGTAACTTGACTGTGAACTATGAAACTGGTTGGATGGAACTGATTATTCCAGGATGGTGATAGGATAGGGAGGTTCTTGGCACAGCTTTAGCCTCACCCAGGTTCAATCCTGACC
Source organism: Pristis pectinata (assembly GCF_009764475.1). Lineage (NCBI taxonomy): Eukaryota > Metazoa > Chordata > Chondrichthyes > Rhinopristiformes > Pristidae > Pristis > Pristis pectinata. The sequence goes on along the minus strand of NC_067425.1, from coordinate 34,489,574 downwards.
TCCAGCGCTGTCTGTGTGGGGTTTGCACATTCTCTGTGACCATGTGGGTTTCCTCCCTCATCCCACACACATGAAGGCTGGTGGGTTAATTGGTCATGGTAAATTACCCCTGGTGTGTGGGTGAGTGCTGGAATCTGGGGGGAGCTGCTGGACATGGGATGGAAATAAGAGGGAATTCAAATGATGTGATTGCTCAGAGTTGGCATGGATTGGATGGGTTAAATGATCTTTTTCTATGTCAGAAGAAAAATCAAATGTGGAAGGAATATTATTGCACCTACATAGGCCGTGAAATCCAATAGGTCAGGGACACATTTAAAAGGCCACATGATATGAATGCAGAGGGAATTTCCTCTATCTTTGCAGGTTAATATTTTCTTGTAGGCAACACAACTGATTTCACTGGAGCTATTGGGAATTTGGAGGCTACATCTTGTTAACTAACCTATTGAATCTAAGGGAGGAGATAGAGTCATAGAGCACTACAGCACAGAAACAAGCCCTTTGGCCCATCTAGTCCATGCCGACTTGATCTTCTGCCAACTATCTGCACCCGGATCATATCCCCCCCCAAACCCCTCCCATCCATGTACCTATCCAAACTTGTCTTAAATTGAACCCGCATCTATCACTTCCGCTGGCAGCTCATTCCACACTCGCACCACCCTCTGAGTGAAGAAGTTTCCCCTTAAATATTTCACCTTTCACCCTGAACCTAAGTCCTCTAGTTCTAGTCTCACCCAACCTTGGGGGAAAAAAGCCTGCATGCATTCACCCAATCTATGCCCTCCATACTTCTGTATACCTCTATAAGATTTCCCCTCATTCTCTTGCACTCCAGGGAATAAAGTCCTAACCTATTCAACCTTTCCCTATTACTCAGGTCCTCAAGTCCTGGCAACATCCTTGTAAATTTTCTCTGCACTCTTTCAAGATTATTGATATCTTTCCTGTAGGTAGGTGAGCAGAACTGCTCTCAATACTCCAAATTCGGCCTCACCAATGTCTTGTGCAATTTCAACATAACATCCCAACTCCTGTACTCAATGCCCTGATTTATGAAGGCCAAAGTGCCAAAAGCTCTCTTTACAACCTTATCTGCCTGTGACGCCACTTTCAAGGAATTATGGATCTGTACTCCCAGGTCCCTTTGTTCTACCGCACACCTCAGAGCCCTGCTATTCACTGTGTAAGTCTTACCCTGGTTTGTCCTCCTCAAAGTGCATCACCTCACACTTGTCTGCATTAAATTCCATCTGCCATTTATCAGCCCATTTTCAAGATCACGCTGCAAGCTTTGATAGCCTTCCTCGCTGTCCACCACACCCCCAATCTTGGTGTCATCCACAAATCTGCTGATGCAGTTTACCACATCATCATAGATGATAAACAACAATGGACCCAGCACCGAACCCTGTAGCACACCTCTAGTCACAGGCCTCCAGTCAGAGAGACAACCATTGTTGATGGGAATGTGAAGGGAATAAAATGGGTTAGGATAGGATTAGTGTAAAAATGGGTGCTTGATGGTTGACATGGACTCATGGGCCAAAGGGACTGGTTCTGTGCTCTCTCTCTCTCTCTCTCTATGATTCCATCTCAAGTGTCTTGTTTGTTGGAAGTGCTTGTGTCACAGAATGAGGTTACACCTCGATGTTGGTATTTATTCTTTTCATGGCCTTGCCTCGTATCACCATCAATACCATTTGCTATTTCTACATTCAGTTTGGTTCCCTGTGCTGAATTCTTTCTTTCCCCTCCACATTTTAGGCTAGAACAGGTTCAGCCAGCTCCCAACTCAGCCACCTCATCTTCAAACCACACCGTGGTTGCAGCAAACAGAACAAAGTCTTTCACCGCCGAGCAACAGGTCCATCTACTGCCAGGGAAGCGGTGAATCATGAGAAGAATGCCAGGAATGGCTCAACTATAAGGAAGCCCTGTTCATGAAGGGCCGAGCCTACAATTCCTGTCGTTTTGCTATGGAAATCTTGCCGCTAGGGCATCCTTGCCACCGTGTCTGGTTTTATTTTTTTTCCCTTCAGTGAGTTTGCGGGTCGAGATCTGACACGTTTTGGAACAACAGTAATTTTTTGTCGACCTCGGCTTCAGCACCGTGGGTTACTGTGATGTGAAAGAGGCACGGGCTGTGGCCGAGACGCTCGTCATGTTGCTCCTCCGTTGTTGTCACCAAGGGTCAAGGAAAGCCCATTGTGGAGGTAACCTACAGGACACCATCAAATCAGTATCATATATCACCCATAGTACGTTAGAGTGTAGTCACACTGATACACCGGTTCGGTGTGGAGGTGGTGCTAGTACAAACAATGTTACTTGGTGAATTAAGCATAGCAGGAGGTATTACTGGTTGGATGAAGTGTTGGCATTGCAAAGTGACAACAATGTAATCACTGGCTTTTGAATATGCACTAAAAATCCCTTGATGTGAATAGAGATGCTCCAATCTCCAACCTCTTCCTTCTACAGCTACTTAAAAGTTTTATCCCACTGGGGCAATGGAAATGTGAAACTGTGGCGTGAGGGTTAGGGGGCGTGCAGTGTCTGACAGCATTGTTAGAAGAAAGCATTCTTCCATGCTTTTCCCAAAGAAACTTTCCTGTCCCTCCCATTTCTTTATTCATCTCCTGCGATGTCATGGGCTGACTGCGGGTGTGATGGAGCAGCTGAACCCAGAGCTCAGCCTGGTAGCTTGGTGTGCTCGTTCAGAACAAGCATTGTCATCAAATTGACCCGAATATTTTGCATACAAGCCATTTCCCGAACAAGCCTCTCTGGAATCTGCTAATGCTTCTCAATGCACCAAATACCTTGTGCAAGGTGTCACCTGCAAAGGTCACTTCCCCAACTCTTGCATGGTTTTATTTTTTTTCCCTTCAGTGAGTTTGCGGGTCGAGATCTGACACATTTTGGAACAACAGTAATTTTTTGTCGACCTCGGCTTCAGCACCGTGGGTTACTGTGATGTGGTTGCTAAGCATAATTGCAACAGGAAAAATTAAAGTCTGAATGGTCAGACTCCATCTCACTTACAACAGATTCATAACCTTGCGTCACAATGGCTGATCAAGAGGTAGGTGTGGGATATGAAAGTAGGTTCTGTAATCAAATCGTATTCCCAATGGAAATTAAGGAAGTTTCCATAAGTATGGTCTCTCACTATTGTTTTATGCAGTGCTCTAATTTTACTAACAAAAAAAATCTACATATTACAATTAAATATACTGCAAATTTGGATATTTACTTAAACACCTATCAGCATCTTTAACCAAGGAGATTAAGCTTTCATAGGCATTCTGCTTTTTGGCTTGCCACTGTCCAGAGCATATAAAAGTTAACACGCAGACACCATGCAATGAAGAGCATCATACATGAAACATCAAGTCAGAGTGTGATGTCTCAGTTGTGACTTAAGATGTTAAATGGTGTTAAGTGATGTCTAAATTATTAATAAGCTTCCTTCGACAGGAAATACTTGTCTTCCATTTTCTTTGATTTATATCAAAAGAATCCTTCCACAAAAGGAATTATAATTACAACTTTATCAATTTGAAAGTCGTACGTATAAACTGATGCTAAGTGTGGTTTATTCACTTAAAAATATGGTGTCACTGTCTCTCTCCTTTCTGCGAGACTCCTAACTGGTATTGCCTGATAGTGTCAGCAACTATATCCTATACAATGGCTGGCTATATGCTACATCTCTTGTGTCATATGCATGTGTTCCTATACAAAATCCACTTGCACTGATCAAGTGTCTGATATTTCTTGTTAAACAAGAATTATTTTCTAAAAAAAAATCTATTTTATCTGATTATTTCAGGTATATTTTATTGTTTAAAGCCAAAGTATATAAATTATACACAAGGTTGTAGCTAAATTTATGTATAGTCAAGTAAATTAAAATAAACTATTTGAATGCAACTTATTGCATATATGTCATGTTATTACCTCATGGCTTCCAAAGCTAACTGCATCAATACCCAAGAGCAGAATATTTCATCATAAGTGCACATCACAATTTGTGCTTGCAGCTTTTATAAAATCTCGGAATTAGTTTGAGGGGTTGTGTACGTAACCTCAGACACTCGCAAGTACAAAGAGCCGAAAGGCAGTCTGCAGAAGGTGGTAGGGAGTGCTGTGGGTTGAGATCCTGTTAAATCATGGAATCATAGAACAATACAGCACAATACAGGCCCTTCGGCCCGCAATGTTGTGCTGACCTTTAAACCTCACCTAAGACTATCTAACCCCTTCCTCCCACATATCCCTCTATTTTAAATTCCTCCATATGCTTATCTAGCAATCTCTCGAATTTGACCAATGTGCCTGCCTCCACCACTGCCCCAGGCAGCGCATTCCATGCCCCAACCACTCTCTGGGTAAAAAACCTCCCTCTGATATCTCCCTTGAACTTCCCACCCATTACTTTAAAGCCACGCCCTCTTGTATTGAGCATTGGTGCCCTGGGAAAGAGGCGCTGGCTGTCCACTCTATCTATTCCTCTTAATATTTTATACACCTCTATCATGTCTCCTCTCATCCTCCTTCTCTCCAAAGAGTAAAGCCCTAGCTCCCTTAGTTTCTCCTCATAATCCATCCTCTCTAAACCAGGCAGCATCCTGGTAAATCTCCTCTGCACCCTTTCCAATGCTTCCACATCCTTCTGAAGGAATAAAAATGCAAGCACTCCTCTGGTCAACTTAAACTCAGTCTGAAGAACATAATCCTCCAATTGCAACTCACCCTTTTATCAAACTAACTCTTCCCATAACAGCATAAATTACATAGTAGGCTTGAACTTAATTTTTCCATTGAACTTTGAATTTGCATCATCTTCAGTAGAATGAGTGGTAGGAAGCTGGTGGTCAATACCTCAATGAGGAGCAAGAACAGAATTCACGCATTATTCAGCTGTACTAGTGTGGAGATGTAATGAAGCAGAAGTAACCAACTTTACTCAAAGCCAATTGCAATTATCTTTCACTGGATGTAATGAAAGGTTCATGATACCTCTGAAAATAATTCCTCAGAACCTTCTGGTCAGATTACAGACCAACCGTAGCCAGCAAATCAACCATTGCCACCACATCAATCATTCAGATCAGGTTGTATAACTATTCTAGGAAGCTAACTTCTCTCTTCTAAAAATATTTATCCTTTGTAATGAGGGGACCAGTGGCTTCTACACCGCACTCAAGAAAATCTGCAGGAGGTAGTAATGATGCTGCTGACAAACTGTGGACAGAAATCCACACACAAGCCCACCTGGTATGGTTCTGGTTTTCAGTCATGTCATTAGATTCTCACAGACTTTGCCACTGTTTTATATGTACAAAATCAATGTACATATGGGAAGTGTAGAGCACAACTTATTGAGACACAGACAGACTGGGATTCCACTTCAGGGAGGCACCAGGAAGTGTCTGTACAGACAGGATGAATGTCTTTCCATAAATAGAAGTGGATCACAGCCAGAACGCATGTCTGCAATCAAAGATCAATTATATACACTACATTATGGTTAGGAATGATCACGTGCTCTGTTCTGAGTGACCAGGAGATCCCAAGCAACAGAGAGTCTGGTTGAAAGATGTCTGCACATACCACACCTCTTCCAGAATACAATGGGTATTCTCAGCTGTACACTCGTTAGTCAGTCATGGCTCCAAAGTACAAACGATTCACCAGTTGTCAAAACAAAATACTACAGATGTTGGAAACCTGAAGTAAAAAGGGAAGTTGTTGGAAATACTCAGCAGGCTAGTCAGCATGTGGGGAAAGAAAACATTTCAAGATTGATGACTTTCATCAGATCCATAAATGCAGCCAGACCTGAGTATTTGCAGCCACAATGGTGCACAGCCCCATCATTAATGAGCCCCACCTTTCACTTCTACCACCCATCCCTTTACCTGTCTCCACCCTACCACAAACTTTCCCATTGTTCTCTCCACTTTAAACACGTTTTGCTTCCAAGTTTTCCCAGTTCTGATGGAAGCTTATCAACCCAAAACACAAATTAGTTTCTCTCTCCACCTTACCTGCTGAATATTTCCAGCATCTTCAGTGGATGCATTTGGTTCCTTTGCTTCTAGATGGTAAATGCAATGCTTTTATAAAATGATGCATTTTGTTCTGGACCTTTACGTCACCAGGTTACCACCCACCTCCCTCCTCAACCCCTCCATGGGACTGAAAAACTTACAAGGCCAGAGCAGGGAAAATTCACAGCCACTCAAAACAAACCTGTGGTTATCTGGTGTGAGCTGCACCCAACTCTTCACCTAGACACAACAGGAAAGTATAAGCAGAGCTCGTGTCCAGATCTTTTTTTGGCAAAGAACGTGTGAGGACACGACACATACCACTAGCACTGAGACTTATGAGATCATTTTCTGGGGAGTAGGAAAGACTCCAGTTCTGACTGTCACACACCTGAATTACCAATGGCATCTATGCCATTCAGCTGCCACTGAAGCTGGCCAATAAAGACAACACTTGGTTGCTTAGAATAGTGGAGTGGGTTGCTAGGTGAGCAAACATAAATTGGTTGATGCTGGAGGAACTCAGCAGGCCAGGCAGCATCCGTGGAGAAAAGCAGGCTGTCAGTGTTTTGGGTTAGGACCCTTCTCCAGCATCTGCAGTCCTTAGTTTCTCAAACATGAATTGGTAAAAGATTTAAACTGCAGAATAGTTTCCAGACATGATCAAAACACAACCAGCAACCCGAATCTCCTGAGCGCCAGCAGATCTTACTCTCACACTTGGGTCAAGGTGCTCTGGAGAAACCAGAGAGATTAAACGCCTACAAAAAACAACTGACTGTAGCAGAACTTTAAAAAAAAGTTAAGTTATTCATCTTGCTTCAAAAGGCACGCCTGTAAATGAAAACATCCACGCCACACACAAGATAGTCTGCCATTTGGTCCTTGCAAGCCATGGATCCATTTCAAAAACACCTTTCATGAGCTGTTCATTTTACATGCTAGTTAGAAAGCCTTACGCATTGCAATACGTTTCATCCTGTAAAAGCAAAGGTAGATTAAAAGGCCCAGGTCAATTAGTGGTGGTGGTGGTGGTATCAGGAAAGTTCCTCAGGCAATGAAGAGAGTCTTGGGAGACAATGGCTCTAATTAAATGCTCCTAGATATCTACCTCTTTGCATGAAGTAATTGCTGCCCCAGCCAGAACTTGATTAAGCTGTTGGCATTTGGAATGTCCCGACATTCCTGCTGTGTGGCTGCAGGAGTATGTTGTAATCAGGTGATTAGAACAGGCTCTGTCACCAGAAGACGTTCCATTTACATGGGAGCAATAATGGGGGAAGAACAAGTTAGGGGTGCTAGCTGGTGAAATCAGACGTGTAGCCATGGAACAGCATAGAACAGTCTCAATGGAGGGGCAAAACATCTCAACCCTTGATGAACAAATACTAGAACTTATTTCCCTGCTCACATCTACCACTAAATGGCAGCCTTTGCCCTTCATTGCTTAATTGATAATTCCAAGGATACATGTATGCTTGATGGGACCACCCAAATAGTTGGGCTGAAACACTGGGCATTGGCAAGCTATTCAGTTGGTAAAGCTTCACAACATTACCTTGTCTTACCCATGCATTTCTCAACTGTCATCGAAAGCAGGAGCCCCAGTCGATCCACCTCACTTCCAGCCCGCACCAAGCTCTTCACATCAGCAAGAGCAGTACCTATTATGGCACCACATTCAAAATCATTTAGGCATTAAATCCAAGAGATGTTTATGAAGGAGAGCAGATAGACCAATAGGGTTGGATAATGTGGAGTGAGAGGAGGTTTATGAGAGGCATGAGCACTTGCTTGGCCCAACTGGGCTTAAAAGGCCTGTGCCATACATTTGACGAAAGCCTTAGCATTGAGGGCTCAGTAACAACTGAAGGTGGTCAAAACCACAGGCATGGCTAACCAGTTTCTGACTGACAGATCAGTCCCTTTCGACAGGGGCAGCAGCCTGAAGCGCCTTATTGTCCCAGTGCTTTCAGGGGGCAGCGATGTATATTAGATGGAGACACAATTGTCAGGCATCTCCACAAAGACACCGTCCTTTTTGGAGTTATTGAAAGCCGAGCATACGTGCTTTGTAACACCAACCGTCTCCTCAGAATTCAGCTGTTCCAGATTCAGCAAAATACAACTGACATTACCGACACGGATCACTGCACACCGATACTGCAGCCTGGATTTCAGAACTTGAGTCCTTTAACAGATTTAAGCATACAATTAAATTTGACATTCTTCAGTTTTATTGCTGTAAACAGAAATCAATTGCAGCTGCACACAAAGCTCAGCATAGTCACTTTGAGCCAATATGGACAGGGCTAATTAAAACCTCAAGGGGCCTGATACTAAACCACTGGATACATCAGCATTGCAGGTCAGCAGAGCCAAAATTGGATTAGGCAATTAGTGCATCACTGGCCAGCAAGACTATATTCAGTAATATATGTGGTGCAGAAAGAATAAAGAGAAACTCTCAAGCATGAGGTTCAGATCCTTCTCCCCATTCAAGGCTTGTTTGGATCATTTCTGAATGAATATCTGAAGTGGAGATCTTTTATCTCTTGAACTGCTGAAGGAAGGTGACCCCTATGTCCAGAACCGCAGGCAAACAGTTTTAATGCAGACCAGCCAACTCTGCTGGGTGGAATACTGGCGAAAGCACACTCAACCTACTGAGTACGAAAAGCAACACACCCATTTAATGGATATAAAGTAGTAGACTTCCAGGCCTCAGGAAAGTTACATGTACACAGAACCAAGGGGATTGTAGAGCCACTCAGGCCTGTGAACAGGACATACCTGGGCAATTACCTACATTAGGTGGATGCGAGTATCGTAACTAAATAACCAGTGAAGACTGGTGTCAAACAAAACTCTGTCATTACTCCAACACCTTCCTCACCACGGTGTTGTGCCTCATTTTTCCTGCAAGAGTGGAGTTAATTTCCTGAATTAATGGAAAACTGTCCAACCTGTGGCAAATATATTCCAGAGCCAAGGTCACTCAAATCTCGGTAGCTGAATTGCTGTGTGCAGGTAATGTGCTCGGAGGGCAAGTTTCAAGCTATCAGGTCTTTCACTGAAGCATGTTAGAGGGAGGGTCTTGAACACAACACCCGACAGGTGAAAGGCTCTAAATAGTTTTTGAGGTGTTCCAAAAGGACAAATGAGCCCCTTGACTCTGGAGTAGGAGTTGGTAGCTCAGTTTCAGAAGCCACCCACTCCCTCAAGGAGTGCTTCCACCGCATTTTGACCTACTTTACCTCCACTGAGCTGCTTTGCTCCTCAACCCTCAGTACCCTCACCTGAAACAGGGAGCAGATTAAGATAACGACCACTGCTTTTATTTTAAAAAGTCCAATATGAACAAAATACTTTTGGAGGGGGAAGGCAAACACAGCCAATTCCCCTCAGTTTAGACACACACAGTGTCTATAATGATAATTAAAGGTAGAACAAGTCCAGCTGAGCCACAGTATAGAATTCCAAGAAAGAGAACATACTTTAAATTTTGATTTCAAAATCATCGGACAAGTGGTGGAGAAGAAACCTGCAGGTTTAAGAACACAGTAAATATTAGATCCTATATCTCGCATCATGGGGCTCTTTAATAAAAACAATTGGGTCATGAGCAAGATAACCGTCTTTTACAAGTCCTTGATATGCAATATTCAAAGTAGGCATTTGTCAGAACATCTATCTTCAGTCACTGAGTTTTCTCACACCTCAAGTACCGTGGTCCAGTTCTCAAGATCCATGGAGTCCCAGCAGGACTGGAATCAAACTTCCTTCACTCTCCATTTACTCTGCTTTCCTTGCTTTTGTAGCCTCCTTGCTTTCTGTGAGCTTTCCTCTTCACCTGCGCCCTTTAGGCTACCTAATTGCTATGGCTCGCTCCTGTCGGATTTTTTCTTGGGCTTTTTAGCCGGGGGCTCCTGGTTTGTCCCAGGGTTGCTTGTTGCCTTCCCACCTGGATTCTTCTTCCTCTTCTTCTTGTTTCTCTTTTTGCCCACACTGTCACCCGTGGCCTTTGGAACATCATCCAGTTTTCCAGCAGCGTTTCCTTTCCCTGTCTGCTCACTCTCCTGGGTTGGGATTTTCTTCTTCTTCCAGTTCTTCCGCTTCTTGGTTTCTGGGAGAAATCCCTTCTTTTTCTTAAGAGCTCCCTCTGCTGCTACTGGACTTGGTAACTGTGGTTTGACCTTCTCCTTCTTTGGTTGGCTGGTGGGAATGAAGAACAGGTTAGCCCAGTAGTCAAAATCCAGAGAATGGTATAAAAGGGCCACTGACTATGCCAAGCTCTGGGTGGGCAGTAGTGTGAGGGGCATGGATCAGGTTTACTAGATGAAAACCTCAGGAACTATTAAAAATGGATGATTATTTCATAAAGTTAAAAAATATGTAACAATTTGGTACAGGAGCAAGCTGGTTATGCCAACAAATCTGCTACATTAGTATCACAGAATCATAGAACAGTACAGCACAATACAGGCCCTTCGGCCCACCATGTCATGCCGACCTTTAAACCTCGCCTCAGACTATCTAACCCCTTCCTCCCACATATCCCTCTATTTTAAATTCCTCCATATGCTTATCTAGCAATCTCTTGAATTTGACCAATGTACCTGCCTCCACCACCACCCCAGGCAGTGCATTCTATGCACCAACCACTCTCTGGGTAAAAAACCTTTGACTACTCCTAGTCAAAAAACCTTTGACTAGGAGTAGTCAAAGCTTCTACTCCAAATTCTAATAGATCACATTAGACCTGAGCATCAATATTTATCTTCCTTTGCTCCCTGTTCCTCTGTACCCTTACCATATTAAACCTCAGTCTCAGTTCTAAAAACTTTAGTGATCAGTTTGCACGGATATTGCAATCGCTTTGTTCTTCAACTCCGTCCTCTCACCATTAAGTATCTAATCTATTGCTTTAATACCTGAAGCAGGTAACCTTGCACTTCTCTGCACGTTTCCTTTCCCCATAGTCTTCCCACACAATGTCTTAAATCCCTCTTCCCATCTACAAAATGTGTGCCTTTCAACTTAACACTATCTGGATCTTTAATTATATTTATATCCCTGTTCAACACCGTTTTTCACATCCCACTTGGAACATACTCTTTACCTTTATTCTTTAGGTAGGCACCTTGGTTGGCACAGTTGAGTTGGGCTGAAGGGCCTGTTCCCATGAGATATAGTCTACGACTCTAATTAACACCTGACATTAGAAGGTTACCTCTAATTCCATGCTCATTCACTTAAGCTATTAATCATCAGATGTGTCGACAGCTATTATAATCTTACACCTACTACTAATCTTTAATTCAACTGATTGTATTTCTGCTTCCTCAGCTTTACTGAAATCTCTTTTCCATTGATGAAACTGTTTTATTAATATTGCTTTTCTTCCTCCTCTCCAAGTTTCTGTGACCTCTGAAGTCTTCATATTAAAGCTCCCACCTACCACATTCTGGGTGACTGGGCCAAACCTTGCTGAATCCCATGGCATCGGTACAGAGGCGGAGGGTCAATCTTGCTGCTTCCCTGAATCCTAGTTTTGGGTAGTGAGGTCAAACTCAGAGGTGAGGTGAGGTGAGTAGAGGCGAGGCGAGGCACAGTGAAACTCAGACAAGGCCTCAGGCACCCAGAACACCCCTGACATGCTTTGAGTAAAGGCAAGCTGGCGAGGCACTTTGTATTCTTTCAAGTTAGTGATACATTTTTATAATCTTTAATTGCCTCTGACAGTCAGAAATATTTAAAAGCCAATAATACTGAAAAAATAAGTTAAAAAATAATTTAACTTTTGTAATTTTCTAAAACAAAATAATAGAACAAAACTTTACCTTGCCCTCTGCCTCCTGATCTGCAAGCTTTGGAACTAAATGATTTTTTTGGGATCCTGTTTCAGGATCTGAGAGGTGATTAAGCTGGGGAATCCCACCAAGACTGGGCCCCTCTGTTGACTTTGGGGGGTTCAGCAGCAAGGCAAACTAGAGGTTAGACGTTTCAAAACTGTCAGGAAGTTTCAGACTCTCAGTGTGAGTCCAGGACTCCTTTCAGTTTAATGGCTAAACGCTGGTAGCTTCCAGCAGTGCAGCAGGTCACAGCTGTCAAGATTCAGCCCTTTACCTTATGCTGATATCCTTTAGTTTTGCTTTTTTTTTGAACAAGCAGAAACACAATCCAACAAAACCTTTCATCATTTAGAGACCTCAAAAGATCCTGCCTCTTTTGTCAGGAGTTCCTGCCCAATCCAGTCCCTCCCAACGGTTATAACCTTGGAGGTTTAGAAGAAACCTTACAAGTTCATTTTTCTCCAGTGCTTCTTTTTATAGCATTGTACACTATGCTCTAGAAATCAATCAGGTTGGCCAAGCAAAACCTTCAGTTTTGAAATCCACACTAATCCCACCCTGTATCTGTTCTATCATTCAATAAGATTGTGGCTGATTTTTTATCTCAGCGTTCCTCTCCTGTTCATATTGTTTACTGGATGATTTTCTGTTGCCTCTGACTTGATTCTGAACACCTTCCATTTCCCTTCCTAAATATACACTGGATATCAGGCCATCCTCTGACACTACACCCATGATCTCTTCCCTAGATTTCCTTAATATGGACGCAATCTCTGTGGACCAATGGTTTTTAAGCTCTCAAGTTCAGTCAGTCTATTTATTATTTATCTTTTTATTTCAAATGTGATTACACAATCTCTGATGTTACCTCCGCCTGATTAGTCTTCCTGGAAATCTCCCTTGATTTTGTCCTGTCTGTCCCTTTGTGATCCTTGTCTCGTGTCCCTGGAATATTTTGATACCTAAGTTTACTCCGTTCAACACTGTGCTAAACACTTCCATTGCTATTCTTCTTTGCCAATATTGATGATAATTCATTTCTCACCCCCCACCCCAAGTTCATTCTCAGTCCCTTCAAAACATTTTATCTTCAATCCATTGCACTGATCACTACTGGTTGCCTCCCTAAATTTACTTCTCTTACTTGCCCTAATGTAGTTTCCATTGTTAGATACAGTAGCAAATGCACCGTGTTGTGCCTCTCATGGGTTATTCGTGGGCACACAGTAAGTTACTCAAAGCACACAGTTCTTTTATCCCTTTACCACTTCTGCCTTGTTAATACCAGGGCAGGCAAAACCCTACAAGATTGTTAAAAAAGACAAACGTTACCTTAATTTGTTTGTATTGTTCCTCCTCCAGCTCTCTTCCATTATTACTTGGTCTACATGCTGCTGTATTGCTGCTTTTCCATGCTTAGCTCTGTCCACATTGATTTCATTTCAGTCTCACTGATGTCACTTTCTATATTACCTTGTCATGTCACTAATAAGTACACCTACTCTAACTCCCCTTTATCCCTCTCCCTCTCTTCTAAATACTTAATAATCTTTATTTCAAATTAGATCATTGTCATACACACCAGGGTGCAATGAAATTCCCTGCTCGTGTGAAGCTCTCAAGAGTAAACAGTGGACACAGCAATAATAAACAGTGATGAGCACAAAAACAGCAGAATGGTGCAAAGATTGTGGTGACTTAATTGTTCTGTGGCCTCATAGCCAGTGGTCCCTTCTGTATCAGGTTCCAACCTGCAGTTCCTCTGTTGCAGAGTTCAACTCACTTCTTAAGAACAGTCCCCCTCACTTTAATTTTAGCCATTATTTTAAACACCTCTGCCATTTAGTTTGTTCCACTTTACGCTTTCAGTTCCTGTTATCACTTGCATTTCTAATTTTAATGGCTTTAATGTTTGCACTTTGAGCAACAGTGCACAGGACTTTTATTCGAGTATCAATCAACACCCTCTTCCCCCACAGCCCTATCATTGTTGGCTCTATTTTAAAATTTCCCTCCCACATCCCCTTAAATATATACCCTGCTATGAAAGAAAATTCCACAGTAACAGGCTTGGTTACAAATTGATATGTTTGATACTGACTGGAGATGTGGGGGAGAAGATTCATTTCAGAAACCAAACAGAAAGGGAATGAGATGAGATTCTTACTTGAATCCAAGAAGCTTCATTACGTGCCAGTATAATTGGGAGACCTTGCCAAAATCTTCCAGCTGCTCCAGTGACTGCAGGACGGGAATCAGCTCGGCTACTGAGACATCGAGCTTCTGCAAAACAAAACACTCGTACAAATCAACACTTAACTGAAAAGCTAACTGAACACGAAAAGAGAATATAGGGAAAAAACACAATTTTTCTGATGTCAAAAATCATAAACTTCTACAGTTGTACTGTTGAAAGTATACTGACCAGTTGCATCATTGTCTGGTTTGCCAATTCAAACGCGCAGGAATGCAAGAAGCTGCAGAGTAGTGGACTCAGCCCAATACATCACGGGCACATCCCTCCCCACCATTGTAAGTATCTACAGGAGCTGCTGCCTCAAGGTGGCAACGTGTATCATCAAAGATCCCCACCATCCAGGCCATGCCATCTTCTCGCAGCTACCATCAGGCAGGAGGTACAGAAGCCTGAAGTCCCACACCACCAGGTTCAAGAACAGCTACTTCCCTTCAACCATTTGGTTCTTGGACCAACCTGCACGACCCCAATCATTACCTCAGTGGGGCAACATTATGACCACTTTGCACTACAATGGACTTTGCTTTTTTTTAAAAATTCTAAATGTGTTCTTTCTTGTATAATGTGTACAATTTATGTTTAATTTATTTTTCCTCTTGTAAATGCTGTGTTTCTGATGCTATGTGCCCGTGATGCTGCTTCAAGTAAGTTTTTCATTGCACCTGTGCTTGTGCACATGACAATAAACACGACTTTGACTTACATTCCACCTTTCATAAACTCGGAATAGCTCAAGCCACACTACATTTTGACTCCTGTAACCTGGTATTCACGATCACAAATCAAAGCCTGGAGACTGAATTCCAAGAAGCATGCTCACACTAAACTCTCACACCAACGTGTTACTAGAACAGCCCATGTGATAGACCTAGAGCAGACAAATCCAAGCCTTATTCACCTGTTCTGTGCTTCAGGCATTCATTACCAACCTCACGGCAGTTCATCAGACCCAAAGCAGGTCAACTGGACATTTCATTTGTATTTATTGTTTGGCAAAACATGCAAGCAAATGCTCAGAGAGCTTCTAAAAATAAAATCATCATTCCAACAGTAGCATAGTGTTGCCCAATTTAACGTAAAATGAAAAGCTGCAATCCACCTGTTCTCATCGTGAAACTGTGGCACAGAGACAAACTGAAGACCTGTATTTAAACACTGACTTGATGATTTCCCAAAGGACTTTACAACCAATAATGCAGTAATTGCTGTGGTAATCTCTGTCAATCTGTGCAATGCAAGCAAAAAAAATGATAATGACTAGATCACCTGCTCTAGGATAGGGATAAATATTGACCGGGACACCAATCCTTCTATGACATGAGAGCTTTTGCATCCATGCAAGTGAGCAATCAGCTTCCTGGTTCATGACTCCTTTTAAAGATTTCTCCCCCAAATATCATTAATAAAATAGATATACAATAAATACAATCAGGACATGTATTTCTCTATGTTCATTGTATCGTCTATTCAATACAATGCCTGGTCTCTCAGTGTCTAGTGAGCAGGACCCTAGACTCCTCCTACACCTCAGTTAGTAGCACTCCCAGTAATATAGCAAAATGGCATGCCCAAATCACTTAAGACAGACCAACTTACTTACTGACAATAGCACTAACTACAAATTGGAAGAAGCTCTCACACTATCAAGGACTCAGACCTCTCATTAACCCAAAGGATTCTCCAACACAGTTATTGTGTTGTGTCTTTATTCTTCTGTTCTTACAGTAAACCAGAGTAGCCATATGCAGACTAATTAGGACACTTGGGATAGGGAACTTTAAGTGTCCATGCAATCATTTCTGATGCATCTGCTTTCTAACAATTTCAGCAATAGAAAGGTTTCAGTGAAGGTTGGGGACAGACTTCGATATTGTTTTTCTCTTTTACCTGTTGAGTCACAGTCTTGAGAAGGAAGTGTGCCAGCTCCAAGCATTTTCTCACTTCTTCCTGCTCCACTTTTAGTTTGACAGATGTCACAGTCTTCAAACACTGCGGCAGAAGGGAATGAAAACAAAGTAAAGCTTGTAATGCATCTGGAACGCACCGTATTCTGTCTCCCAGACGTAAATGCTTGGCCCCGGCACACACCGCTGGGGCACCTTGTTACATCAGATC